>NC_086446.1:110317528-110652528 GCF_028390025.1 Pseudophryne corroboree | reverse complement strand
CTGGCAGGAAAAAGAGGCAATTTGGAGGCCCTTGCACAAACTGGCTTTATTCTACCTAAGTTGCCCTCCCACAAGTGTGTACTCCGAAAGAGTGTTTAGTGCCGCCGCTCACCTTGTCAGCAATCGGCGTACGAGGTTACATCCAGAAAATGTGGAGAAGATGATGTTCATTAAAATGAATTATAATCAATTCCTCCATGGAGACATTGACCAGCAGCAATTGCCTCCACAAAGTACACAGGGAGCTGAGATGGTGGATTCCAGTGGGGACGAATTGATAATCTGTGAGGAGGGGGATGTACACGGTGATATATCGGAGGATGTGAATGAGGTGGACATCTTGCCTCTGTAGAGCCAGTTTGTGCAAGGAGAGATTAATTGCTTCTTTTTTGGTGGGGGTCCAAACCAACCCGTCATTTCAGTCACAGTCGTGTGGCAGACCCTGTCACTGAAATGATGGGTTGGTTAAAGTGTGCATGTCCTGTTTATACAACATAAGGGTGGGTGGGAGGTCCCAAGGACAATTCCATCTTGCACCTCTTTTTTCTTTAATTTTTCTTTGCGTCATGTGCTGTTTGTGGAATGTTTTTTGGAAGGGCCATCCTGCGTGACACTGCAGTGCCACTCCTAGATGGGCCCGGTGTTTGTGTCGGCCACTAGGGTCGCTTATCTTACTCACACAGCTACCTCATTGCGCCTCTTTTTTTCTTTGCGTCATGTGCTGTTTGGGGAGGGTTTTTTGGAAGGGCCATCCTGCGTGACACTGCAGTGCCACTCCTAGATGGGCACGGTGTTTGTGTCGGCCACTAGGGTCGCTTATCTTACTCACACAGCTACCTCATTGCGCCTCTTTTTTTCTTTGCGTCATGTGCTGTTTGGGGAGGGTTTTTTGGAAGGGCCATCCTGCGTGACACTGCAGTGCCACTCCTAGATGGGCCCGGTGTTTGTGTCGGCCACTAGGGTCGCTTATCTTACTCACACAGCTACCTCATTGCGCCTCTTTTTTTCTTTGCGTCATGTGCTGTTTGGGGAGGGTTTTTTGGAAGGGCCATCCTGCGTGACACTGCAGTGCCACTCCTAGATGGGCACGGTGTTTGTGTCGGCCACTAGGGTCGCTTATCTTACTCACACAGCTACCTCATTGCGCCTCTTTTTTTCTTTGCGTCATGTGCTGTTTGGGGAGGGTTTTTTGGAAGGGCCATCCTGCGTGACACTGCAGTGCCACTCCTAGATGGGCCCGGTGTTTGTGTCGGCCACTAGGGTCGCTTATCTTACTCACACAGCTACCTCATTGCGCCTCTTTTTTTCTTTGCGTCATGTGCTGTTTGGGGAGTGTTTTTTGGAAGGGCCATCCTGCGTGACACTGCAGTGCCACTCCTAGATGGGCCCGGTGTTTGTGTCGGCCACTAGGGTCGCTTATCTTACTCACACAGCTACCTCATTGCGCCTCTTTTTTTCTTTGCGTCATGTGCTGTTTGGGGAGAGTTTTTTGGAAGGGCCATCCTGCGTGACACTGCAGTGCCACTCCTAGATGGGCACGGTGTTTGTGTCGGCCACTAGGGTCGCTTATCTTACTCACACAGCTACCTCATTGCGCCTCTTTTTTTCTTTGCGTCATGTGCTGTTTGGGGAGGGTTTTTTGGAAGGGCCATCCTGCGTGACACTGCAGTGCCACTCCTAGATGGGCCCGGTGTTTGTGTCGGCCACTAGGGTCGCTTATCTTACTCACACAGCTACCTCATTGCGCCTCTTTTTTTCTTTGCGTCATGTGCTGTTTGGGGAGGGTTTTTTGGAAGGGCCATCCTGCGTGACACTGCAGTGCCACTCCTAGATGGGCACGGTGTTTGTGTCGGCCACTAGGGTCGCTTATCTTACTCACACAGCTACCTCATTGCGCCTCTTTTTTTCTTTGCGTCATGTGCTGTTTGGGGAGTGTTTTTTGGAAGGGCCATCCTGCGTGACACTGCAGTGCCACTCCTAGATGGGCACGGTGTTTGTGTCGGCCACTAGGGTCGCTTAGCTTAGTCATCCAGCGACCTAGGTGCAAATTTTATGACTAAAAATAATATTGTGAGGTGTGAGGTATTCAGAATAGACTGAAAATGAGTGGAAATTATGGTTTTTGAGGTTAATAATACTTTGGGATCAAAATGACCCCCAAATTCTATGATTTAAGCTGTTTTTTAGTGTTTTTTAAAAAAAACACCTTAATCCAAAACACACCCGAATCCGACAAAAAAAATTCGGTGAGGTTTTGCCAAAACGCGGTCGAACCCAAAACACGGCCGCGGAACCGAACCCAAAACCAAAACACAAAGGCCCTCATTCCGAGTCGTTCGCTCTGTATTTTTCATCGCATCGCAATGAAAATCCGCTTAGTACGCATGCGCAATATTCGCACTGCGACTGCGCCAAGTAATTTAACAATGAAGATAGTATTTTTACTCACGGCTTTTTCATCGCTCCGGCGATCGTAATGTGATTGACAGGAAATGGGTGTTACTGGGCGGAAACACGGCGTTTTATGGGCGTGTGGATTAAAACGCTACCGTTTCCGGAAAAAACGCAGGAGTGGCTGGAGAAACGGGGGAGTGTCTGAGCGAACGCTGGGTGTGTTTGTGACGTCAAACCAGGAACGACAAACACTGAACTGATCGCACAGGCAGAGTAAGGTTGAAGTTACTCAGAAACTGCAAAGTAGTTTGTAATCGCAATATTGCGAATACATCGGTCGCAATTTTAAGAAGCTAAGATACACTCCCAGTAGGCGTAGGCTTAGCGTGTGTAACTCTGCTAAATTCGCCTTGCGACCGATCAACTCGGAATGAGGGCCAAAACCCGAAAAATTTCAAGTGCACATCTCTAAGTTTTACTAAGCTATCAGTTCCATTGGAACTTCGCATGATGTGCTTAACCTTCCCATACCTTCCAACTGTCATGGGACAGTCACATTATTCAGTCACTGTCCCACCCATGGACTGGTGGGGTGGGGTCAGAGGCGGAACTACCGCCAGTGCATCCAGTGGGGCCGCCACTGTCCAGGGGCCCAAAGCATGTAATGAGTCAAAATGACTCATTACATGCCAATGTGTGCTGCGGGCAACCGCCGCCCACAGCACACAGCCGCCCGGAGAGGAGCGCAGCAGACACGGGGGGAAGGAGGGAGGTGGAGGAGGGAGCCGCAGCAGCGCTTTGTTACTGGTGGAGGCGCTGCTGCTGCTGTCCCTCTGCTTCACTATAGGCTGTCTTCCGCCACTGTGAAGCGCATCCCAGCATTCACAGCAGCGGAGAACAGCCTATGGTGAAGGACTGGGACAGCAGCAGCAGCACATCCACCAATAACACTGCGCTGCTGCGGCTCCCTCCTCCACCTCCCTCCTCCTCCTTCTCTCCTGCCCAGGGTCTCTGGAGAAGCTGCACCGAGGAGCCTGAGCCAGCGGAGAGAGTAAGTATAATTCTTTCTTTCTTTCTTTCTTTCTTTCTTTCTTTCTTTCTTTCTTTCTTTCTTTCCAAAAAGGGAGACTGTCTGCCGTTATGTGTAAAAAGGGGACGCTGTCTGCCGTTATGTGTAACAAGGGGACGCTGTCTGCCGTTATGTGTAACAAGGGCACGCTGTCTTCCGCTATGTGTAACAAGGGCACGCTGTCTGCCGCTATGTATAAAAGCGGGGACGCTGTCAGCCTTAATGTGTAAAAAGGGTATGCAGTCTGCCGTAATGTATAAAAAGGGGAATCTGTCCGCCATAAGTTGTAAAAGGGTCTCTACCTGGTGTAGTGGTGCTACTGTGCGGCATAATTTGAATAATGGAGACTACTGTGCACCGTTTTATGAATTGGTATTATTTTGTGGCCACATCCCTTCAACACGAAGCCTCGCCCCTATGTATTTTTGTGCGCGCCTACGGCACGCACTGACCCTGTTTTGCATGCAGGGGTGGGGCTCCGATGCCGTTTCTTGCACACGGTGCTAAAATGTCTAGTTACGGCACTGTTGCTAGGTATCCATTTCTCTGGCCCTGAGCAGGTCCCCCTCACCAGATCCTCTCCAGGGGTGAGGGGGTGGGCTTGGATGGGATGAGGGGGGGGGGGGGGGGGCAAAGCATTTTGTAGCACCTGGGCCCACCGCTCGCTAGTTCCGCTACTGGGTGGGGTAATGGTTGGGGGAGTCTTTCCACACCGTTGCTTTGCACTGCAAAACAGTGGATGATCCCTGAGTCAGGGGCAAACGCAGGGTTTACTTTGGGGGTTTCCAAAGGTAACACTATATATACAGTGTATATATATATATATATATATATGAGATAGCAGACGTGGAATGATAAAGTGATTAGAAAACACTCCTCATCCCTTGCGTGAGTGGCAGCTCATAATACAAATTTTGTGTTTGGTGTACAAATAAACAACAATAGGCAATAGAGAATACAAGCGCCCATCCAAGGGCGGCGGATGGGGGGCTGATAGCCTTGTTGAAAATGAAAGAATATTGTTTTTTGCAGAAGAACTACAAGTCCCAGCGAGCCTCCTCCGCAAGCTGGTACTTGGAGAACCACAAGTACCAGCATGCGGGGGAGGGAAACGGGCCCGCTGGTACCTGTAGTTCTTCTGCAAATAAAATACCCAAATAAAAACAAGACAGGCACACCGTGAAAATACAACTTTATTTCACACATGCCGACACACACAATACTTACCTATGTTGACACGCCGACTGCCACGTCTCCAATGTCGAAGAATCCGGGGTACCTGATAATAAAATTATATACTCACCTAAATCCAGTGTTCTGTGATATTTGTAATCCACGTACTTGGCAAAAAAAAAAAAAAAACGCATACCCGATCCACACTGACTGAAAGGGGTCCCATGTTTACACATGGGACCCCTTGCCCCAAATGCAGAGACCCCCCATGACTGCTGTCACAGGAGGTCCCTTTAGCCAATCAGGGAGCGCCACGTCGTGGCACTCTCCTGATTGGCTGTATGTGCGTCTGAGCTGTCAGACGCGCATCGCACAGCCCCCTCCATTATCTTCAATGGTGGGAACTTTGCGGTCAGCGGTGGGGTCACCCGCGGTCAGCGGCTGAATGCGGGTAACCCCACCGCTTACCGCAAAGTTCAAACCATTGAAACTAATGGAGGTGCTGTGCGATGCGCTGTCTGCCAGCTCAGAAGCGCATAGGGAATCAGGAGAGTGCCAGGACGTGGCGCTCCCTGATTGCCTGAAGGGACCCTCTGTGACAGGAGTCACAGGGGGTCTCAGCATTCGGGAAAGGGGTCCCATGTGTAAACTAGTGATGAGCGGGTTCGGTTTCCGAGAAACCGAACCCCCCCGAGCTTTACCTTTTTTACACGGGTCCGAGCAGACTCGGATCCTCCCGCCTTGCTCGGTTAACCCGAGCGCGCCCGAACGTCATCATCCCGCTGTCGGATTCTCGTGAGATTCGGATTCTATAAGCAGCCGCGCGTCGCTGCCATTTTCACACGTGCATTGGAGACGATAGGGAGAGGACGTGGCTGGCGTCCTCTCCGTTTAGTAGAAGTCAGAAGACAGTTGATTTCATTTGATTGCTTGTGCTTGTTTATTACTATAATTGTGGGGAGGATTGGGGAGCAGCTGTTAGGAGGAGTACAGTGCAGAGTTTAGTTTTTATCCGTTCTCTGCCTGAAAAAAACGCTCCATACCATATCTGTGCTCAGTGTGCTGCATGATATATCTGTGCTGAGTGCTCACACTGCTTAATTGTGGGGACTGGGGAGCAGCTATAGCAGGAGTAGAGTGCAGAGTTTTGCTGACAGTGACCACCAGTATATGTTTGTCTGCCTGAAAAACACTCCATATCTGTGCTCACAGTGTGCTGCTTTATTGTGGGGACTGGGGACCACCAGTATAATTAATATTATATATAGGAGGAGTACAGTGCAGAGTGCACTGCTGTACCTACCTCTGTGTCGTCATCCATTAAGTATACTATCCATCTACATTCCTATACCTGTGGTGCATTTTAGTTTAGCAGTTTGCTGACAGTGTCCACCAGGTCCAGTATACTATATATAGCAGCACGGTAGGCCACTGCTGTACCTACCTCTGTGTCGTCACTCGTCATCCATTAAGTATACTATCCATCCATCTACATTGTATACCTGTGGTGCCTTTTTTTAGACTAGTTTAGCAGTTTGCTGACAGTGTCCACCAGGTCCAGTATACTGTATATAGCAGTACGGTAGGCCACTGCTGTGTACCTACCTCTGTGTCTTCACTCGTCATCCATAAAGTATACTAGTATCCATCCATCTACATTGTATACCTGTGGTGCCTTTTTTTTAGACTAGTTTAGCAGTTTGCTGACAGTGTCCACCAGGTCCAGTATATTGTATATAGCAGTACGGTAGGCCACTGCTGTGTACCTACCTCTGTGTCATCACTCGTCATCCATAAAGTATACTAGTATCCATCCATCTACATTGTATACCTGTGGTGCCTTTTTTTTAGACTAGTTCAGCAGTTTGCTGACAGTGTCCACCAGGTCCAGTATACTGTATATAGCAGTACGGTAGGCCACTGCTGTGTACCTACCTCTGTGTCATCACTCGTCATCCATTAAGTATACTAGTATCCATCCATCTACATTGTATACCTGTGGTGCCTTTTTTTTTGACTAGTTTAGCAGTTTGCTGACAGTGTCCACCAGGTCCAGTATACTGTATATAGCAGTACGGTAGGCCACTGCTGTGTACCTACCTCTGTGTCGTCACTCGTCATCCATTAAGTATACTAGTATCCATCCATCTACATTGTATACCTGTGGTGCCTTTTTTTTAGACTAGTTTAGCAGTTTGCTGACAGTGTCCACCAGGTCCAGTATACTGTATATAGCAGTACGGTAGGCCACTGCTGTGTACCTACCTCTGTGTCGTCACTCGTCATCCATAAAGTATACTAGTATCCATCCATCTACATTGTATACCTGTGGTGCCTTTTTGTAGACTAGTTTAGCAGTTTGCTGACAGTGTCCACCAGGTCCAGTATACTGTATATAGCAGTACGGTAAGCCACTGCTGTGTACCTACCTCTGTGTCGTCACTCGTCATCCATTAAGTATACTAGTATCCATCCATCTACATTGTATACCTGTGGTGCCTTTTTTTTAGACTAGTTTAGCAGTTTGCTGACAGTGTCCACCAGGTCCAGTATACTGTATATAGCAGTACGGTAGGCCACTGCTGTGTACCTACCTCTGTGTCGTCACTCGTCATCCATAAAGTATACTAGTATCCATCCATCTACATTGTATACCTGTGGTGCCTTTTTTTAGACTAGTTCAGCAGTTTGCTGACAGTGTCCACCAGGTCCAGTATACTGTATATAGCAGTACGGTAGGCCACTGCTGTGTACCTACCTCTGTGTCGTCACTCGTCATCCATTAAGTATACTAGTACCCATCCATCTACATTGTATACCTGTGGTGCCTTTTTTTTAGACTAGTTTAGGAGTTTGCTGACAGTGTCCACCAGGTCCAGTATACTGTATATAGCAGTACGGTAGGCCACTGCTGTGTACCTACCTCTGTGTCGTCACTCGTCATCCATTAAGTATACTAGTACCCATCCATCTACATTGTATACCTGTGGTGCCTTTTTTTTAGACTAGTTTAGGAGTTTGCTGACAGTGTCCACCAGGTCCAGTATACTGTATATAGCAGTACGGTAGGCCACTGCTGTGTACCTACCTCTGTGTCGTCACTCGTCATCCATTAAGTATACTAGTATCCATCCATCTACATTGTATACCTGTGGTGCCTTTTAGTTGTGTGCAGTAAATATAGTAGTAGGCCATTGCTATTGATACTGGCATATAATTCCACACATTAAAAAATGGAGAACAAAAATGTGGAGGTTAAAGGGAAAGATCAAGATCCACTTCCACCTCGTGCTGAAGCTGCTGCCACTAGTCATGGCCGAGACGATGAAATGCCATCAACGTCGTCTGCCAAGGCCGATGCCCAATGTCATAGTAGAGAGTATGTAAAATCCAAAACACAAAAGTTCAGTAAAATGACCCAAAAATCAAAATTAAAAGCGTCTGAGGAGAAGCGTAAACTTGCCAATATGCCATTTACGACACAGAGTGGCAATGAACGGCTGAAGCCCTGGCCTATGTTCATGGCTAGTGGTTCAGCTTCAAATGAGGATGGAAGCACTCATCCTCTCGCTAGAAAAAAAGAAAAGACTTAAGCTGGCAAAAGCACAGCAAAGAACTGTGCGTTCTTCAAAATCACAAATCCCCAAGGAGAGTCCAATTGTGTCGGTTGCGATGCCTGACCTTCCCAACACTGGACGGGAAGAGCTTGCGCCTTCCACCATTTGCACGCCCCCTGCAAGTGCTGGAAGGAGCACCCACAGTCCAGTTCCTGATAGTCAAATTGAAGATGTCACTGTTGAAGTACACCAGGATGAGGATATGGGTGTTGCTGGCGCTGGGGAGGAAATTGACAAGGAGGATTCTGATGGTGAGGTGGTTTGTTTAAGTCAGGCACCCGGGGAGACACCTGTTGACCGTGGGAGGAATATGGCCCTTGACATGCCTGGTCAAAATACAAAAAAAATCAGCTCTTCGGTGTGGAATTATTTCAACACAAATGCGGACAACAGGTGTCAAGCCGTGTGTTGCCTTTGTCAAGCTGTAATAAGTAGGGGTAAGGACGTTAACCACCTCGGAACATCCTCCCTTATACGTCACCTGCAGCGCATTCATCATAAGTCAGTGACAAGTTCAAAAACTTTGGGCGACAGCGGAAGCAGTCCACTGACCACTAAATCCCTTCCTCTTGTAACCAAGCTCCTGCAAACCACACCACCAACTCCCTCAGTGTCAATTTCCTCCTTACCCAGGAAAGCCAATAGTCCTGCAGGCCATGTCACTGGCAAGTCTGACGAGTCCTCTCCTGCCTGGGATTCCTCCGATTTATCCTTGAGTGTAACGCCTACTGCTGCTGGCGCTGCTGTTGTTGCTGCTGGGAGTCGATCGTCATCCCAGAGGGGAAGTCGGAAGACCACTTGTACTACTTCCAGTAAGCAATTGACTGTCCAACAGTCCTTTGCGAGGAAGATGAAATATCACAGCAGTCATCCTGCTGCAAAGCGGATAACTGAGGCCTTGGCAGCCTGGGCGGTGAGAAACTTGGTTCCGGTATCCATCATTAATTCAGAGCCAACTAGAGACTTGATTGAGGTACTGTGTCCCCGGTACCAAATACCATCTAGGTTCCATTTCTCTAGGCAGGCGATACCGAAAATGTACACAGACCTCAGAAAAAGACTAACCAGTGTCTAAAAAATGCAGTTGTACCCAATGTCCACTTAACCACGGACATGTGGACAAGTGGAGCAGGGCAGACTCAGGACTATATGACTGTGACAGCCCACTGGGTAGATGTATTGCCTCCCGCAGCAAGAACAGCAGCGGCGGCACCAGTAGCAGCATCTCGCAAACGCCAACTCGTTCCTAGGCAGGCTACGCTTTGTATCACCGCTTTCCAAAATAGCCACACAGCTGAAAACCTCTTATGGCAACTGAGGAAGATCATCGCAGAATGGCTTACCCCAATTGGACTCTCCTGGGGATTTGTGACATCGGACAACGCCAGCAATATTGTGCGTGCATTACATCTGGGCAAATTCCATCACATCCCATGTTTTGCACATACCTTGAATTTGGTGGTGCAGAATTTTTTAAAAAACGATAGGGGCGTGCAAGAGATGCTGTCGGTGGCCCGAAGAATTGCGGGCCACTTTCGGCGTTCAGGCACCGCGTACCGAAGACTGGAGCACCACCAAACATTCCTGAACCTGCCCTGCCATCATCTGAAGCAAGAGGTGGTAACGAGGTGGAATTCAACCCTCTATATGCTTCAGAGGATGGAGGAGCAGCAAAAGGCCATTCAAGCCTATACATCTGGCCACGATATAGGCAAAGGAGGTGGAATGCACCTGACTCAAGCGCAGTGGAGAATGATTTCAACGTTGTGCAAGGTTCTGCAACCCTTTGAACTTGCCACACGTGAAGTCAGTTCAGACACTGCCAGCCTGAGTCAGGTAATTCCCCTCATCAGGCTTTTGCAGAAGAAGCTGGAGACATTGAAGGAGGAGCTAAAACAGAGCGATTCCGCTAGGCATGTGGGACTTGTGGATGGAGCCCTTCATTCGCTTAACCAGGATTCACGGGTGGTCAATCTGTTGAAATCAGAGCACTACATTTTGGCCACCGTGCTCGATCCTAGATTTAAAACCTACGTTGTATCTCTCTTTCCGGCAGACACAAGTCTGCAGAGGTTCAAAGACCTGCTGGTGAGAAAATTGTCAAGTCAAGCGGAACGTGACCCGTCACCATCTCCTCCTTCACATTCTCCCGCAACTGGGGGTGCGAGGAAAAGGCTAAGAATTCCGAGCCCACCCGCTGGCGGTGATGCAGGGCAGTCTGGAGCGAGTGCTGACATCTGGTCCAGACTGAAGGACCTGCCAACGATTACTGACATGTCGTCTACTGTCACTGCATATGATTCTCTCACCATTGAAAGAATGGTGGAGGATTATATGAGTGACCGCATCCAAGTAGGCACGTCAGACAGTCCGTACGTATACTGGCAGGAAAAAGAGGCAATTTGGAGGCCCTTGCACAAACTGGCTTTATTCTACCTAAGTTGCCCCCCCTCCAGTGTGTACTCCGAAAGAGTGTTTAGTGCAGCCGCTCACCTTGTCAGCAATCGGCGTACGAGGTTACTTCCAGAAAATGTGGAGAAGATGATGTTCATTAAAATGAATTATAATCAATTCCTCCGTGGAGACATTCACCAGCAGCAATTGCCTCCAGAAAGTACACGGGGACCTGAGATGGTGGATTCCAGTGGGGACGAATTAATAATCTGTGAGGAGGGGGATGTACACAGTGAAAGGGGTGAGGAATCGGAGGATGATGATGAGGTGGACATCTTGCCTCTGTAGAGCCAGTTTATGCAAGGAGAGATTGATTGCTTCTTTTTTGGTGGGGGCCCAAACCAACCAGTCATTTCAGTCACAGTCGTGTGGCAGACCCTGTCGCTGAAATGATGGGTTCGTTAAAGTGTGCATGTCCTGCTTATACAACATAAGGGTGGGTGGGAGGGCCCAAGGACAATTCCATCTTGCATCTCTTTTTTCTTTCATTTTTCTTGGCATCATGTGCTGTTTGGGGACAATTTTTTGGAAGGGCCATCCTGTCTTGATTGACACTGCAGTGCCACTCCTAGATGGGCCAGGTGTTTGTGTCGGCCACTTGTGTCGCTTAGCTCAGTCACACAGCCACCTTGGTGCGCCTCTTTTTTTCTTTGCATCATGTGCTGTTTGGGAAGTATTTTTTGGAAGGGCCATCCTGTCTTGATTGACACTGCAGTGCCACTCCTAGATGGGCCAGGTGTTTGTGTCGGCCACTTGTGTCGCTTAGCTTAGTCACACAGCCACCTTGGTGCGCCTCTTTTTTTCTTTGCATCATGTGCTGTTTGGGGAGTATTTTTTTGAAGGGCCATCCTGCCTGACACTGCAGTGCCACTCCTAGATGGGCCAGGTGTTTGTGTCGGCCACTTGGGTCGCTTAGCTTAGTCACACAGCTACCTCAGCTACCTCATTGCGCCTCTTTTTTTCTTTGCATCATGTGCTGTTTGGGGACTATTTTTTTTTAAGTGCCATCCTGTCTGACACTGCAGTGCCACTCCTAGTTTGGCCAGGTGTTTGTGTCGGCCACTTGTGTCGCTTAGCTTAGTCACACAGCCACCTTGGTGCGCCTCTTTTTTTCTTTGCATCATGTGCTGTTTGGGAAGTATTTTTTGGAAGGGCCATCCTGTCTTGATTGACACTGCAGTGCCACTCCTAGATGGGCCAGGTGTTTGTGTCGGCCACTTGTGTCGCTTAGCTTAGTCACACAGCGACCTTGGTGCGCCTCTTTTTTTTCTTTGCATCATGTGCTGTTTAGGGAGTATTTTTTGGAAGGGCCATCATGTCTTGATTGACACTGCAGTGCCACTCCTAGATGGGCCAGGTGTTTGTGTCGGCCACTTGTGTCGCTTAGCTTAGCCATCCAGCGACCTCGGGGCAAATTTTAGGACTAAAAATAATATTGTGAGGTGTGAGGTGTTCAGAATAGACTGAAAATTAGTGGAAATTATGGTTATTGAGGTTAATAATACTATGGGATCAAAATGACCCCCAAATTCTATGATTTAAGCTGTTTTTGAGGGTTTCTTGAAAAACACCCGAATCCAAAACACACCCGAATCCGACAAAAAAATTTCGGTAAGGTTTTGCCAAAACGCGTCCGAATCCAAAACACGGCCGCGGAACCGAACCCAAAACCAAAACACAAAACCCGAAAAATTTCCGGTGCACATCACTAGTGTAAACATGGGACCCCTTTCAGTCCGTGTGGATCGGGTATGCGGTTTTTTTCTTTTTTGCCAAGTATGTGGATTACAAATATCACTGGACACTGGATTTAGGTGAGTATAATGATCTTTTCTTTTCAGGTACCCCATAGATTCTACTTGGAGAAGTGGACCGAACATCGTGTCAACATAGGTAAGTATGTATGTGTCGGCATGTGTGAAATAAAGTTGTATTTTCACGGTGTCCATGTCCTGTTTTTATTTGGGTATTTTATTTGCAGAAGAACTACAGGTACCAGCGGGCCCGTTTCCCTCCCCCGCATGCTGGTACTTGTGGTTCTCCAAGTACCAGCTTGCGGAGGAGGCTTGCTGGGACTTGTAGTTCTTCTGCAAAAAACAATATTCTTTCATTTTCAACAAGGCTATCAGCCCCCCATCCGCCGCCCTTGGATGGGGGGGCAGCCTCGGGCTTCACCCCTGGCCCTTGGGTGGCTAAGGGGGGGACCCCTTGATTTAAGGGGTCCCCACTCCTCCAGGGTACCCCGGCCAGGGGTGACTAGTTGGGTATTTAATGCCACGGCCGCAGGGAGCGGTATAAAAGTGTCCCCCCGGCTGTGGCATTATCTGTCCAGCTAGTGGAGCCCGGTGCTGGTACAAAAAATAAGATTTTACTTACCAGTAAATCTATTTCTCGTAGTCCGTAGTGGATGCTGGGGACTCCATAAGGACCATGGGGAATAGACGAACTCCGCAGGAGACATGGGCACTTTAAGAAAGAATTTAGATTCTGGTGTGCTCTTGCTCCTCCTTCTATGTCCCTCCTCCAGACCTCAGTTAGAGAAACTGTGCCCGGAAGAGCTGACAGTACAAGGAAAGGAATTTGGGAATCCAGGGTAAGACTCATACCAGCCACACCAATCACACCGTATAACTTGTGATAACTTTACCCAGTTAACAGTATGAACAATCACAGAGCATCAGATAAACTCTGATGCAACTATAACATAACCCTTATTTAAGCAATAACTATATACAAGCATTGCAGAAGAAGTCCGCACTTGGGACGGGCGCCCAGCATCCACTACGTACTACGAGAAATAGATTTACCGGTAAGTAAAATCTTATTTTCTCTAACGTCCTAGTGGATGCTGGGGACTCTGTAATGACCATGGGGATTATACCAAAGCTCCCAAACGGGCGGGAGAGTGCGGATGACTCTGCAGCACCGAATGAGCAAACACAAGGTCCTCCTCAGCCAGGGTATCAAACTTGTAGAACTTTGCAAAGGTGTTTGAACCTGACCAAGTAGCCGCTTGGCAAAGCTGTAATGCCGAGACCCCTCGGGCAGCCACCCAAGAAGAGCCCACCTTCCTAGTGGAATGGGCCTTAACTGATTTAGGCAGCGGCAACCCAGCCGCAGAATGAGCCTGCTGAATCGTGTTACAGATCCAGCGAGCAATAGTTTGCTTTGAAGCAGGCGCCCCAAGCTTGTTGGAAGCATACAGGATAAACATAGATTCTGTTTTCCTGACCTTAGCCGTTCTGGCTACAGAAACCTTCAAAGCCCCGACTACATCCAGTGACTCGGAATCCTCCAAGTCAGTAGTAGCCACAGGCACCACAATAGGTTGGTTTATATGAAAGGATGAAACCACTTTCGGCAGAAATTGTGGGCGGGTCCGCAATTCTGCTCTATCCGCATGGAAAACCAGATAAGGGCTTTTATGTGACAAAGCCGCCAATTCTGACACACGCCTAGCCGAAGCCAAGGCTAATAGCATGACCACCTTCCACGTGAGATATATTACTTCCACCATCTTGAGTGGTTCAAACCAGTGTGATTTCAGGAAACTCAACACCACGTTAAGATCCCAAGGTGCCACTGGAGGCACAAAAGGGGGCTGACCATGCAGCACTCCCTTTACAAACGTCTGAACTTAAGGCAGAGAAGCCAGTTCTTTTTGAAAGAAAATGGATAAGGCCGAAATCTGAACCTTAATGGAACCCAATTTAAGGCCCAAACTCACTCCCGACTGTAGGAAGTGAAGGAAAAGGCCCCGCTGGAATTCCTCCGTATGGGCATTCCTGGCCTCACACCAAGCCACATATTTTCGCCATATACGGTGATAATGTTGAGCCGTCACATCCTTCCTAGCCTCTATCAGCATAGGAATGACCTCATCCGGAATGCCTTTTTCTGCTAGGATTCGGCGTTCAACCGCCATGCCGTCAAACGCAGCCGCGGTAAGTCTTGGAACAGACAGGGCCCCTGTTGCACAAGTCCTGTCCTAGAGGCAGAGGCCACGGGTCCTCTGTGAGCATTTCTTGCAGATCTGGATACCAAGTCCTTCTTGGCCAATCCGGAACAAAGAGTATTGTTCTCACTCCTCTTTTCCTTATGATTCTCAGCACCTTGGGTATGAGAGGAAGAGGAGGAAATACATAGACCGACGGGAACACCCACGGTGTCACCAGTGCGTCCACAGCTATCGCCTGAGGGTCTCTTGACCTGGCGCAATATCTCTGCAGCTTTTTGTTGAGGCGGGATGCCATCATGTCCACCTGTGGCAGTTCCCACCGACTTGCAATCTGCATGAAGACTTCTTGATGAAGTCCCCACTCTCCCGGGTGGAGGTCGTGCCTGCTGAGGAAGTCTGCTTCCCAGTTGTCCACTCCCGGAATGAACACTGCTGACAGTGCGCTTACGTGATTCTCCGCCCAGCGAAGAATTCTGGTGGCTTCTACCATCGCCACCCTGCTCCTTGTGCCGCCTTGGCGGTTTACATGAGCCACTGTGGTGATATTGTCTGACTGAATCAGAACCGGTTGGTCGCGAAGCAGGGACTCCGCTTGACGTAGGGCGTTTTATATGGCCCTTAGTTTCAGGATGTTGATGTGAAGGCAAGTCTCCTGACTTGACCACAGCCCTTGGAAATTCCTTCCCTGTGTGACTGCCTCCCACCCTCGGAGGCTTGCATCCGTGGTCACCAGGACCCAGTCCTGAATGCCGAATCTGCGACCTTCGAGAAGGTGAGCACTCTGCAGCCACCACAGGAAAGACACCCTGGCCCTGGGGGATAGGGTGATTAACCGATGCATCTGAAGATGTGATCTGGACCACTTGTCCAGTAAGTCCCATTGGAAGGTCCTCGCATGGAACCTGCCGAAGGGAATGGCCTCGTATGATGCCACCATCCTTCCCAGGACTCAAGTGCAGTGATGCACTGACACCTGTTTTGGTTTTAATAGATTCCTGACCAGTGTCACGAGCTCCTGAGCTCTCTCTATCGGGAGATAAACCCTTTTCTGGTCTGTGTCTAGGATCATGCCTAGGAGAGGCAGATTAGCTGTAGGAACCAACTGCGACTTTGGAATATATAGAATCCAGCCGTGATGCCGTTACACTTCCAGAGAAAGTGATACGCTGTTCAGCAACTGCTCTCTTGATCTCGCTTTTGAGGAGATCGTCCAAGTACGTGATAATAGTGACACCTTGCTTCCGCAGGAGCACCATCATTTCCGCCATTACCTTGGTGAATATTCTCGGGGCCGTGGAGAGACCAAACGGCAACGTCTGAAATTGTTAATGACAATCCCGTACCGCAATTCTGAGGTACGCCTGATGAGGTGGATAAATGGGGACATGAAGGTATGCATCCTTTATGTCCCGAGTCACCATAAAATCTCCCCCTTTCAGGCTTGCAATGACCGCTCTTAGCGATTCCATCTTGAACTTGAACCTTTTCAGGTATATGTTCAGGGATTTTAAATTCAATATGGGTCTGACCGAACCGTCTGGTTTCGGGACTACAACATGGTCGAATAATAACCCCCTCCTTGTTGAAGGAGGGGAACCTTGACCACCACCTGTTGAAGATTCAATGTGTGAATTGCAGTTAACACTGTTTCCCTCTCGTGGGGGGAAGCCGGCAGGGCCGTCGGTGAGGGGGCATCTACTCAAAGTCCAGCTTGTATCCCTGAGACACAATATCTATTGCCCATGAATCTAACAGGGAGTGAACCCACTTGTGGCTGAACTTACGAAGGCGTGCCCCCACCGGGCCTAGCTCCGCCTGTGGAGCCCCAGCGACATGCGGTGGATTTTTGTAGAGGCCGGAGAGGACTTCTGTTCCTGGGAACTAGCTGTGTTGTGCAGCTTCTTTCCTCTGCCCCCGCCTCTGGAAAGAAAGGACGCACCTCGGACTTTCTTGTTTCTTTGTTCGAAAGGCTGCATTTGATAATGTCGTGCTTTCCTAGGCTGTGCAGGAATATAAGGCAAAATATCAGAATTACCAGCTATAGCTGTGGAGACCAGGTCCGAGAACCCTTCTCCACACAATCCTCAGCCTTCCATATGCCTCTTAAGTCGGCATCATCTGTCCATTGCATATTCTACAGGACACGTCAAGCAGAAATCGACATAGCTTTGACTCTAGGACCCAGTATACTCATGACTCTTTGGGCATGTTTTATATATATATATATATATATATATATATATATCTTAAGACAGCATCTTTCTCTATATATACATATATATATACATACTAGGGTCTCAATCTCTGCTGATAAGGTACCTGTCCACGCTGCCACAGCGCTATAAACCCATGCCGACACAATCGCCGGTCTGAGTAGTGTACCAGAATGTGCACGCTATCTGCAGGATCCCTGAGAATAGCTGTTACATCAGGGCTACCTTTTGGGCAAACGTGACACCCTAGGGGAAGATTCCCATCATATCCTGGCCCTAGTGGCGAAAGGATACTGCCTGAGAATTCTTTGTGGGAAACTGCAGTCTCTTGTCTGGAGATTCCGGCTCTTTTTCATCATGAGAGGAGGGAAATTTACCTCAGCTGTCTTCCCCTTAAACATGTGTACCCTTGTGTCAGGGACAGATGAGTCATCAGTGATATGCACATCATCTTTTATTACAATAATCATATATTGAATACTTTTCTGCCATTTTGGCTGTAACTTTGCATTATCGTAGTCGACACTGGAGTCACCGTGTCGATATCAGTGTCTATTATTTTGGATAGTGAGCATTGAGAGACTGAAGGTCTCTGCGACATAGGGACAGACATGGGTAGATTTCCTGTCTGTTCTCTAATCTTTTGTGCAATAAATTCACCTTAGCACTTAATTACACATATCCAAACAGGTATCGGCGTTGTCGACGGAGACACCCTCTCACACACATATTTGCTCCATCTCCTCCTTAGGGGAGCCTTTTACCTCAGACATGTCGACACACACGTACCGACACACCACACACTCAGGGAATGCTCATCTGAAGACAATTCCCCCATAAGGCCCTTTGGAGAGACAGAGAGAGAGAGTATGCCAGCACACACCCCAGCGCTATTAACCCAGGAATAACACAGTAACTTAATGTTAACCCAGTAGCTGCTGTTTATATTGATTTTTGCGCCTAATTATGTGCCCCCCCTCTCTTTTTACCCTCTTCTACCGTGTAACTGCAGGGGAGAGACTGGGGAGCTTCCTCTCAGCGGTGCTGTGGAGAAAAAACATGGCGCTGGTGAGTGCTGAGGAAGAAGCCCCACCCCCTTGATGGCGGACTTCTGTCCCGCTTTCATGTACAATTTTGGCGGGGGCTCATACATATATACAGTGCCCAACTGTATATTATGCAAACTTTTGCCATAGAGGTCTCTAATTGCTGCCCAGGGCGCCCCCCCCCCCCCCCTGCGCCCTGCACCCTTACAGTGACCGGAGTATGTGGGTGTAGTGTGGGAGCAATGGCGCACAGCTGCAGTGCTGTGCGCTACCTCATATGAAGACTGGAGTCTTCTGCCGCCGATTTCGAAGTCTTCGTGCTTCTTTCACCCGGCTTCTGTCTTCCGGCTCTGCGAGGGGGACGGCGGCGCGGCTCCGGGATCGGACGACAAACGGTGAGATCCTGTGTACGATCCCTCTGGAGCTAATGGTGTCCAGTAGCCTAAGAAGCAGGACCTATCTTCAGAGAGTAGGGCTGCTTCTCTCCCCTCAGTCCCACGTAGCAGAGAGCCTGTTGCCAGCAGAGCTCCCTGAAGAAAAAAAACCTAACAAAATACTTTCTTATAGCAAGCTCAGGAGAGCTCACTAAGTAGCACCCTGCTCGTCTGGGCACAGTTTCAAACTGAGGTCTGGAGGAGGGACATAGAGGGAGGAGCCAGAGCACACCAGAATGTAAATTCTTTCTTAAAGTGCCCATGTCTCCTGCGGAGCCCGTCTATTCCCCATGGTCTTTACGGAGTCCCCAGCATCCACTAGGACGTTAGAGAAAATACGGGGGACCCCTACTCTTTTTGTCGGGTGGTATTCATGTGACCGCCGGTCAGCTGACCGCCAGTCACATGACCTCCTCCACCAGCCCGACGGGTCACTGTCCCGATGGTCGGCATGCCGACCAACAGGGACTATTTCCACTCGTGGGTGTCCACGACACCCATAGAGTGGGAATAGAACCCGTGGCGACCGCAGGTCGCCACCGAGCCCGCAGCGTGGCGAGCGCAGCGAGCCCGCAAGGGGCTTGCTGCACTCGCCCCTCCCCGCCGGGATCCCGGCGTCGGTATGCTGCCAGGATCCCGGCGTCGGTAAGCTGACCGGCGGTCAGGAGACCGCCGGTCAGCCGTTCTACACCCCTTTTTGTCCCCCGTATTTCCCCTGTCATTCCCCCCCCCCGTATTTTTGCAACCAGGACCGGCTCAAAGAGCCCGAGGCTGGTTATGAATAGGAGGGGGTACCCCACGCAATTTTTTTTCGGGTTTTTAACCCATTCCATAAAAATAAAAAAAATAAAAATATTTAAAAAAATATATAAATAATACTTGTGCCTCCTAAATAGACAAACCAAGTACCTAATCCCTTCCAATATAAATAGATATGCTATTAGCAATAAAAAAACAAACAAAAAAAATCATGTTTTTAAAAAATTGTATTACATTCCGCCAGCAAAGTGAGGCGGATTGAAAATGACGAATTACCTGTCAAAAAGCACTGTTGTCGAATTTACTTTCTTCAATTGAATATACTTTTGTCGAAAAGCCGCATTTGTACCATTGCAGAAATGTCGAATTTGTAAAATGTCGAATTTCAAAAAGTCGAATTTGAAAAGTCAGTTTTTTTGATGAAAAGTACTGTATTGCATTGTCGAATATTTTTTTTGGCGAAAAAGTCCAGTTTTTCGACATTTTCGTGAATTCGACCGCAATTGCATATACCCCATAGATTTATAACATAGAGAGTTTATCTGTCCATCAAAGGAGATCAGCAGCAAACTGCACCAACGTGTTTCGTCCGTCAGAGTTTGGACTTGATCCCCTTGATGAAGTCCAGACTTTGACGGACGAAACACGTTGGTGCAGTTTGCTGCTGATCTCCTTTGATGGACAGATAGGCTTTTGATGTTTTAAATCTTGCACGTGTGTTTTTCAGCCATTGCATGTCTTTATATTTGGGATAGTTTGTTACTGATCTCCTTTAATGGACAGATAAGCTCTCTAGGGCCCTCATTCCGAGTTGTTCGCTCGCTAGCTGCTTTTAGCAGCCGTGCAAACGCTAAGCCGCCGCCCTCTGGGAATGTATTTTAGCTTAGCAGAAGTGCGAACGAAAGGATCACAGCGCTGCTGCAAAAAAAGATTGTGTAGTTTCTGAGCAGCTGCTGTCCTACTCCTAGCTTGTGATCACTTCAGACTGTTTAGTTCCTGTTTTGACGTCACGAACACGCCCTGCGTTCGGCCAGCCACGCCTGCGTTTCCCCAGGCATGCCTGCGTTTGTATCTGTCACGCCTGTGTTTTTACACACACTCCCCGAAAACGGTCAGTTACCTCCCAGAAACACCCACTTCCTGTCAATCACTCTGCGACCAGCAGTGCTATTGAAAAGCGTCGCTAGATCTTGTGTGAAACTGCATCGGCTTTTGTGAAAGTACGTTGCGCGTGCGCATTGCGCCGCATACTCATGCGCAGAAGTGCCGATTTTTAGCCTGATCACTGCGCTGCGAACAACAGCAGCTAGCGATCAACTCGGAATGACCCCCAATGTTTTAAATCAAGTTTTTTAGCCATTGTATGTCTTTGTATATTAAACCTATGTATTTTTAACCTTTTAATGTTTGGGCTAGTAAATATACATTATTAGGAATAAGCTTGTTCCTTAATTTCGCCCACTATTACAAATGACATGCTGTAAGTCTGAGAACAGTGGCCCTCATTCCGAGTTGTTCGCTCGGTAAAAATCTTCGCATCGCAGCGATTTTCCGCTTAATGCGCATGCGCAATGTTCGCACTGCGACTGCGCCAAGTAAATTTGCTATGCAGTTAGGAATTTTACTCACGGCTTTTTCATCGTTCTGGCGATCGTAATGTGATTGACAGGAAATGGGTGTTACTGGGCGGAAACAGGCCGTTTTATGGGCGTGTGGGAAAAAACGCTACCGTTTCCGGAAAAAACGCAGGAGTGGCCGGAGAAACGGAGGAGTGTCTGGGCGAACGCTGGGTGTGTTTGTGACGTCAAACCAGGAACGACAAGCACTGAACTGATCGCAGATGCCGAGTAAGTCTGAAGCTACTCAGAAACTGCTACGAGGTGTGTAATCGCAATATTGCGAATACATCGTTCGCAATTTTAAGATGCTAAGATTCACTCCCAGTAGGCGGTGGCATAGCGTGAGCAACTCTGCTAAAATCGCCTTGCGAGCGAACAACTCGGAATGACCTCCCGTACACACTATGTTTGCTGTTTTTTTCTCTTACATGTGATATCTCAAATGGTGGATACTCATTGGAAGTTCTTTTAACCAGATAAGTATTTTGGGCCATAAAAACACCCACCTAAAAATTCCTTTTATTACTTAGCTATCACACTCGTGGGCGCTTGTATTCTCTATTGCATATATATATATATATATATATATATATATATATATATATATATATGTTTATATATATATATATATATTTATATACATACATGCATATTGCAGTACCCATTATGGCGTTGGTGGAGGGCATTTGAGTGACGGGACATTCTGTTGAATATATATATATATATATCCACAGATGTGTGTGTGCTATATATATATATATATATATATCAGTGACGTACGGTGGGGTGAGGCAGGTGAGGCAGAGCCTTTCCTGTCATACTTACGTTTAAACCAGAATTTTTTCTGAATAAAGTACATGAAAAATACAAAGAATTAAGTTAGAAATATCTTTTTTGCATTATTCTAATAATGTTTATAGTCCAAACTCGGGAGTAAAAAGTCTATGGCAGGGGAGGCAGCGCCTCACCTGCTTATCTTTTCCACACATCTCTAACCAAAACTCACCAAATTTCCAGGAGTTTATACTGCTGCACCTGTGTGTAACGCCCAGATGTACCCTTCGGCTCATATATTGCATGGAATTCTGGCTCTGGGCTTAGCCAGTGCCTCCTGAGCTATTTAGCTCACCGCACGTCCCTGATATATATATATATATATATATATATATATATATATATATTTATATAGCACACACAATTTCTTACGTACATACATACAGTACACAAATACATACACAATAACAAACACAGACACACACACACACACACACACACACACACACACACACACACATACATACATACTACATATATACACTTACATAAGGTGCAGTACTACATTTATACTGTACATACCAGGCCAGGGGCTTTCAGCAGACAGGCGCCACTAAGAAGGAGGGAGCTGCTGTGGTTGAGCATGTGCAGCCTCCAGACAATCTGTTTGTAGAGAGCTATGTAGCTCTCTGATGTTGCTGCCCCGCGATCGCAGTCATGGCATTTGCTGAGACGGAGACAGAGCTGTTTCCGTCTCTGAAACATTAAACTCAGGTCATCATGTGGGAGTTTCCAGGTACTCCAAAACCCCCCCTGCGTGCGCCACTGTGAGTAGATGCCATGCATGCACACTGCATCTAAACCAGTGGTTCCCAAACTTTTTTGAATCACGGCACCCTAGAGTGTCAGAATTTTTTTCACGGCACCCCTAAGCCAATAGTTTCTATTGAAAAATTTAGAAAGAAATATAAAATTAAGTAAATTGTCTTTCTATGTCATCCTTAGGGTAACTTATGTGGTGAGGGACAAGATTTGCTTTTGATTGTCAATATATTTTATGATTGGCAGCCATTAACACTGGTTTTGCTTTTTACATTGACCATGCAGAATTTGAATTGGTTCTGGACCATCATACCGAGGCACCCCTGCAAGTGTCCCGAGGCACCCCAGGGTGTCACGGCACACAGTGTGGGAACAATGCAAGGAGGGGAGCCTGGGGGCAGCCAACTTGTTCCGGGAGCACTGGATATGCCCTCAAAATGATGAAAATTGGGGATTTGTGCCACAAGGTCATGCTCCCATTCATCATAGCCTAGCCCCCTTTTTGGGTGTGCACGTTAGAGGCCCACGAGGGTCCCGATTTCAACACATCTGTTGTCGGGAGGCATGCTTTCCACACACTTATAACATGTACCCAAATAAGCTTAACCCATATAAATTACAAAAGACATGGGGGAAGATGTACTAAGCCGTGATGAGTGATAAGGTGGAGATAAATAGAGTACTAGCTCCTAACTGCCATGTTACAGGCTGTGTTTGAAATATGACTTTTAGGAGCTTTGTACATCTCCCCCATGGAGATCTACATAGAAATTGACGGCGGGTAAGTACCACACACTACGGTTAATGTTTGTCAGGACCCCAATTAATCTTCAGTACCAGGATATTTTTGGATTGTGAGAGGAAACCAGAGTACCTGGAGGAAACCCATGCTAGCAGAGGGAGAACATACAAACTCCGCACAGTTGATCCATTTGATCCACCATGCAGGGTGGTATCCACTTCACCCATGCGGGTGGCATTCTAAATATTTACTTTCACATGGTTTTGATCCAGGCATGTGTCAAAATGACCACTGTTTACTATGTTTTACCACCACCAAAGGATAACCACCAATTCAGACAAACAAAAGCAGGACGTGAGGATATGAAACATTTCTTTAGTTAAAGTGGATTTACTAAGCCCAACTCACTCATTCCTGTTTCCCACTAACTGTTCCCCCAATTTATAATTTGCTGAGAAATGCAGCAAACTTAGTAACCCAACCATTAAGCCTGTAAGGGATGCCAATATGTGACTAAACCAATGCGGAACATTGACCGATTACCTGCCCAATTACCTGCTGACTAACAGGGACTATTCCCACTCGTGGATGTCCACGACACCCACAGAGTGAGAACAGAACCTGTGGCGAGCGCAGCAAGCCACCAAGCAAGGGCTTCGTTTCGTTCCCCCCCCTGCCAATCTAATGCTCGGGATCCCGCCATTGATATAGTGACTAGCGGGATCCCAAACACCAGTCACCCGAACCCAACCCGCCTGTAATACTCTAACTTTATCTGAACAAGGGCAGATCAAAGAAGGTTTAATCTTTGTGCCTATTTTACCCTCTGCTTACTTTCTTGAAGAGAACCTTGTATTTTACTTGCATATTTATTAGAGATGTGCACTTGAAATTTTTCGGGTTTTGTGTTTTGGTTTTGGGTTCGGTTCCGCGGCCGTGTTTTGGGTTCGACCGCGTTTTGGCAAAACCTCACCGAATTTTTTTTGTCAGATTCGGGTGTGTTTTGGATTCGGGTGTTTTTTTCAAAAAACACTAAAAAACAGCTTAAATCATAGAATTTGGGGGTCATTTTGATCCCAAAGTATTATTAACCTCAAAAACCATAATTTCCACTCATTTTCAGTCTATTCTGAATACCTCACACCTCACAATATTATTTTTAGTCCTAAAATTTGCACCAAGGTCGCTGGATGACTTAGCTAAGCGACCCTAGTGGCCGACACAAACACCGGGCCCATCTGGGAGTGGCACTGCAGTGTCACGCAGGATGGCCCTTCCAAAAAACACTCCCCAAACAGCACATGACGCAAAGAAAAAAAGAGGCGCAATGAGGTAGCTGTGTGAGTAAGCTAAGCGACCCTAGTGGCCGACACAAACACCTGGCCCATCTAGGAGTGGCACTGCAGTGTCACGCAGGATGGCCCTTCCAAAAAACACTCCCCAAACAGCACATGACGCAAAGAAAAAAAGAGGCGCAATGAGGTAGCTGTGTGAGTAAGATAAGCAACCCTAGTGGCCGACACAAACACCGGGCCCATCTAGGAGTGGCACTGCAGTGTCACGCAGGATGGCCCTTCCAAAAAACACTCCCCAAACAGCACATGACGCAAAGAAAAAAAGAGGCGCAATGAGGTAGCTGTGTGAGTAAGATAAGCGACCCTAGTGGCCGACACAAACACCGGGCCCATCTAGGAGTGGCACTGCAGTGTCACGCAGGATGGCCCTTCCAAAAAACACTCCCCAAACAGCACATGACGCAAAGAAAAAAAGAGGCGCAATGAGGTAGCTGTGTGAGTAAGATAAGCGACCCTAGTGGCGGACACAAACACCTGGCCCATCTAGGAGTGGCACTGCAGTGTCACGCAGGATGGCCCTTCCAAAAAACACTCCCCAAACAGCACATGACGCAAAGAAAAAAAGAGGCGCAATGAGGTAGCTGTGTGAGTAAGATAAGCGACCCTAGTGGCGGACACAAACACCGGGCCCATCTAGGAGTGGCACTGCAGTGTCACGCAGGATGGCCCTTCCAAAAAACACTCCCCAAACAGCACATGACGCAAAGAAAAAAAGAGGCGCAATGAGGTAGCTGTGTGAGTAAGATAAGCGACCCTAGTGGCCGACACAAACACCGGGCCCATCTAGGAGTGGCACTGCAGTGTCACGCAGGATGGCCCTTCCAAAAAACACTCCCCAAACAGCACATGACGCAAAGAAAAAAAGAGGCGCAATGAGGTAGCTGTGTGAGTAAGATAAGCGACCCTAGTGGCCGACACAAACACCTGGCCCATCTAGGAGTGGCACTGCAGTGTCACGCAGGATGGCCCTTCCAAAAAACACTCCCCAAACAGCACATGACGCAAAGAAAAAAAGAGGCGCAATGAGGTAGCTGTGTGAGTAAGATAAGCGACCCTAGTGGCCGACACAAACACCGGGCCCATCTAGGAGTGGCACTGCAGTGTCACGCAGGATGGCCCTTCCAAAAAACACTCCCCAAACAGCACATGACGCAAAGAAAAAAAGAGGCGCAATGAGGTAGCTGTGTGAGTAAGATAAGCGACCCTAGGGGCCGACACAACCACCGGGCCCATCTAGGAGTGGCACTGCAGTGTCACGCAGGATGGCCCTTCCAAAAAACACTCCCCAAACAGCACATGACGCAAAGAAAAAAAGAGGCGCAATGAGGTAGCTGTGTGAGTAAGATAAGCGACCCTAGTGGCCGACACAAACACCTGGCCCATCTAGGAGTGGCACTGCAGTGTCACGCAGGATGGCCCTTCCAAAAAACACTCCCCAAACAGCACATGACGCAAAGAAAAATTAAAGAAAAAAGAGGTGCAAGATGGAATTGTCCTTGGGCCCTCCCACCCACCCTTATGTTGTATAAACAGGACATGCACACTTTAACCAACCCATCATTTCAGTGACAGGGTCTGCCACACGACTGTGACTGAAATGACGGGTTGGTTTGGACCCCCACCAAAAAAGAAGCAATTAATCTCTCCTTGCACAAACTGGCTCTACAGAGGCAAGATGTCCACCTCATCATCATCCTCCGATATATCACCGTGTACATCCCCCTCCTCACAGATTATCAATTCATCCCCACTGGAATCCACCATCTCAGCTCCCTGTGTACTTTGTGGAGGCAATTGCTGCTGGTCAATGTCTCCACGGAGGAATTGATTATAATTCATTTTAATGAACATCATCTTCTCCACATTTTCTGAAAGTAACCTCGTACGCCGATTGCTGACAAGGTGAGCGGCGGCACTAAACACTCTTTTGGAGTACACACTTGTGGGAGGGCAACTTAGGTAGAATAAAGCCAATTTGTGCAAGGGCCTCCAAATTGCCTCTTTTTCCTGCCAGTATAAGTACGGACTGTGTGACGTGCCTACTTGGATGCGGTCACTCATATAATCCTCCACCATTCTTTCAATGGGGAGAGAATCATATGCAGTGACAGTAGACGACATGTCCGTAATCGTTGACAGGTCCTTCAGTCCGGACCAGATGTCAGCATCAGCAGTCGCTCCAGACTGCCCTGCATCACCGCCAGCGAGTGGGCTCGGAATTCTGAGCCTTTTCCTCGCACCCCCAGTTGCGGGAGAATGTAAAGGAGGAGATGTTGACAGGTCGCGTTCCGCTTGACTTGACAATTTTCTCACCAGCAGGTCTTTGAACCCCGGCAGACTTGTGTCTGCCGGAAAGAGAGATCCTAGGTAGGTTTTAAATCAAGGATCGAGCACGGTGGCCAAAATGTAGTGCTCTGATTTCAACAGATTGACCACCCGTGAATCCTTGTTAAGCGAATTAAGGGCTCCATCCACAAGTCCCACATGCCTAGCGGAATCGCTCCGTGTTAGCTCCTCCTTCAATGTCTCCAGCTTCTTCTGCAAAAGCCTGATGAGGGGAATGACCTGACTCAGGCTGGCAGTGTCTGAATTGACTTCACGTGTGGCAAGTTCAAAGGGCAGCAGAACCTTGCACAACGTTGAAATCATTCTCCACTGCGCTTGAGACAGGTGCATTCCACCTCCTATATCGTGCTGAATTGTATAGGCTTGAATGGCCTTTTGCTGCTCCTCCAACCTCTGAAGCATATATAGGGTTGAATTCCACCTCGTTACCACTTCTTGCTTCAGATGATGGCAGGGCAGGTTCAGGCGTTTTTGGTGTTGCTCCAGTCTTCTGTACGTGGTGCCTGTACGCCGAAAGTGTCCAGCAATTCTTCTGGCCACCGACAGCATCTCTTGCACGCCCCTCTCGTTTTTTAAATAATTCTGCACCACCAAATTCAAGGTATGTGCAAAACATGGGACGTGCTGGAATTTGCCCAGATTTAATGCACACACAATATTGCTGGCGTTGTCCGATGCTACAAATCCACAGGAGAGTCCAATTGGGGTAAGCCATTCCGCGATGATCTTCCTCAGTTGCCGTAAGAGGTTTTCAGCTGTGTGAGTATTCTGGAAACCGGTGATACAAAGCGTAGCCTGCCTAGGAAAGAGTTGGCGTTTGCGAGATGCTGCTACTGGTGCCGCCGCTGCTGTTCTTGC
This sequence comes from Pseudophryne corroboree, assembly GCF_028390025.1. NCBI lineage: Eukaryota > Metazoa > Chordata > Amphibia > Anura > Myobatrachidae > Pseudophryne > Pseudophryne corroboree. The sequence goes on along the minus strand of NC_086446.1, from coordinate 110,624,895 downwards.
GGCGGGAGTCCATACATCTACCCAGTGGGCTGTCACAGTCATATAGTCCTGACCCTGCCCTGCTCCACTTGTCCACATGTCCGTGGTTAAGTGGACATTGGGTACAGCTGCATTTTTTAGGACACTGGTGACTCTTTTTCTGAGGTCTGTGTACATTTTCGGTATCGCCTGCCTAGAGAAATGGAACCTAGATGGTATTTGGTACCGGGGACACAGTACCTCCAACAAGTCTCTAGTTGGCTCTGCAGTAATGATGGATACCGGAACCACGTTTCTCACCACCCAGGATGCCAAGGCCTCAGTTATCCGCTTTGCAGCAGGATGACTGCTGTGATATTTCATCTTCCTCGCAAAGGACTGTTGGACAGTCAATTGCTTGGTGGAAGTAGTAAAAGTGGTCTTACGATTTCCCCTCTGGGATGACCATCGACTCCCAGCAGCAACAACAGCAGCGCCAGCAGCAGTAGGCGTTACACGCAAGGATGCATCGGAGGAATCCCAGGCAGGAGAGGAATCGTCAGAATTGCCAGTGACATGGCCTGCAGGACTATTGGCATTCCTGGGGAAGGAGGAAATTGACACTGAGGGAGTTGGTGGGGTGATTTGCGTGAGCTTGGTTACAAGAGGAAGGGATTTACTGGTCAGTGGACTGCTTCCGCTGTCGCCCAAAGTTTTTGAACTTGTCACTGACTTATTATGAATGCGCTGCAGGTGACGTATAAGGGAGGATGTTCCGAGGTGGTTAACGTCCTTACCCCTACTTATTACAGCTTGACAAAGGGAACACACGGCTTGACAAATGTTGTCCGCATTTCTGGTGAAATACTTCCACACCGAAGAGCTGATTTTTTTGGTATTTTCACCAGGCATGTCAACGGCCATATTCCTCCCACGGACAACAGGTGTCTCCCCGGGTGCCTGACTTAAACAAACCACCTCACCATCAGAATACTCCTTGTCAATTTCCTCCCCAGCGCCAGCAACACCCATATCCTCCTCATCCTGGTGTACTTCAACACTGACATCTTCAATCTGACTATCAGGAACTGGACTGCGGGTGCTCCTTCCAGCACTTGCAGGGGGCGTGCAAATGGTGGAAGGCGCATGCTCTTCACGTCCAGTGTTGGGAAGGTCAGGCATCGCAACCGACACAATTGGACTCTCCTTGTGGATTTGGGATTTCGAAGAACGCACAGTTCTTTGCGGTGCTTTTGCCAGCTTGAGTCTTTTAATTTTTCTAGCGAGAGGCTGAGTGCTTCCATCCTCATGTGAAGCTGAACCACTAGCCATGAACATAGGCCAGGGCCTCAGCCGTTCCTTGCCACTCCGTGTGGTAAATGGCATATTGGCAAGTTTACGCTTCTCCTCCGACAATTTTATTTTAGATTTTGGAGTCCTTTTTTTACTGATATTTGGTGTTTTGGATTTTACATGCTCTGTACTATGACATTGGGCATCGGCCTTGGCAGACGACGTTGCTGGCATTTCATCGTCTCGGCCATGACTAGTGGCAGCAGCTTCAGCACGAGGTGGAAGTGGATCTTGATCTTTCCCTAATTTTGGAACCTCAACATTTTTGTTCTCCATATTTTAATAGGCACAACTAAAAGGCACCTCAGGTAAACAATGGAGATGGATGGATACTAGTATACTTATGGATGGACGAGCGACTGCCGACACAGAGGTAGCTACAGCCGTGGACTACCGTACTGTGTCTGCTGCTACTATAGACTGGATGATAATGAGATGAAATCAATATATATATATATAATATCACTAGTACTGCAGCCGGACAGGTATATATATTTATTATGTAATGACTGATGACGGACCTGCTGGACACTGTCAGCTCAGCAGCACCGCAGACTGCTACAGTAAGCTACTATAGTAGTATGTATAAAGAAGAAAGAAAAAAAAAACCACGGGTAGGTGGTATACAATTATGGATGGACGAGCGACTGCCGACACAGAGGTAGCTACAGCCGTGGACTACCGTACTGTGTCTGCTGCTAATATAGACTGGATGATAATGAGATGAAATCAATATATATATATATAATATCACACTAGTACTGCAGCCGGACAGGTAGATATATTTATTATGTAATGACTGATGACGGACCTGCTGGACACTGTCAGCTCAGCAGCACCGCAGACTGCTACAGTAAGCTACTATAGTAGTATGTATAAAGAAGAAAGGGAAAAAAAAACCCACGGGTAGGTGGTATACAATTATGGATGGACGAGCGACTGCCGACACAGAGGTAGCTACAGCCGTGGACTACCGTACTGTGTCTGCTGCTAATATAGACTGGATGATAATGAGATGAAATCAATATATATATATATATAATATCACTAGTACTGCAGCCGGACAGGTAGATATATTTATTATGTAATGACTGATGACGGACCTGCTGGACACTGTCAGCTCAGCAGCCACGCAGACTGCTACAGTAAGCTACTATAGTAGTATGTATAAAGAAGAAAGAAAAAGAAAAAAACCACGGGTAGGTGGTATACAATATTATATATATATTAAATACAATTATATATATATATATATATATATATATTAAACTGGTGGTGATTATTAAACTGGTGGTCAGGTCACTGGTCACACTATCAGCAACTTGCAAGTAGTACTCCTAAGCAGACAATCACAATATATATTATACTGGTGGTCAGTGTGGTCACAATGGCAGTGTGGCACTCTGGCAGCAAAAGTGTGCACTGTACGTTATATGTACTCCTGAGTCCTGCTCTCAGACTCTAACTGCTCCCCACTGTCAGTGTCTCCCCCACAAGTCAGATATACATTATACAGTCACACTATCTATCTATCTATCTATCTATCTATCTATCTATCTATCTATCTATCTATCTATCTATCTATCTATCACTTCAGCAAGTAGTAGTACTCCTCCTAATGCTCCCCAAAATTACTACTGTGTCTCTCTCTACTCTAGTCTCACTCTCTTCTCTATAAACGGAGAGGACGCCAGCCACGTCCTCTCCCTATGAATCTCAATGCACGTGTGAAAATGGCGGCGACGCGCGGCTCCTTATATAGAATCCGAGTCTCGCGATAGAATCTGAGCCTCGCGAGAATCCGACAGCGGGATGATGACGTTCGGGCGCGCTCGGGTTAACCGAGCAAGGCGGGAAGATCCGAGTCGCTCGGCCCCGTGTAAAAAAAAATGAAGTTCGGGCGGGTTCGGATTCCGAGGAACGGAACCCGCTCATCTCTAATATTTATATTAGATGAAAGCAAAGACAAGCAAGATTATCCATCACGTATATCCCAGGTAGTACTGACCATGGACAAACTGGAGGCAGAAAACAGAAAGGGGGTGCTTTTCCCCCCCTCGTATCCCCCTGCACACTAAATAGTACTTGCAAAAATATTTGAAAACTATATGGTAATAGAAATTCAGAGATATTTGTTGCATATATTTGCAAATACATGGTAAGCTGCCAAGCCCCTTCATGTCTTCTCTGATTATTGGCAATCCCTACACTGCATTATAACAGTGCCTTCTTATGGCATTGTAGTCGTAAATCAGATATAGCGAGGGTAGCCAAGAGCTGGAAGGCTGCGCTGCTATCTGTGTGGCCAAACTGGCCCATCCAGCCATCGGCCTTTCTGGCATTTGACAGCACTGACTGAACTAATGGAATCTGTCCCATAAAGTAGTAAGGCATATCAACAAGAGGGTGTGTTATGGTATGCCGGCGGCCGGGCTCCCAGCGACCAGCATACCGGCGTCGGAAGCCCGACCACCGGCATACCGACAGCGTGGCGAGCGCAAATGTGCCCCATGCGGGCTCACTGCGCTCGCCACGCTGTGGGCTATTTATTCTACCTCCAGGGGGGTCGTGGACCCCCACGAGGGAGAAAAACTGTCGGTATGCCGGCTGTCGGGATTCCGGCGCCGGTATACTGTGCGCCGGGATCCCGACAGTCGGCAACCTGAAGACCACCCCAACAAGAGACATGTGACTGCTGTACTGTTCTCTTGTAGAGTTACAATGACCAGCACACAGTGAGACCAATTCAACAGAAAAGAAAAACTTTAATTGGACAGTTTAATTGTGTAATATTTGAGCCTCACAGGTGATCAAGCCCACATGGTAAAATGCATTCTACAGGCTTCCGCTGACTCCCCGCTGCACAGTGGTATCCCTCCCAACACACATTGGTTAGGTACTGTACTATCTTTCTTCAAGTGTTCGATCCCCTCCGGCGGCAAATTTGGTCCCTGCGATGTCTAGGGTAACCAGGGCCATCTAACACCGCATACGGGTAGAGTGATCGGTACACTGTTCCTTTATTTCAATCAGCATGTCTGCATGTCCCTTTCTCACCCGACTGCACACTATCCATGCTGTCTTTTCCTATTTAGAGACATCAATTCATTACATTCGGAACACCGACAATCATTTATTTTGAATGTTATGTTTATGCTAATATTAAGCTGTGTAAACTAAGAATTACAACGAATCATTGACCTGACATACACTTTAACAAGCTGGGTATTGAATGAGAAAAAGTAGCAGTATTTGACATGATTTTGTTACAATATCAGACCAGGGTGTAAATTTACTAAGACAGGAGTTCTATCTAAGATGGAATGTTGCCCATAGCAACCAATCAGCTTCTACTTCTCATTTATCTAGCACATTCTAGAAGATAATACCTGTAATCTGATAGGTTGCTATGGGCAACATCCCAACTTAAATAGAACTCCCATCTTAGTAAATGTACCCCTAGGACTGTAAGTGGATGGAAACATATGTTCCTTTTTTCACAGCCAAGCAGGGAATCTTTAGGAGCACAGGCTGTGATTTAACTTCTGCTATCTCAGACATTAGCTCATTTGGTAGCTTCAATTTATAACTGTGCTGTTCAATCATTTTACCTGGGAATATTTTATCATCCTTATCACTGCTTGTACATGTTGGTTAGGGTTATTCCTAAATTAGATTCTATTGATGTGTTTTTGCAGCAAATGTTTCTAATTAATGAGATCCATCAGTGTCGGTCCACTCTATAATTATACGTCTCTGGAATTATGACTTCAGTAATTATTCTCACCATTGCAGATTGATAGTATATCCTGATTTGGGATACCTTATATATATTTTATTATAATTTGAATACATCAATACTTATATAACGTATTGTATTTCATTGATGAATTATATGCAGAGCCGGCCCTAGGCATAGGCAAACTAGGCAAATGCCTAGTGCATTTGGAATGTCTAGGGGCACAAGCAGCTTCTGCTGATTAAAATGATATGCCGCATGCCTATATTCTGTGTGTGACTGTGTCTGTATCTGCATACAATATGCAACGTTACAGTGTATTCCTGGAAATCACTGTAACGTAGCATTTCATATGCAGATACATCCACAGCCGCACACAGAATATAGGTATGCTAATTATCATTTTACTCAGCAGAATCTGCTTGTGCATCCTAGTCACATAGCAATGAAAATAAGATGCATTTTCTGCAAAAAAAGGCGACGCAACGTTAGCAGTGTTGGACAGGAGCTGGATGGCATATTGAGCCAAGATGTATGAGGATACTAGAGATGAGCGCCTGAAATTTTTCGGGTTTTGTGTTTTGGTTTTGGGTTCGGTTCCGCGGCCGTGTTTTGGGTTCGAACGCGTTTTGGCAAAACCTCACCGAATTTTTTTTGTCGGATTCGGGTGTGTTTTGGATTCGGGTGTTTTTTTCCAAAAACACTAAAAAACAGCTTAAATCATAGAATTTGGGGGTCATTTTGATCCCAAAGTATTATTAACCTCAAAAACCATAATTTACACTCATTTTCAGTCTATTCTGAATACCTCACACCTCACAATATTATTTTTAGTCCTAAAATTTGCACCGAGGTCGCTGTGTGAGTAAGATAAGCGACCCTAGTGGCCGACACAAACACCGGGCCCATCTAGGAGTGGCACTGCAGTGTCACGCAGGATGTCCCTTCCAAAAAACCCTCCCCAAACAGCACATGACGCAAAGAAAAAAAGAGGCGCAATGAGGTAGCTGTGTGAGTAAGATTAGCGACCCTAGTGGCCGACACAAACACCGGGCCCATCTAGGAGTGGCACTGCAGTGTCACGCAGGATGGCCCTTCCAAAAAACCCTCCCCAAACAGCACATGACGCAAAGAAAAAAAGAGGCGCAATGAGGTAGCTGTGTGAGTAAGATTAGCGACCCTAGTGGCCGACACAAACACCGGGCCCATCTAGGAGTGGCACTGCAGTGTCACGCAGGATGTCCCTTCCAAAAAACCCTCCCCAAACAGCACATGACGCAAAGAAGAAAAAAAAGAGGCGCAATGAGGTAGCTGACTGTGTGAGTAAGATTAGCGACCCTAGTGGCCGACACAAACACCGGGCCCATCTAGGAGTGGCACTGCAGTGTCACGCAGGATGTCCCTTCAAAAAAACCCTCCCCAATCAGCACATGATGCAAAGAAAAAGAAAAGAAAAAAGAGGTGCAAGATGGAATTGTCCTTGGGCCCTCCCACCCACCCTTATGTTGTATAAACAAAACAGGACATGCACACTTTAACCAACCCATCATTTCAGTGACAGGGTCTGCCACACGACTGTGACTGATATGACGGGTTGGTTTGGACCCCCCCCAAAAAAGAAGCAATTAATCTCTCCTTGCACAAACTGGCTCTACAGAGGCAAGATGTCCACCTCATCTTCACCCTCCGATATATCACCGTGTACATCCCCCTCCTCACAGATTATCAATTCGTCCCCACTGGAATCCACCATCTCAGCTCCCTGTGTACTTTGTGGAGGCAATTGCTGCTGGTCAATGTCTCCGCGGAGGAATTGATTATAATTCATTTTAATGAACATCATCTTCTCCACATTTTCTGGATGTAACCTCGTACGCCGATTGCTGACAAGGTGAGCGGCGGCACTAAACACTCTTTCGGAGTACACACTTGTGGGAGGGCAACTTAGGTAGAATAAAGCCAGTTTGTGCAAGGGCCTCCAAATTGCCTCTTTTTCCTGCCAGTATAAGTACAGACTGTGTGACGTGCCTACTTGGATGCGGTCACTCATATAATCCTCCACCATTCTATCAATGTTGAGAGAATCATATGCAGTGACAGTAGACGACATGTCCGTAATCGTTGTCAGGTCCTTCAGTCCGGACCAGATGTCAGCATCAGCAGTCGCTCCAGACTGCCCTGCATCACCGCCAGCGGGTGGGCTCGGAATTCTGAGCCTTTTCCTCGCACCCCCAGTTGCGGGAGAATGTGAAGGAGGAGATGTTGACAGGTCGCGTTCCGCTTGACTTGACAATTTTGTCACCAGCAGGTCTTTCAACCCCAGCAGACCTGTGTCTGCCGGAAAGAGAGATCCAAGGTAGGCTTTAAATCTAGGATCGAGCACGGTGGCCAAAATGTAGTGCTCTGATTTCAACAGATTGACCACCCGTGAATCCTTGTTAAGCGAATTAAGGGCTGCATCCACAAGTCCCACATGCCTAGCGGAATCGCTCCGTGTTAGCTCCTCCTTCAATGCCTCCAGCTTCTTCTGCAAAAGCCTGATGAGGGGAATGACCTGACTCAGGCTGGCAGTGTCTGAACTGACTTCACGTGTGGCAAGTTCAAAGGGCATCAGAACCTTGCACAACGTTGAAATCATTCTCCACTGCACTTGAGACAGGTGCATTCCACCTCCTATATCGTGCTCAATTGTATAGGCTTGAATGGCCTTTTGCTGCTCCTCCAACCTCTGAAGCATATAGAGGGTTGAATTCCACCTCGTTACCACTTCTTGCTTCAGATGATGGCAGGGCAGGTTCAGTAGTTTTTGGTGGTGCTCCAGTTTTCTGTACGTGGTGCCTGTACGCCGAAAGTGTCCCGCAATTCTTCTGGCCACCGACAGCATCTCTTGCACGCCCCTGTCGTTTTTTAAAAAATTCTGCACCACCAAATTCAAGGTATGTGCAAAACATGGGACGTGCTGGAATTGGCCCAGATTTAATGCACACACAATATTGCTGGCGTTGTCCGATGCCACAAATCCACAGGAGAGTCCAATTGGGGTAAGCCATTCCGCGATGATCTTCCTCAGTTGCCGTAAGAGGTTTTCAGCTGTGTGCGTATTCTGGAAAGCGGTGATACAAAGCGTAGCCTGCCTAGGAAAGAGTTGGCGTTTGCGAGATGCTGCTACTGGTGCCGCCGCTGCTGTTCTTGCGGCGGGAGTCCATACATCTACCCAGTGGGCTGTCACAGTCATATAGTCCTGACCCTGCCCTGCTCCACTTGTCCACATGTCCGTGGTTAAGTGGACATTGGGTACAGCTGCATTTTTTAGGACACTGGTGACTCTTTTTCTGAGGTCTGTGTACATTTTCGGTATCGCCTGCCTAGAGAAATGGAACCTAGATGGTATTTGGTACCGGGGACACAGTACCTCCAGCAAGTCTCTAGTTGGCTCTGCAGTAATGATGGATACCGGAACCACGTTTCTCACCACCCAGGATGCCAAGGCCTCAGTTATCCGCTTTGCAGTAGGATGACTGCTGTGATATTTCATCTTCCTCGCAAAGGACTGTTGAACAGTCAATTGCTTACTGGAAGTAGTACAAGTGGGCTTACGACTTCCCCTCTGGGATGACCATCGACTCCCAGCGGCAACAACAGCAGCGCCAGCAGCAGTAGGCGTTACACGCAAGGATGCATCGGAGGAATCCCAGGCAGGAGAGGACTCGTCAGAATTGCCAGTGACATGGCCTGCAGGACTATTGGCATTCCTGGGGAAGGAGGAAATTGACACTGAGGGAGTTGGTGGGGTGGTTTGCGTGAGCTTGGTTACAAGTGGAAGGGATTTACTGGTCAGTGGACTGCTTCCGCTGTCACCCAAAGTTTTTGAACTTGTCACTGACTTATTATGAATGCGCTGCAGGTGACGTATAAGGGAGGATGTTCCGAGGTGGTTAACGTCCTTACCCCTACTTATTACAGCTTGACAAAGGGAACACACGGCTTGACACCTGTTGTCCGCATTTCTGGTGAAATACCTCCACACCGAAGAGCTGATTTTTTTGGTATTTTCACCTGGCATGTCAACGGCCATATTCCTCCCACGGACAACAGGTGTCTCCCCGGGTGCCTGACTTAAACAAACCACCTCACCATCAGAATCCTCCTGGTCAATTTCCTCCCCAGCGCCAGCAACACCCATATCCTCCTCATCCTGGTGTACTTCAACACTGACATCTTCAATCTGACTATCAGGAACTGGACTGCGGGTGCTCCTTCCAGCACTTGCAGGGGGCGTGCAAATGGTGGAAGGCGCATGCTCTTCACGTCCAGTGTTGGGAAGGTCAGGCATCGCAACCGACACAATTGGACTCTCCTTGTGGATTTGGGATTTCAAAGAACGCACAGTTCTTTGCGGTGCTTTTGCCAGCTTGAGTCTTTTCAGTTTTCTAGCGAGAGGCTGAGTGCTTCCATCCTCATGTGAAGCTGAACCACTAGCCATGAACATAGGCCAGGGCCTCAGCCGTTCCTTGCCACTCCGTGTGGTAAATGGCATATTGGCAAGTTTACGCTTCTCCTCCGACAATTTTATTTTAGGTTTTGGAGTCCTTTTTTTACTGATATTTGGTGTTTTGGTTTTGACATGCTCTGTACTATGCCATTGGGCATCGGCCTTGGCAGACGACGTTGCTGGCATTTCATCGTCTCGGCCATGACTAGTGGCAGCAGCTTCAGCACGAGGTGGAAGTGGATCTTGATCTTTCCCTAATTTTGGAACCTCAACATTTTTGTTCTCCATATTTTAATAGGCACAACTAAAAGGCACCTCAGGTAAACAATGGAGATGGATGGATTGGATACTAGTATACAATTATGGACGGGCTGCCGAGTGCCGACACAGAGGTAGCCACAGCCGTGAACTACCGCACTGTACTGTGTCTGCTGCTAATATATAGACTGGTTGATAAAGAGATAGTATACTCGTAACTAGTATGTATGTATAAAGAAAGAAAAAAAACCACGGTTAGGTGGTATATACAATTATGGACGGGCTGCCGAGTGCCGACACAGAGGTAGCCACAGCCGTGAACTACCGCACTGTACTGTGTCTGCTGCTAATATATAGACTGGTTGATAAAGAGATAGTATACTCGTAACTAGTATGTATGTATAAAGAAAGAAAAAAAAAACACGGTTAGGTGGTATATACAATTATGGACGGGCTGCCGAGTGCCGACACAGAGGTAGCCACAGCCGTGAACTACTGTACTGTGTCTGCTGCTAATATATAGACTGGTTGATAAAGAGATAGTATACTCGTAACTAGTATGTATGTATAAAGAAAGAAAAAAAAACCACGGTTAGGTGGTATATACAATTATGGACGGGCTGCCGAGTGCCGACACAGAGGTAGCCACAGCCGTGAACTACCGCACTGTACTGTGTCTGCTGCTAATATATAGACTGGTTGATAAAGAGATAGTATACTCGTAACTAGTATGTATGTATAAAGAAAGAAAAAAAAACCACGGTTAGGTGGTATATACAATTATGGACGGGCTGCCGAGTGCCGACACAGAGGTAGCCACAGCCGTGAACTACCGCACTGTACTGTGTCTGCTGCTAATATATAGACTGGTTGATAAAGAGATAGTATACTCGTAACTAGTATGTATGTATAAAGAAAGAAAAAAAAACCACGGTTAGGTGGTATATACAATTATGGACGGGCTGCCGAGTGCCGACACAGAGGTAGCCACAGCCGTGAACTACCGCACTGTACTGTGTCTGCTGCTAATATATAGACTGGTTGATAAAGAGATAGTATACTCGTAACTAGTATGTATGTATAAAGAAAGAAAAAAAAACCACGGTTAGGTGGTATATACAATTATGGACGGGCTGCCGAGTGCCGACACAGAGGTAGCCACAGCCGTGAACTACCGCACTGTACTGTGTCTGCTGCTAATATATAGACTGGTTGATAAAGAGATAGTATACTCATAACTAGTATGTATGTATAAAGAAAGAAAAAAAAACCACGGTTAGGTCACTGGTATATACAATTATGGACGGGCTGCCGAGTGCCGACACAGAGGTAGCCACAGCCGTGAACTACCGCACTGTACTGTGTCTGCTGCTAATATAGACTGGTTGATAAAGAGATAGTATACTACTAATATTATATACTGGTGGTCAGGTCACTGGTCACTAGTCACACTGGCAGTGGCACTCCTGCAGCAAAAGTGTGCACTGTTTAATTTTAATATAATATTATGTACTCCTGGCTCCTGCTATAACCTATAACTGGCACTGCAGTAGTGCTCCCCAGTCTCCCCCACAATTATAAGCTGTGTGAGCTGAGCAGTCAGACAGATATATAATATATATAGATGATGCAGCACACTGGCCTGAGCCTGAGCAGTGCACACAGATATGGTATGTGACTGACTGAGTCACTGTGTGTATCGCTTTTTTCAGGCAGAGAACGGATATATTAAATAAACTGCACTGTGTGTCTGGTGGTCACTCACTATATAATATATTATGTACTCCTGGCTCCTGCTATAACCTATAACTGGCACTGCAGTAGTGCTCCCCAGTCTCCCCCACAATTATAAGCTGTGTGAGCTGAGCAGTCAGACAGATATATATAATATTATATATAGATAATAGATGATGCAGCACACTGGCCTGAGCCTGAGCAGTGCACACAGATATGGTATGTGACTGAGTCACTGTGTGCTGTGTATCGCTTTTTTCAGGCAGAGAACGGATTATATTATGTACTCCTGGCTCCTGCTATAACCTATAACTGGCACTGCAGTAGTGCTCCCCAGTCTCCCCCACAATTATAAGCTGTGTGAGCTGAGCAGTCAGACAGATATATATAATATTATATATAGATAATAGATGATGCAGCACACTGGCCTGAGCCTGAGCAGTGCACACAGATATGGTATGTGACTGAGTCACTGTGTGCTGTGTATCGCTTTTTTCAGGCAGAGAACGGATTATAAATAAAAGTGGTGGTCACTGGTCACTATCAGCAAAACTCTGCACTGTACACTACTGAGTACTCCTAATGCTCCCCAAAATTAGTAAATCAAGTGTCTCTCTAATCTATTCTAATTCTAAACGGAGAGGACGCCAGCCACGTCCTCTCCCTATCAATCTCAATGCACGTGTGAAAATGGCGGCGACGCGCGGCTCCTTATATAGAATCCGAGTCTCGCGATAGAATCCGAGCCTCGCGAGAATCCGACAGCGTCATGATGACGTTCGGGCGCGCTCGGGTTAACCGAGCAAGGCGGGAAGATCCGAGTCGCTCGGACCCGTGAAAAAAAACATGAAGTTCTGGCGGGTTCGGATTCAGAGAAACCGAACCCGCTCATCTCTAGAGGATACATCTGTATCCAAGCAGAGGCAGAGGTCAGTGTTAGCAGCCATGTGAGTGCTGTGTGTGGGTAGGTTCGTTGTGCAATAGTGTTTGGCTTATGTGTAAGGGGCATTATGTGTGTCGTGTATAAATGTATTAATAATGTGCAGCATATGTGTAAGGGGCATTATGTATGTCATTATGTGTAAAAAGGCATTAATAATGTGCTGCATATGTGTAAGGGACAGTATGTGTATAAGGGCATTAATAATGTGCAACATATGTGTAAGGGACATTATGTGTATAAGGGCATTAATAATGTGCAAAATATGTGTAAGGAACATTATGTGTATAAGGGCATTAATAATGTGCAACATATGTGTATAAGGGCATAAATAAAGGTTGGCATAATGTGTAAGGTGCATTATGTTTATTAGGACATTAATTATGTGTGTCATATGTGTAAGGGGCATTACTGTGTGGTATTTTGTGTATAAAGGCATTACTAATGTGGGGCATTATGTGTATAAGGTGCTCTACTGTGTGACGTAATATATAGAAAGGGCACTACTGTGTGGTCTAATGTGAATAAAGAGCAATATTGTGTGGTGTAATGTGAATAAGGATCAATTCAGTGTGATGTGAATAAGGGTAACCACTGTGATTAGTAATGTATGTAAGTTAAAGTGGTACTACTGTGTGATGTAAAGTGAATAAGGGACACTATTGCATGATATAATGTAAATAAAGTTGCACTACTGTGCAGCGTAATTTGAATTAGTGGTACTATTGTGTGGCCATGCCCCTTCCCAAAAGAAATTGTCACTTTTTGGTCTGCGTGCCGAATGTGCACACTGTTCCTACAGTGGGTAGAAGAACCAAAATGAGGACTGCTATGACTGAGGGGTGGTGGTGATGGGAAAGGGGTTCAGGGTCAGAGGCGGAACTAGCTGCGGTACTAGGGAGCACCAGCCATAATCTTGCCTAGGGCATCATATTAATTAGGGCCGGCTCTGATTATATGTAACCTCAATTACCACTACACCTTAAAGATATTTTGAGCATACTATAATGATTTGTGTGTTTTGTATGTCCTTTTTAATGTTGTAAGTTGTTAGGATTTAGAAAATAAATGTTATGTTTTAAATAAATTGTACTTTGATAATTTACACAAAAGAGTGCTCCACAAAGGGATTTTCTTCTACTTAGGAACCTTCACTGTATTTGAATATCTAATTTTTATTAAAGAAATCTATCATAAATATAAAGTCATATGACATTTCAATGATTCTTTGGCTGTAAGCAATATGAAAAGATTTTTGTCTCTCATGCTCATTAATATAATTTTGGTGTTATTTTGATTGTTTGGTTAGTCTTTTTTAAAACAGTATTTGTTGTTTGTGTTTTTGTCCAGTCTCTACCATATATTCCGTCAGTCAGGCACCGACACTTATGTATGAGGACCCGGATTTTCCCAGTATGAATACATCAGCAAATGCACCTGGCAAGAATGTGATCCTTCCACCCCCTGCATACACTGTGTCTCCTGCTACACAGGTGTGGAACGGACCTCCTGCTGGACCCCACGCTATACCTGTTACTGTGGAGCCTGAAAATATAAATTCATCACCCGCTTTTTACAGAACATTTCTGAAATCCAACCCAAGTTGCCTGGGGGTAAGTGTCTGCAATGCTTTATTTTTCATTACAGATTCATCCAGTTTTTTTATGTCAATGTAAAAATGGATCACTAACATCTGCTAACACAGCATTATCATAATGTGCATTATAGGACAGATTATGAGTTGGGAGCCTAGCAAAAAAAAAATATATATTTTCACCCCTTGCCTAGAACATACTGTATTTTCTAACTTTTATAATTCTGAGATCAGTACCTGTGACGCATGTGCGAAAGGCAGCGTGGCCTCGTGTGTGACAGGCTGTATCCCCTACATTCTGTTATTTGGGAGCATGACTGTGTGTCACACCCCCTTTTGTTGCCATGGTGGTCTATCTTTTAGGGTATATATCGAACATGGGCGCCATCTTGGAATCGGCCATCTTGAAACTAAGTCAGTTTTTTCAAATGGAAAGGGGGTCATGTAACATGTCAACCAACATCAGAATTTGCTGAAAAATGTATTGCTGCAAACAGATTTGAATAGCAGTTATGGTTCAAAAGTTTACAACACTTTTTTTGTTGCAGATAACTGAAAATGGCTTTGACAAAAGAGGAAATAACTTTTCAGCAAATTACGATGTTGTTTGACATGTTACACGACCCCCTTTCCATTTGAAAAAATTGACTTAGATTCAAGATGGCCGATTTCAAGATGGCGCTTAAGTTCGGTACATACCCTAAATGATAGCCCACCTCACCCATACCTCACTGGAGTATCCAGTTTTCCCATTTCCCCGCACAGTTTTTGAAACAAAAGGGTGTACTGCAACTTTTGAATCACCCTGTACATACCTCCCAACATTTCTGAATGGGTGAGTGGGACAACTGTCTATGGCCTATGTAAAAAGAGGCGTGGCTTCGCGGTAGTGCCACGATCGCAAGCCATGCCCCCCATTTTTCGTCACTAAGGGGGCATGCCCAGTCCTCTGTGAGGGGCTGGCACGCCCTCTCTTCCTCTTTCTCCCGCGAATTGACACTGTGCGCATGAACAGAGCAGTGAGTGACAGGAGCCTCCCAATTGTGTCAGCCTGACCTAAACATCCTATATAATAAAAGGCTAACGCTGCTCCTCACCTCTATGGGACATTCAAGTTTTGTGCACCGGTTGCCACTAGATGGCGCTCGACAGAGCAATTCAAGTGTTGCTTCACTCAGGTGCACACAGCCGCCACTGCTGACATTACTGTTACGTTGTTCCATCATTTTGACAGGCTGGTAACTAGTACAAACATAATGGGTCTGATTCCAAGTCATACACAAAGTGATTGGCAGCTTTAGCTACAGTACATTCCTAACTCCAGACACATCTTGCGTGCTGCCGCACAGTTTCAGACAGTTTTACACAAGGCAAGATCTGGCAGAAATCTATCTGACTCTGAATTGTTGGTATGCGAAATCACATAGCCTTGCTTCTGTGCATGTATTCTGTGACATACTTTGCTATTCCCCCAATACAGACTCTCACCACTACATTTTAAAGCAGCTGCGATACTGATCTTCCTCGCTAAACATTCATTGCCTGCTGATCCACTCTGCCAGTCCCTCCATTGGTTACCGGTATTCTACCAAATTCAATATAAAATACTTTTACTTACACATAAGGCTATTAACCAAACTGCACCAACATACATTTCTTTCTTATCTCAAAGTGTCTCCCGTCCTGACCTCTTTGCTGTGCACAAGTTCTGCATCTCTCATCCACACGCAATACTAGCTCCCATTCATGGCTACTGGTGAAATATGTGTGTATTTTTTTGTGACGGTATGATAGAGAAATAGTACACACAAGCGGATCCCTCAAAGTCACAAAACAGCCCAGTACTTGACACAAACTCTCAGCACAGAGCAGAGCATATAGACCACTGGCTGGTGGCTGTATGAAGGCAGCGGTGCAGGATACAAGTGGTGATTGAGGTGTGTAATGCAGTATAATGCAAGGTCTAACTGAGCTGAGTGCAACATGTCTGTGTCCCACTGTAGTGCACTTACACAGTGACAAGATGGCACTGTGCATGCACAGAACACCAAAAGGTGGCCATCTTGGTAAAGGATTGATGCTTCTCAGAAGGAGCATCATCGGGTCTGGCTCCAACTCTACTAGCACCCTGAGCGACAAACTGGAAAAGTGGGACATTAGCAGCCTTACACACAATGCCCACAGTAGTGCTCTTTACATATAATGTCCCTAGTATAGTGTCAGATACACATAACAGTCCAGTGTAGTGTCAGTTATACATAATGTCCCAGTATAGTGTCAGATACACATAACGTCCCAGTATATTGTCAGATACACATATGCCCCCAGCATAGTGCCAGTTACTCAAAACGTCCCCAGTATAGTGCCAGTTACACATAATGTCCCCATTATAGTGCCAGATACACATAATATCTCCCAGTATAGTAACAGATAAACATAATGCCCCAGTATAGTGCCAGTTACACATAATGTCCTCAGTGTAGTGCCAGATACATATATACCAACTGTATAGGGCCAGAAAAACATAATGACCCCAGTATTGTGCCATATACACATATGCCCCCAGTATAGTGCCAGATACACATATGCCCCCAGAATAGTGCCAGATACACATATGCCCCAAGAATAGTGCCAGATACACATAATGTCCCAGTATAGTGCCAGATACACACAGTGGTTCCAGAAGATGCCAGTTACACATAATGTTCCAGTATAATGCCAGATACACATAATACCCCCAGTATAGTGGCAGATACACATATGCCCCAGAGTGCCAGATACACATATGCCCCCACAATGCCAGATACACATATGCCCCCACAGTGCCAGATACACATATTCTCCCTGTGCCAGATACACATATGCCCCCACAGTGCCAGATACACATATGCCCCCATAGGGCCAGATATACATATACCCCCACAGTGCCAGATACACAAATGCACCCAGTGCCAGATACACATATCCCCCAATAGTGCCAGATACACATATGCCCCCAACAGAGCCAGATACACATATGCCCCCAGAGTGCCAGAAACACAGATATGCCCCCACTGCCAGATACACAATTGCCCTCACTGCCAGATACACATATGCCCCCAACAGTGCCAGATACACATATGCCCTCACAGTGCCAGATACACATATGCCCCCACAGTGCCAGAAACACATATGCCCCCACAGTGCCAGATATACATATGCCCCCACAGTGCCAGATACACATATGCCCCCACAGTGCCAGATATACATATGCCCCCACAGTGCCAGATATACATATTGCCCCCACAGTCCCAGATACACATATGCCCCCACAGTGGCAGATACACATATGCCCTCACTGCCAGATACACATATGCCCTCACTGCCAGATACACATATGCAACCAGTGCCAGATACCCATACGTGCCCACTGCCAGATACACATATGCCCCCAGTGCCAGATACACATATGCCCCCAGTAGCGCTGATCACTGCCACCAGGCTCCTCCGCTGCTGTCACCACCGCTGGGATCTGCTGGCTGCTGCTGGGCTCCTCTTTTTCTGTCACTGCTGCTAGGTTCTTCTGCTGCTGGCTACCGCCAGGCTCCTCTACCGCTGGCTGCCGCTGGGCTCCTCTACTGCTGCCGATGTGGCTGAGAGGAGGAGACTGCAGCGTGCGCGTCTCCTACCCCTCAGTCTAGTCTCCAGCATCGACCATATCAAATATAGTGCCAGCTCATGAGCCAATAAAAGTTTGCAGTCCAGGCAGCCAATCAGAAGCCGCAGTTGCCGGTCTGCGAGCTCTGATTGGCTGACGAACCGGCGCCTGATTTGAGTTGTCTGATGGGCTGGCTGATGGCAACCCTTAGGAGTCTAGCGCCCCATGTGGCCGCTCTTAATGAACATGACTCGAGCATCATGCACGGCTTGAGGTAGCACTCTCCAATTTCAACAGTTACAGGACTGTTTTCCACTGCACACACCCGCACAATAAGACTTTCCTCTAGTCTTCAAACCTTCACACATTCCCTGAAAACTCACTTCATTAGGCAGCTTATCAAATTCCAGAGATACACACGTACCCTCCATAAGATATCCTACCAGATTACATTCCCTCTATACAGTCCACACATAGCTTTACATATTTTGTCTGTCTTCACTCACAGATCCCGCTGGCCCCAGGAAACATTGCTGTGTGACTGGTTCATACAGCCCACCAAGATCCTCTGCAATCTGGCTGGACCAATATATAACATACAGATGGAGCCTGCGTCATTTCACCTGGCCAAGGCACAGGCGTGCACTCCTTGCGTAACTAGGCGATTCATCTGGCTAGTCACGCCGGGAGTGCACAGAGGCGCTCCCACTCAGAGCGTCTATGTCCGGGCGCGCAGACAGCGACGCTCTCCATTCAAGTGAATGGGGCGCATCTCCGTCTGGGCGCGTGCGCCCGTCCAGACGGAGATGCTCACAGTGACTAGGTGCGCCCTCACACACGGAGCAAGAATAACGGAGGCTCCATCTGTAAAGCACTATCCTTGCGTATCATGCCTGCGTCCATATAGATTGTACGCTTGCAGGCAGGGCCCTCCTACCTCTTTGCCTGACTGTTATTAAACAGTTTTGTTTTATTATTGGTTGTCCCCAATTGTAAAGCGCTATATACTGTAAGTAACTGTTAATAAATAATAATAAATATTTGGATCCGTAAGAGAAGATAAGTCCGACTCATAATCAGGACCAATGCAGTATGTGGTATTTATGATTAGTTAGGTTGCAGTTTTTTGTGTGTAGTTTAAAAAAAAAAAAAATCTAACTTTTGTTTAATTTTCCCACAGCTTATAATGATGATGGTGGCTGGCGTGCAGATTTCTTTCGGTGCTTTGCTGATTTCTACCTATCTTACTGCTTCTCTAGTCAGTGGTATGCCTTTTTGGGGGGCACTTTGTGTAAGTAGTGTCCTGAAGCCATTGCTGTGTCTGCATGTGTAACATCTCTGAATCAATATATTTCCTTTGTATTTTGCTTACCATAGCTGGGAGTTGTGTTTTTTAATTGCAGATATTAATTTGTTTCAATACTGGAAAAATATTTGTCTCCTGCAGCGTCATATCAATCTTCTGAAATATCTAGAACTTGACTCAGAGGTGAATATATCATATGCCCAACCTCAACTGTATAAACATAAGGTCACAGGGCTTTTCCACGGCCAATCTCAAAAGGGGGCATGGCGTATGGAAAGGGGGCATGGCTTCATGGGAGTGCCACGATCAGCGAAAAAATGGGACTGTCCTGCAAAAATCGGGACAGCTGGAAGGTATGCCTAAATGTGGGGAGTTATACAGTATGTTCTCCTCGTACTTGTGTGGTTTCCTACCACACTCCCAAAACATACCGGTGGGTTAATTGGCTCTTGACAAAAATTAACATCTATGTGCACATGTGGTAGGTAATAGGGACTCTAGGTAATTAGATAACAAGGAATATAGATTGTAAGCTCCACTGGGCAAGAGACTACTGTGAATGATCAAATATTCACTGTAAAGAGCTGTGGAATATGTATGTGCAGGCAGATAATGCTGATGTAATGCTGATATAGATGTAGGATGTCTGAATCTGTATAAGAAAGAAAGACAAAGGTATGCAAAGACTAATGAGGTGTATCACTCTCAAAGTAATTAGTAAAAAACATGATCTGACGGACTTTGAATGTAGAATGATTGTTGGCTCTCACAGCAGTGGTGCCAGTATTAGCAAAATGTTGGCCCTGGTGAATTGTTTGTGAGAGTCAGTTATTACAGTGCATACAGAGTGGACCAGCAAACATGAAATTGTGTCTGAGCACAAGGCCTGTGGCCTTAAACATCTATTGGATGCTCGAGCGGAGTGGAGAGTGGGCAGACTTGTACAGTCCGATTGGGCAACTGTGCATCAAATTATATATAATCGGAATCATGGATCAATTCAGATGGCCTCACAATGAACAGTACGCCACACTTTACATCACATGGACTGCAGAAGCAGAAGCCTGCCCGTACACCATTGCTATCTGCTGCAAACATAGTGAAATGCCTCCAATTTGCTCAGGAATTGGACCATAAATGATTGGAAAAGGGTCATGTGGTCTGACGAATCACATTTCATGTTTTTAATTTCACCATGCCGAGTGAGTGAGGATATAGAGACAACAGCACGAAAGCATGGATATTGCATAGTCAAGACTCAGTCTGGCAGAGGCAAAGTTATGGTATAGGGCATCCATGCCTAGAAGAATTAAAGCCATATTAAGGGCAAAAGGTGGCCCCACAAAGAACTAACCCTGTGGTCCTAATCTGGTGCATAGTAAGGGTGGAGTTTATTATCCAAATGCTTGCCATGGCAAGGGTGAAGTCTGCCTCTTCTTACTGCTGTGCCAGCCAGCAGCTGCCGGACACAGCAGCTCTCCACAGAGGTGAGACCTCCGATATAAATAGTGAATAAAGACAAACAACACTGTCTGCTTAGGGGGGATCAAATACTTCAGAGGTTCCCCATTGCAGAGATAGCACCATATTTAAAGTAGAGATGTGTGCCGACCCCTGTGTTTTGGTTTTCGATCCGTATTACTGTAACTTTGTGTTTTGGTTTTGTCAAAAGCACTGTCAAGGGTTTTGGTTTTGGATCTGTATTTTTTTTTAAATGATACAAACTGCTAAAAATCACATAATTTGGACCTTTTTTTTTGTTCTTGCAGAACAATAAGAGCTCCATTGGTTTATTCCTAAAACACCATTAAAGCCTTATAACCTGAATCTATCATTAACCTACTAAACCGGATATATACTTATACAGAACCTCTCGTCATTAAACCCCCTTTAAAATCAGGTACTTCAGATAAAACTTAACACTATAAATAATGACACTGACACAATAACTGAGACAGACACATAAACGGCTTGGCTTAAAGGTCACAGCTATTAATTCCAATTGTGATTAACCTGATGAGGTAAAGGTGACCAGGAGATGCTGCAATCTCAGTACCTGCCTTAATTAGTGTATTATGCCCTAGGGGATGACTAAGACATCCCGCCCTTGTAAATACGCACTAGCGTCATGAGGACTCACCATGCCTCCTGGGCCAAGACTGAGCGCTCCCGCATGAAGAACGCCCAAGTCCCCAGCACAAAGCAGGACAAACTCGCCAAGTAATCAGAGGGTAGGTGCCCCACAATGACATTTTGAGCCACAGAAGGCCACGAGACTGCAGCATTCTCCCGCCACAGCCAAGCGCCAAAGGCCTTGGCCCTCCACCAAACTGAACACTCAATCCAAAAATGATTTCAAGTCCTTAACAAACAAACTAATTCCCAAAGCATTAAGTTGCACACCATCTGGCCGGAAAAAAATGAACAGGATCAGGCCCAAAAAAACTATGCCGAACCACTAACCCTCCTATGGATACAACAAACTGAGAAACCGCAACATTAACCTTGTGATGTGCCCTCTCCAAAGCCTTAGGCTTACGGGCGCCCCTTCATACTAACCTCGGAACAATCTCTGACCACACAATCCGCAAAGCCAGCCAACTAACCCTGACGTCTGACAAGAGCTCACGCAAACGGACAATCAACTCCAAACCTTTCAATTGTCCCAAATCATTGCGGCCAATATGCAAAACTAACCACTCCAGAACACCCCACTGCTCAACCGAGGACAGCAACAAAGCCAGCAGGGCCTCACAACGAAGAATGGTCAACCAGCCAAACCTGCCCAAGGGAATCCTCTTCAGCTGAAAAAAAAACAAACAAACCTGACAGATGAGTCACTGCACCACCCAAATGAACAATGCACAACAAAACTGAAACAACATGCAATATAACAAACATAGCCAGGGAAAGGGAAAACAGGTAACCCAAGTGAAGGGACAAAACAAAATGACCTCCCATGAACCAATGGGGTCAAATCATGATCCCTGGGAGGAAAAACAAAAAGCGCCCCTCACACCCCCATTTTCCGAATGCTAACCATTCCGCAAATGGGTGGTAAACAAAGTTTTCGGGTTGTCGTAGGAATGACACGACAGGCAAAATTCAGGGAACCCAACAAAGACTGGACCTCATGCAGGCATACCTTCCGCACCTCCAAGCAACCCTCAATCTGGCCCAACAGCTTTAGGACCTTATCAGCAGGCAAGTGACAACAGCCGGCCAACGTATTGACCTCAATACCCAAATACAATAAGCAGTTGTGACCTTCCGTCTTGTCACTCGCCACCAGCACACCTAAGACCCTGAACAAAGCCCGAGCCGAAAAAAGGACATCCGCACAGACATCCCTCCCACCCGGCCCTACAAAAAGAAAATCATCCAAATAGTGTGCAATGCCAACATGACCAGTACCCACGGCAACACACCAATGCAAAAACAAACTAAACTTTTCAAAGTAGGCACAAGACACGGCACAGCCCATGTGCAAACACTTATCCACATAGAACCCACCGCCGATCTGGAAACCCACATAATGAAAGGAATCAGGATGCGATGGCAACAAACGAAATGCAGACTCAATGTCCAACTTAGACAGCAGGGCACAGCTCCCAAAACTATGAATAAGGACAAGTGCCTCATCAAACGGCTGGTATGCAATACGACAAGCAAAGCCGGAATGGCATCATTGACGGAGGCGCCCTGGGGAAATGATAAATGCTGAATAAGCCGGTATTTCCCCGGGGCCTTCTTAGGGATGACCCCAAGAGGGTGAAACGCACAAATCAGGCAAAGGTTCAACAGAAAAAGGGCCAGCCATCCTGCCCAACCAGACCTGAGCATCCACCTTAGCCGCAGCCACCTCCGGCAACTCCAAAGCAGACCTCAAATTATGGTGAGCCTGAACCGAAATTGGCCCCTCGATTGGCTAACAAAAACCCACCTGAGAAACCACAACGCAAGAACTCAGCATCCGCAACCAGCGGATAATGATCCAACCACCACACCAACTGCGCAACACAAACAGAGGAGGGGGCCTTAACTAGGGTCGGCACGAGTGTCCCCCTTATCTGCAGTGGCGGCTCCCTGCGCATGGCGGCAGTCCATAGCAGAATCTTCTCCTCCACAAATGCGGCAGGAGTGGCGAAAATGACATGCAGACCCCCTGGTACAACGGGAATCATTGTAAGCAAAGCACATTTCCCCTTCGCCACCCCTGACACAACCGCGTGAGAAACAGAGGGAGTCTTATGGGACTGGGAAACCTCCACCGGGGGCTTACGCTGCTGGGAAACCTCCAGCCAAATCTCCACATCCTTGGCACCAAAAGGCATAACCACCGAACCATCATGTTTCATCCGAAACTGTACATCATACTCTTAAGCCGCAAAAACAGATTCTGAACCAAAAAAAACATATTTCAGCACATTCAAATTTTCCACCGGACGCATCTCAGTGTAACAAGCATCAAAAACCAACATGCTCTTCAACCACAACTAGAAGCTACAATACACCTCCTCACCAACACCACCCTTCTTATCCTTGTCAACACCCTTCTTCATCTCCTGAGTAAGGGTGAAGAAATCCACAAACTCACTCCTACAAATCTTATCACGCATGCTCTTATGCAGACCGCGCAGCATTGTGCGGTGTTAGCGCAATGCACTGCATCTGTACCCCCCTCAGAACTAGCAGGCACAGCCAGCCCCGCCAGAGCCGGCAAGACCGGAACAGCCGCAGCAGCAGCCATCTTAACAAGCCTGCACTCAATCAACCTAGCCAGCTTACGCAGACGTGGGCACCACCCAGATGAATGAGAACCCAAGCTAGAAGAAGAACTAGATACAGAACCAACCCCCAATGCACCAAACAAATCAAACTCACCGATCCCAGATGCCAACAGAACTCCGGACACCGAAACAGTGGGAGGGCCCGCACCCCCATCCGGAGGAGCCACCTCACCGGGCACAGTCAATGCGGCCGAAGATGTCCCAGGAACCACAGGAGCACCCGCCAAGGAAACAGGAGCTGTAACTGAAGAAGGAGCATCAGCGGGCAATGAAAGAGCAGAAGCAGGACCAGGAGCTGGGGTGGGGGGGGGGGGGGGGGGGGCAGGGGGCAGCATGGCAAGAAGGGGGGAGAAGGTGGGGCAACAGGATTGGGTGGGACAGGGGTGGGGGGGACACCCACCAGACCTGGGGACAGGACCGACGTGCCAACACATGGGGGGTGGGTGACCACGCAAGGGCCCCAGCATAAGGTGGGGTCCAATAAGGGACTGCAGAAGGAGCAGTATAGGGCAGGGCAAGGAACAAGGAGGGCACCACCGAAGCAGTACCCAGAGCTCCAGGCCAACTAGGGCAAGGCCATCGCAGGCACGGCAGGAGCAAAACTAATGGATGGCCCGTTGACCACCCCCTTCCCCCCACTCCTCCCCATAAAAGCCAGAGCCGGCGGTGTGGAAAAAGGAGTGGGGACCCCAGCTGAGGCACCTGACACACGAGGGGGTAAAATTGGGACCCTACAGTGAAGGTGGGGCCCGCAGCAGGAAACCAAGGGGCAGCACCTTGCCCCAGACTCCAAGGAGCCGCAACAACTAGAGATGAGCGGGTTCGGTTCCTCGGAATCCGAACCCCCCCGAACTTCAGCCTTTTTACACGGGTCCGAGGCAGACTCGGATCTTCCCGCCTTGCTCGGTTAACCCGAGTGCGCCCGAACGTCATCATCCCGCTGTCGGATTCACGCGAGGCTCGTATTCTATCGCGAGACTCGGATTCTATATAAGGAGCCGCGCATCGCCGCCATTTTCACACGTGCATTGAGATTGATAGGGAGAGGACGTGGCTGGCATCCTCTCCGTTTAGATAGAGAGTGAGACACTTGATTTACTAGTAATTTAATTTTAGTAATTTTGGGGAGCATTAGGACTGGAGTACTCAGAGAGTGCAGAGTTTTGCTGATAGTTATACTAGTGACCACCAGTTTTATTTATTATTTAAAATCCGTTCTCTGCCTGAAAAAAAACGATACACAGCATGGTTACCTACTTTGCTGCCTCCTCCTCCGGGAGGAGGCAGCGTTGTAGGTGTATGGGGGGCGTGGCCGGCACAGGATAGGCGTTCCGGGGGCGTGGCCGGCAGCAGGATGGGCGGTCGGGGGGCGTAACATCAGGGTCGCGTCTTCGTGACTCCACCCCCCACTGTGCTGTGCCGAGAAACGAGCCGCTGCATAGCGGGGGGCGGAGCTACGATGACGCGATTCAGCGCGAATCGCGTCATCGGACCCCCTCGGGCCGCCCGCTTGTTCTCTGCTGCGGGCGGCTGAGGGGGAAAGCGGGAGGCTTGCTCACCTTTCCGGGGGGCCGGGAGGGTCACCCGATTTTCGGGAGCCTCCCGGCCATTCCGGGAGGGTAGGCAAGTATGATACACAGTCACATACCATATCTGTGCTCAGCCTCAGTGTGCTGCATGATAATATCATCTATGTATATCTGACTGTGCTGAGTGCTCACTGCTCACACAGCTTAATTGTGCGGGAGACTGGGGAGCAGTTATAGCAGGAGTACATAACAGTGCACACTTTTGCTGCCAGTATGACTGACCAGTGACCACCAGTATATTGTCTGCCTGAAAAAGTTAAACACTCGTGTGGTGTTTTTTTTTTTTATTCTATAAACGCATTCTGCTGACAGACAGTGTCCAGCAGGTCCGTCATTCATTATATTATAATATATACCTGCAGTAGTGATATATATATATTTTTTATATCATTATCATCCAGTCTATACTAGCAGACGCAGTACGGTAGTCCACGGCTGTAGCTACCTCTGTGTCGGCAGTCGCTCGTCCATAATTGTATACCTACCTGTGGTGGTTTTTATTTTTCTATCTTCTTCATACTAGTAGTTTAGGAGTCTGCTGACAGTGTCCAGCTGGTCCGTCATTATATAATATATACCTGTCCTGCAGTAGTGATATATATATATTTTTTATATCATTATCATCCAGTCTATACTAGCAGACGCAGTACGGTAGTCCACGGCTGTAGCTACCTCTGTGTCGGCAGTGCTCGTCCATAATTGTATACCTACCTGTGGTGGGTTTTTTTTTTCTATCTTCTTCATACTAGTAGTTTAGGAGTCTGCTGACAGTGTCCAGCAGGTCCGTCATTATATAATATATACCTGTCCTGCAGTAGTGATATATATATATTTTTTATATCATTATCATCCAGTCTATACTAGCAGACGCAGTACGGTAGTCCACGGCTGTAGCTACCTCTGTGTCGGCAGTCACTCGTCATCCATAAGTATACTAGTATCCATCCATCTCCATTGTTTACCTGAGGTGCCTTTTAGTTGTGCCTATTAAAATATGGAGAACAAAAATGTTGAGGTTCCAAAAATAGGGAAAGATCAAGATCGACTTCCACCTCGTGCTGAAGCTGCTGCCACTAGTCATGGCCGAGACGATGAAATGCCATCAACGTCGTCTGCCAAGGCCGATGCCCAATGTCATAGTACAGAGCATGTAAAATCCAAAACACCAAATATCAGTAAAAAAAAGGACTCAAAAATCTAAAATAAAATCGTCGGAGGAGAAGCATAAACTTGCCAATATGCCATTTACCACACGGAGTGGCAAGGAACGGCTGAGGCCCTGGCCTATGTTCATGGCTAGTGGTTCAGCTTCACATGAGGATGGAAGCACTCAGCCTCTCGCTAGAAAAATGAAAAGACTTAAGCTGGCAAAAGCACAGCAAAGAACTGTGCGTTCTTCGAAATCACAAATCCACAAGGAGAGTCCAATTGTGTCGGTTGCGATGCCTGACCTTCCCAACACTGGACGTGAAGAGCATGCGCCTTCCACCATTTGCACGCCCCCTGCAAGTGCTGGAAGGAGCACCCGCAGTCCAGTTCCTGATAGTCAGATTGAAGATGTCAGTGTTGAAGTACACCAGGATGAGGAGGATATGGGTGTTGCTGGCGCTGGGGAGGAAATTGACCAGGAGGATTCTGATGGTGAGGTGGTTTGTTTAAGTCAGGCACCCGGGGAGACACCTGTTAGAATATGGCCATTGACATGCCTGGTGAAAATACCAAAAAAATCAGCTCTTCGGTGTGGAAGTATTTCAACAGAAATGCGGACAACATTTGTCAAGCCGTGTGTTGCCTTTGTCAAGCTGTAATAAGTAGGGGGTAAGGACGTTAACCACCTCGGAACATCCTCCCTTATACGTCACCTGCAGCGCATTCATCATAAGTCAGTGACAAGTTCAAAAACTTTGGGCGACAGCGGAAGCAGTCCACTGACCAGTAAATCCCTTCCTCTTGTAACCAAGCTCACGCAAACCACCCCACCAACTCCCTCAGTGTCAATTTCCTCCTTCCCCAGGAATGCCAATAGTCCTGCAGGCCATGTCACTGGCAAATTCTGACGAGTCCTCTCCTGCCTGGGATTCCTCCGATGCATCCTTGCGTGTAACGCCTACTGCTGCTGGCACTGCTGTTGTTGCTGCTGGGAGTCGATGGTCATCCCAGAGGGGAAGTCGTAAGACCACTTTTACTACTTCCACCAAGCAATTGACTGTCCAACAGTCCTTTGCGATGAAGATGAAATATCACAGCAGTCATCCTGCTGCAAAGCGGATAACTGAGGCCTTGGCATCCTGGGCGGTGAGAAACGTGGTTCCGGTATCCATCATTACTGCAGAGCCAACTATAGACTTGTTTGAGGTACTGTGTCCCCGGTACCAAATACCATCTAGGTTCCATTTCTCTAGGCAGGCGATACCGAAAATGTACACAGACCTCAGAAAAAGACTCACCAGTGTCCTAAAAAATGCAGTTGTACCCAATGTCCACTTAACCACGGACATGTGGACAAGTGGAGCAGGGCAGACTCAGGACTATATGACTGTGACAGCCCACTGGGTAGATGTATTGCCTCCCGCAGCAAGAACAGTAGCGGCGGCACCAGTAGCAGCATCTCGCAAACGCCAACTCTTTCCTAGGCAGGCTACGCTTTGTATCACCGCTTTCCAGAATACGCACACAGCTGAAAACCTCTTACGGCAACTGAGGAAGATCATCGCAGAATGGCTTACCCCAGTTGGACTCTCCTGTGGATTTGTGGCATCGGACAACGCCAGCAATATTGTGTGTGCATTAAATATGGGCAAATTCCAGCACGTCCCATGTTTTGCACATACCTTGAATTTGGTGGTGCAGAATTATTTAAAAAACGAGAGGGGCGTGCAAGAGATGCTGTCGGTGGCCAGAAGAATTGCGGCACACTTTCGGCGTACAGGCACCACGTACAGAAGACTGGAGCACCACCAAAAACGCCTGAACCTGCACTGCCATCATCTGAAGCAAGAAGTGGTAACGAGGTGGAATTCAACCCTCTATATGCTTCAGAGGTTGGAGGAGCAGCAAAAGGCCATTCAAGCCTATACAACTGAGCACGATATAGGAGGTGGAATGCACCTGTCTCAAGCGCAGTGGAGAATGATTTCAACGTTGTGCAAGGTTCTGCAACCTTTTGAACTTGCCACACGTGAAGTCAGTTCAGACACTGCCAGCCTGAGTCAGGTCATTCCCCTCATCAGGCTTTTGCAGAAGAAGCTGGAGACATTGAAGGAGGAGCTAACACAGAGCGATTCCGCTAGGCATGTGGGACTTGTGGATGGAGCCCTTAATTCGCTTAACAAGGATTCACGGGTGGTCAATCTGTTGAAATCAGAGCACTACATTTTGGCCACCGTGCTCGATCCTAGATTTAAAACCTACCTTGGATCTCTCTTTCCGGCAGACACAAGTCTGCAGGGGTTCAAAGAACTGCTGGTGAGAAAATTGTCAAGTCAAGCGGAACGCGACCTGTCAACATCTCCTCCTTCACATTCTCCCGCAACTGGGGGTGCGAGGAAAAGGCTCAGAATTCCGAGCCCACCCGCTGGCGGTGATGCAGGGCAGTCTGGAGCGACTGCTGATGCTGACATCTGGTCCGGACTGAAGGACCTGCCAACGATTACGGACATGTCGTCTACTGTCACTGCATATGATTCTCTCCCCATTGAAAGAATGGTGGAGGATTATATGAGTGACCGCATCCAAGTAGGCACATCACACAGTCCGTACTTATACTGGCAGGAAAAAGAGGCAATTTGGAGGCCCTTGCACAAACTGGCTTTATTCAACCTAAGTTGCCCTCCCACAAGTGTGTACTCCGAAAGAGTGTTTAATGCCGCCGCTCACCTTGTCAGCAATCGGCGTACGAGGTTACATCCAGAAAATGTGGAGAAGATGATGTTCATTAAAATGAATTATAATCAATTCCTCCGTGGAGACATTCACCAGCAGCAATTGCCTCCACAAAGTACACAGGGAGCTGAGATGGTGGATTCCAGTGGGGACGAATTGATAATCTGTGAGGAGGGGGATGTACACGGTGATATATCGGAGGATGATGATGAGGTGGACATCTTGCCTCTGTAGAGCCAGTTTGTGCAAGGAGAGATTAATTGCTTCTTTTTTGGTGGGGGTCCAAACCAACCCGTCATTTCAGTCACAGTCGTGTGGCAGACCCTGTCACTGAAATGATGGGTTGGTTAAAGTGTGCATGTCCTGTTTATACAACATAAGGGTGGGTGGGAGGGCCCAAGGACAATTCCATCTTGCACCTCTTTTTTCTTTCATTTTTCTTTGCGTCATGTGCTGTTTGGGGAGTGTTTTTTGGAAGGGCCAGCCTGCGTGACACTGCAGTGCCACTCCTAGATGGGCCAGGTGTTTGTGTCGGCCACTAGGGTCGCTTAGCTTCCTCACACAGCTACCTCATTGCGCCTCTTTTTTTCTTTGCGTCATGTGCTGTTTGGGGAGTATTTTTTGGAAGGGCCATCCTGCCTGACACTGCAGTGCCACTCCTAGATGGGCCAGGTGTTTGTGTCGGCCACTTGGGTCGCTGAGCTTAGTCACACAGCTACCTCATTGCGCCTCTTTTTTTCTTTGTGTCATGTGCTGTTTGGGGAGTGTTTTTTTGAAGGGCCATCCTGCGTGACACTGCAGTGCCACTCCTAGATGGGCCAGGTGTTTGTGTCGGCCACTTGGGTCGCTGAGCTTAGTCACACAGCTACCTCATTGCGCCTCTTTTTTTTCTTCTTTGCGTCATGTGCTGTTTGGGGAGTATTTTTTGGAAGGGCCATCCTGCCTGACACTGCAGTGCCACTCCTAGATGGGCCAGGTGTTTGTGTCGGCCACTTGGGTCGCTGAGCTTAGTCACACAGCTACCTCATTGCGCCTCTTTTTTTCTTTGCGTCATGTGCTGTTTGGGGAGTGTTTTTTGGAAGGGCCATCCTGCGTGACACTGCAGTGCCACTCCTAGATGGGCCAGGTGTTTGTGTCGGCCACTTGGGTCGCTGAGCTTAGTCATCCAGCGACCTCGGTGCAAATTTTAGGACTAAAAATAATATTGTGAGGTGTGAGGTGTTCAGAATAGACTGAAAATGAGTGGAAATTATGGTTATTGAGGTTAATAATACTTTGGGATCAAAATGACCCCCAAATTCTATAATTTAAGCTGTTTTTTAGGGTTTTTTGAAAAAAACACCCGAATCCAAAACACACCCGAATCCGACAAAAAAAATTCCGTGAGGTTTTGCCAAAACGCGTTCGAACCCAAAACACGGCCGCGGAACCGAACCCAAAACCAAAACACAAAACCCAAAAAATTTCCGGTGCACATCTCTAGCAACAACCTGTGTCTAAAATGGCCCCGCGCCCGCTGCACTAACGGGAATGAGATACATATTAAAATACTCCCCAAGAGACCCCAGACCAGACCCCTGCTGCTGGGGAGAGCCACCCACCAACCGCACTACAGGCAGCGCGGCGGGTGGCTAGGGAGCAATGGCCACGGGAGCCACAGCCACATGGCTCCCCACCGGAGAGTGCAGCCGGGGAGAAGCCGGGCGGCGCAGAAGCAACGGCTGAGCTCCCACCACTCGGGACTGCCGCAGGAGGAGGTGGGCTAGTCATGTGGGTGGCCATCGGACCCTGAGCAGGACAGTAAGGTGGCCCTGGATGCCAGGCTGCTGCGGGGGGGCTGCCAGCGCTGGTGTGGAGAAATCAGTAAAGCAACAGGGGAGGGAAGTGGAGTGGCAGGGAGCTGCAGGGAGGGGAGGGGGAATCTGGGGACACACAGGGAAATGGGCAAACAAGAGTGGGGAAAGAAAAGAAGGACAGGAAAAAATAAAAAATAAAGTTGAAAGCTAGACTAAAGGTGAAGTGACAGAAAGGGAAAGTGAAAGAGAAAGAGAACAATGGAAAAAAAAAACACTTATCAGCCAGGCAGGTGCAGTGTACTCCGAATGCAGGAAAAAAGAGTCTGTCCTAAGGAGGCACTCCCTTTAAATAACCCTACATAGATACACCTCCCTTTAAAACCTAATAGGCTGTCAACTTTTGATTAACAGTCAACACCAGACTCTAATTCTGCCCAGCAACAAGGCTGTCACACTCAACCAATATTAAAAAACCTAGGATTCTTAGACAGCCTCATTCCTATGCAGAATTTGTCTGCTTTTAACCTCAATAGCAATATTTTCAGTAATTTCCACTAAATTTTAAACACCTTACAGCTTACAATATTGTTTTCACCCAGTATAGGCCAAAAAGTTCCACCTAGCTAGCTGCTTGACTTAGCTATGCGTCAGCAGAGGGTGGCACAAACATCATACTTGCCTACCCTCCCGGAATGGGCGGCAGGCTCACGAAATTCGGGTGACCCTCCCAGCCCCCCGGAAGAGCAGGCAAGTCTCCTGATTTCAGGGGTCACCCCCTGCTCTGCCGCCCGCCCACTTAGCGAGTAAAGTGGGCGGTCCAGGCAGGCGATGACGAGATTCTTGTTGAATCGCGTCATCATAGCCACGCTCCCTGCTGTATAATGCCGGTAATAGCGGCATTACACAGTGGGGGTCGTGGCTTACATGACGCGTCCAGCAGCCACGCCCCCGTTCCTCCTCTGGCCTGCCCCCGTTCCGCCTCTGGCCTGCCCTCCTCAGCACGTCACCACACTGCCCGCCTGCCCTGCTGAGCAGACCGGTTGCTCTCTCCCAGAGAGAGCAGCCCAAAAGTCGGTAAGTATGACAAACGTGATACAGTAGTTCAGCTTCAAACATAGCATATCAAGGAAACAGAATGGCACTGCAATGGCAGATAGGATGGCAGTTTAATAAACTGACATGGGAAGGGAGGGAAGGAAGGAAAGGGAGGAAGGAAAGGAAGGCAGAAAGGGAAGGAAGGGAAGGGTTAAACCAGGAGGGCACTGGGGAGGGTAAAGATCTTCTCTCATGGCCTTTTCTCTTCTGCGTTGCTGTAAACGATACTAAGAAGGATTAGCTTAGAATTTGATGACAGATGAGAATCACTTGGCCTACCTAATGCACATACACACTTTTCTGTTATATTTGTGAACAACCAAGATACCAGTATGTTTTTGGATTGTGGGATGAAATGAAACTGGAAAACCCAGAAGAAACCTATGCAAGCGCTAGGAAAATCCACATAGCTAGGGCCAGGGTGGGAATTGAACCCATGACCTCAGAGCAGTGAGGCCACAATGCTAACCACAGTACACCATCCATACTGCTCTAGTTGCTGTAAAAGAAAGAAAGAAAGAAATGAAGAAAGAAGGTTTGATTACTTAGCATACCAGTGTCAATCTGTAAGAAAAACTCAGGGAAGTCATCGCAAGATGGTTTATCCCGCTAAGACTCTCCTCAGGATTTATCATTTCCAATAATACTCTCTGCTTTATGCAAGCTACTGAAAAGAAAAAAAAAAACATTTGAAATAGCAACTAAGAAAATGTGGAAAAACTCATGTTCATAAAAGTGAACTACAAATTATATGAGGAAGACCTTTGCCTCCCAATGCAACCAAGTATAAAGACTTCTGAAATGGTGGATTTCAGTGTTTATTAGAGGTGGTGTATTTTCCCCCAATGCAAAATAGACCACCCCAAGGCACGCCAAAAAATACATCCCATTATAAAAAGGAAAGTGGTGCAAGATGGATTTGTACTTGGGCCATTCCATCCACTTTTATGTTGGATATTAAAAACTGGGACATGTACAGTTTAAATAAATAAGCACTTCAGCGACAGGGTCTGCCACTTTTGTGGATGAAGTACTTGGTTTGTTTGGGCCCCTAGAATTTTTTTGGGAAGCACTACTTCTGATTATTAACAAGGAGGTTGATAATGAGGGATTTAATTACATTATAATCTTGTAAAATAAATTTCATGAAATCACCACAAATGACTTAACATGAAGGAGGTGCCTAGATGGTTAACATCCCTACGTCTACTAACTTTGGCCTCACAAATGGAGCTGATGCTTTCACAAACATTGTCAAGATCTGGGTAAAAATAATCCCACACCAAAGAGGTGGTTTTTTTGGTCTTATGCCCAGGCATCACAATCATTTTCTTTTTATTACAGGCAAGAACTGCTGCCACTGGTGGCTGACTTACACAAAAACATCATCAGCATTCTCGTCCACAGTGTCAGATAGTAGTAGTACACATATACCCCTATTATCCTGTGTCACTTCCCCACAAGCATCCTCAATTTTTATTATGTCCTCATCACCATCTTTAAATGTACTGCTCATCACATGTGCAGATGGTGCAGAAATGGTGGAAGGAGGTGAAAAAGGACAATGTGGACACCCCTAGACTCTCCTCAGGGATTTCTGACTCTCAACACACAGTTTGAGCATTAATGTTCTTTTTTTTGGGCACTGATGTCGCTTTTTAAGGTGACACCTCTACCCTTTTTTTTTAGCATTGTGAAAGATTTTGATTTCATCTGCCCTTTCCTAAAATTTCTGCCCCATGGACCACCATTTTCAAATGTTATACTATCATAGCTGGCAGCAGCTGCAGCGCTAGTACTGGATTATCCTCCTGCTCTTCTCTCAACTGATCATCGTGATCCATATCGATAACACACACACACAAGCTGTAAAAATCAAATATAGTTTAATAGTATTATTTGTAGAGATGAGGAGGTTAGTTTCTCAGAGATCCGAACCCTTCCCACCAGACTTGGATCCCAGAACGAGGCAAAATGTCATCATCCCACTGTCGGATTGTCGTGGGTTTTGGATTCCATATAAAGAGCCGCACGTCATTGCCATTTTCACTTCAGACTTGGAGAGTGAGGGAGACAGACCTATGTCTCTCTCTGTGGGTGGTGGCATCAGTGTGTGCTCTCTAGGGGTGCTGTTCTGTCACTGTGGTGTCCCTGTGATGTTAGGGATGCTGTCCTGGCTGTCACTGGTGCTTCATTTGCTGTTAGGGGTGCTGCAGCTGTACATGGGTGTTGCTGTCCTAACTGTTACTGTGCTGTACAGGAGCACTGTCCTCCTGTATGCTGTGAAAATACAGGGGTGCTGGCCCTGTCTTGTATGCTGTAAAAATTCAGGGGTGCAGTGAAAATAAATGTAAACTGGCCCTGTCTTGTATGCTTTCAAAATTCAGGGGTGCTGTGAAAATAAATGTCCACTGGTCCTGTCTTGTGTGCTGTAAAAATTCAGGGGTGCAGTTAAAATAAATGTACACTGGCCCTGTCTTGTATACTGTAAAAATTCAGGGGTGCAGTGAAAATAAATGTACACTGGCCCTGTCTTGTATGCTGTAAAAATTCAGGGATGCAGTGAAAATTAATGTACACTGGTCTTGTCATGTACAGTATGCTGTAAAAATTCAGGGGTGCAGTGAAAATAAATGTACACTGGCCCTGTCTTGTATGCTGTCAAAATTCAGGGGTGCTGTGAAAATAAATGTACACTGGCCCTGTCCTGTATGCTGTAAAAATACAGGGGTGCTGTTGTTAAAATAAAATTACACTGACCCTGTCTTGTACACTTTAAAATTACAGGGGTGGTGTACACATACAGGGGTGCTGGACCTGTCCTGTATGCTGTAAAAATACAGGGGTGCTATTGTTAAAATAAAAGTACACTTGCCCTATCCTGTATGCTGTAAACATACAGGGGTGCTGTTGTTAAAATAAAAGTACATTGGTCCTGTCTTGTAAAGGGGTGCTGTCCTGTGAAATGGAGGACAAAAATTTGGAGGAAAAAAATAGTGAAAGATCAGGAACCACTTCCAGTTCCTAGTACTAGTGCTGAAGCTGCTGCTGCCACCAGTCATGACATTGACGATGCAATTTCATCAATGTCGTCTGCTAAGGCCGATGCCCAATGTCATAGAGGCCATGTAAAATCAAAGAAGCAAAAATTAATAACCAGAATAATAAAAAAATTATCTGATGAGAAACGTAAAATTATCAACATTCAGTACACGAAGTGGCAAGGAAAGGCTAAGGACTTGGCCTATGTTTATGATTGGTGGTTCAGCTTCTCATGTGGATGGAAGCCCTACTCCCTCTTGAAAAATGAAAAAACTTAAGCTTGTTAAAGCACAGGAAAAAAAAGCTGTGTGTTCAGAGATATCACAAATCCCCAAGGAGAGTTTAAGTGTGTCCGCGGTTGCGATATCTAGGACTGACCTTCCTAAGACTGTATGGAAAGAGGAGGCTCCTACTACTATTTGCAGGCCCCCTGCAAGTGCTGGGAGGAGCACCTCCAGCCAAGTTGCTGATATTTAGATTGAGGATGTCACTGTACAAGTACACCAGGATGTGGAGGATATTGGTGTAGCTGTCGCTGAGGAGGAAGTTGACGATGAGGATTCTGATGGTGATGTGGTTTGTTTGAATAAGGCACCAGTGGAGACAGTTGTTGGCCATAGGATGAAAAATCCCATTGTTATGCCTGGGCAAAATACCAAAAAAGCCACCTCTTCGGTGTGGAATTATTTCTCCACAAATCCGGACAACAGATGTCAAGCCATGTGTTGCCTTTATCAATCCATAATACAGATGGGTCCATGTTTATCGTGCCCTTTAATAGGATTAACTGAGACTGGGCAGTTGGACTTAATCCCCTGCTGTATTGTTCTCTGTATTGTATTGCAGCTGAGAACAACAGATGAAGGGTTTATATTAATAAACCATGTTGTGCCTAGGCGCAGCAAACTAGCCAAGATAACCGTGGACCCATCTGTAAGTAGGGGTAAGGATGTTAACCACCTAGGAACATCCTCCCTTATACAACACCGCATTCATCATAAATCATTGTCAAGTTCAGAAACTTTGGGTAATAGTGTAAGCAGTCCACTGACACCTAAATCCCTTCTTCCTCTTGTACCCAAACTCCTGCAATCCATACCACCAACTCCCTCAACGTCAATTTCCTCCTCAGTCAGGAACGTAAGTGGTCCTGCAGGCCATGTCACTGGCATGACTGACGAGTCCTCTCCTACCCGTGGTTCCTCCGGAGGATCCTTGAGTGGTACGCCTACTGCTGCTGCCGCTGCTATTGTTGTTGCTGCTGAGAGTCGATCATCATCCCAGAGAGGAAGTCGGAAGACCACTTGTACTTCTTCAACTAAACAATTGACTGTCCAACAGTCCATTGCGAGGAAGATGAAATATAACAGCAGTCACCCTGTTGGAAAGCGGATTACTGAGGCCATAACAACTATGCTGGTGTTAAACGTGTGTCCGGTATCTGCCTTTAGTGCAGGGGGATTTAGACAGTTGATGGATGTACCTTGTCCCTGGTACCAAATCCCATCTAGATTCCACTTCACAAGGCAAGCAATTCCCGGACTGTACAGGTTCATTAAGAAAAGTGTCCTCAGTGTCCTAAAAAATACAGTTGTACCCACTCTCCACTTAACCACGGACATGTGGATAAGTAGAGCATGGCAAACTAAGGACTACATGACTGTGACAGCCCACTGGGTAGACATATTGCCTTCCGCTACAACAACAGCAGCAGCAGCATTTTACAAACTCCAACTCGTTTCTAGGCAGGCTATGCTGTGTATCACCGGTTTATGTAAGAGGCACACCACTGACAACCTCTTACGGAAACTGAGGGACATCATTGCACAATGGCTTACCCCACTTAGACTCTCCTAGGGATTTGTGATATCTGACAAAGCCACTAATATTGTGGGTGCATTACATCTGGGCAAATTCTAGCATGTCCCATGTTTTGAAAAATGACAGGGGCGTGCAGGAGATGCTGTCAGTTGCCTAAATAATTGCGGGCCACTTTCGACATTTAGCGACTGCGTGATGAATACTGGAGCACCAGCAAACACTCCTGAACCAGCCCTGCCATCACCTGATGCAAGAGGTAGTAACAATGTGGAATTCAACCCTCTATATGCTTCAGAGGATGGAGGAGCAGCAAAAGGCCATTCAAGCCTATACATCCACCTATGATATAGGCAAAGGAGGGGTAAAACACCTGATTCAAGTGCAGTGAAGAATGATTTCCATGTTGTGAAATGTTCTCCAACCCTTCAAAATTGCCACACGTGAAATCAGTTCAGACACTGCCAGGTTGAGTCACGTCATTCCCCTTATCAGGCTTTTGCAGAAGCAGCTGGAGAAATTGAAGGAGGAGCTAATACGGAGTGATTCCGCTAAGTATGTGGGACTTGTGGATGGAGCCCTTCATTTGCTTTGCCAAGATTCAAGGGAGGTCAATCTGTTGAAATCAGAGCACTAGATTTTGGCCACTGTGCTCAATCCTAGGTTTAAAGCCTACGTTGTAAAATTGTCTGGGGTATCATGAAGGGCAGCTGTAGTGCGTTCTAGTTTATATGTGAACCATATAGCATTGATAGTGGTGGGTAAGGTAGGAGGACTAACAGATTTCCAATGTGCTGCAATTTGGCATTTAGCAGTATTCAAGATGTGTTTAATTAGTTTAAGTTGTTGGTGCGAAGTGTCGGGAATATGACGGGAGAGTAAGGAATATAGGGGTGAATTGGGGACAACTACATCAGTAATATCCAAAATAAGTTTATGAATCTGGCGCCAGTATTGGCGGATGGGTGTGCAAGACCACCAAACATGCAGCAGGGTTCCCCGTTGCCCACAAAGTCTCCAGCATCTATCAGATCTAGTAAGGTAAATAGTTTGCAGTCTGGATGGCACTAAATAGCAACGGTAATATACTTTATAAGAGTTTTCTTTGATACGAACTGACATAGAACTCAACAATTTCCTGTCTAATGTCAGACCATTCTTCGATCACAGTACTTAAATGTTATGTGAACACAGTGGGGTATGCCCTGTAGAGTAACAGTACTTACAGATGTAGCCATGCTCATTGTGGCTTCGCCACGGCAATATGCGCATGCCATGGACACCTAGTCGCACCCGTGCCCAGCCACACCTAGCTGCAGCAATTGGCACTCAATACATTCTCAATTGAGCTGGCATGACTAAGAAGCATGTTCACGCTGGGCATGCATGCGGTCGTGGCAAATGAGGCGCATTCGCACCTAGATGTAGCCACGATGAGCGTGGTTACATCTGTATATATTATGTGAATGCTGTGGGGTACAGTACCTACACCACACTCCAGTTGTAGCAAAAAAAAAAAAATTATATTATTAATTTAAAAAAAATTTGCAAATGCCAACCCACACTGCAGACTGAAGCTGGTTCTATTTATGTGAACACAGTGTTGTACAAAAAAAATATTTAAAACTTTTTATAACTTTTTTAAACTTTTTTGGATGGATACTGAACAGATATGTCAGCAGCACTGGAGTGTATGGACACTGGACAGATACGTCCACAGCACTGGAGTGTATGGACACTGGATAGATAGATTTAAAAAGTAGGCCCCAAACAGCACATGATGCAAAGAAGAAAAAGAGGTGCAATGAGGTAGCTGGATGGCTTAGCTAAGCGACAAAAGAGAGAGGCACAAACACCTGGTCCATCTAGGAGTGACACTGCAATGGCAGACAGGATGGTACTTAAAAAAACTAGGCCCCAAACAGCACATCATGAAAAGAAGAAAAAGAGGTGCAATGAGGTAGCTGTATGACTAAGCTAAGTGACACAAGTGTGCGGCAAAAACACCAGGCCCATCTAGGATTGACACTGCAGTTGCAGACAGGATGGCACTTCAAAAAACTAGGCCCCAAACAGCACATGATGCAAAGAAGAAAAAGAGGTGCAATGAGGTAGCTGCGTGACTAAGCTAAGCGACCCAAGTGGCCGACACAAACACCTGACCCATCTAGGAGTGGCACTGCAGTGTCAGACAGGATGGCACTTCAAAAAATAGTCCCCAAACAGCACATGATGCAAAGAAGAAAAAGAGGTGCAATGAGGTAGCTGGATGACTAAGCTAAGCGACACAAGTGTGCGGCACAAACAACATGGGACGTGCTGTAATTTGCCCAAATGTAATACACGCATGATATTGGTGGCACAGGAGAGTGTACCCCTAAAGCACACACTCATACGGCAAAGACTGTAAATTAATTTGGATAATAATAACACTTTTATTTGGAACTATTATAATAATGGGGGTCATTCCAAGTTGATCAAATTTTGCAGGGCTACGATCATGTCCATAGACGTGCGGGGGGGACGCCCAGCACAAGGCTATCGCGCCCCACATGTCAGTGCCCCCCCCCCGCAGAAGTGCAAAAGCATCGCACAGCGGCGATGCTTTTGCACTTTAGGAGTAGCTCCTGGCCAGCGCAGCTTTAGCGTGCTGACTGGGAGCTACTCGTCGCTCCCCGGCCCGCAGCAGCTGCGTGTGACATCACGCAGCTGCTGCGGCCCACCCCCTGCATGGTCCGGCCACATCTGCGTTGGCCACACCGCGCCCATGAAACGTCGGCCAAATGCCGCCATTCCGCCCCCCCCCCCCCGCTCAGTGACTGCCTTTGCCGTCGCCCATGCGCCGGCACACTGTGGCCCTGGTGCATGCGCAGATCTGACCCAATCGCGCCACTGCTGTAAACTGCAGCATGCGATCGGGTCAGAATGACCCCCAATATGCAGTACAGGTGAGCGTACCCATGCACCACACAGGGCAAACCCTGTAAAAATTATTTGGATAATAATATAAGTACTGTATATAACCTTTTTATTTGGAGTAAATAATATACAGCACAGGACACCACCATGGGACTTATCACAGCACAAGACACCACCACTGGACTGATGCAGCACAAGACAGCACCACTGGACTGGACTTATACGGCAGTAGCCATGGACTTAGACGGCAGTAGCCCTGGAGTTGTACGGCAGTGTCAGACAGGATGGCACTTTAAAAAACTAGTCCCCAAACAGCACATGATGCAAAGAAGAAAAAGAGTTGCAAGATGGAATTGTCCTTGGGCCCTCCCACCCACCCGTATGTTGTATAAACAGGATGTCAGGAATCGGCGCTCTGCTACATCTCACTTACCAGCGCGCTGGTGTGCGGGCCTCCGGAGGTCTTGTCCCCAGTTGCGGCTGCATGGGTGTAGTAACCGCGAGCGTTCTATTTCACATTGCTGAGTACTCCTGAGTCTGGTCCTGTGTGGGTTTTGCGGCGTGCCGATGTCCAGCCTGTGTGGACGTTACCATGACACCTGCACGCAGCTGATTCTGATGTTCAATCCAGCTTGTATCTCCGCCTGCAGTTTGTGTCCAATCACTGCTGGGCAGGAGGTATAACTTCCAGCTTGTGGCTCTCTCACATTGCCTCGGACAACAAGTCACACACCGTGTGCGTTAGTTCTTCTGGTTCCTGTTTCCAGCGATCCCCGTGGTTACTTCCGTTTGTTCCAGTCTTCATTCTCACAGCTCTCCTGTTAAACTCCGGACTCCAATTCCATCCAGCCACAATCACCAGCAGCAGAGACTCTCCTCAGGTGTTCGTATTACCATCTCACTTGTACACTGGCTATCTGTATTCCATCTGTGCATTTCAGCAGTATTACTATTGATGGCTTAGAGACTGTTTCCTGCTTGAGCCTAGTAAAGCTATCTGAACTTGTGTGCTTTATAGAGACTGAGTGTTTCTTATACATACCGGAGTTCTGCCTTTCAAGTTACTTTATCTTACGTTATACTGAGACTGTGTGCTATCAAGTACTATTGGACTTTAGTTATATCATCTGCCTTCAGTTTTGTTGTTTCACATTTCATTTGCAAGAGACCTCAGCTATTTAAATCCAGTTATCAACCATTGTCATTCCATTACCGGTTTTCTGTTTATACTGTGTTATCCGATCTGCTCAGTAACAATAAAACATCAGCGCCTATGCGCAGGACTATTATATTGCCTCCACGTTTTATCCATCAGACCAACACTGACCCACTAGCGCCCCCACCGGGGACAGACAAACCTAGAGACCTGACACAGGACATGCACACTTTAACAAACCCATCATTTCAGCGACAGGGTCTGCCACACAACTGTGACTGAAATGACGGGTTGGTTTGGACCCCCACCAAAAAAGAAGCAATCAATCTCTCCTTGCACAAACTGGCTCTACAGAGGCAAGATGTCTACCTCCTCCTCATCGTCCGATTCCTCACCCCTTTCACTGTGTACATCCCCCTCCTCACAGATTATTAATTCGTCCCCACTGGAATCCACCATCTCAGGTCCCTGTGTACTTTCTGGAGGCAATTGCTGGTGAATGTCTCCACGGAGGAATTGATTATAATTCATTTTGATGAACATCATCTTCTCCACATTTTCTGGAAGTAACC
The DNA here is from genome assembly GCF_028390025.1 of Pseudophryne corroboree. Classification (NCBI taxonomy): domain Eukaryota; kingdom Metazoa; phylum Chordata; class Amphibia; order Anura; family Myobatrachidae; genus Pseudophryne; species Pseudophryne corroboree. The sequence continues at coordinate 110,583,225 of NC_086446.1, read as the reverse complement.
TTGTACGCCGATTGCTGACAAGGTGAGCGGCTGCACTAAACACTCTTTCGGAGTACACACTGGAGGGTGGGCAACTTAGGTAAAATAAAGCCAGTTTCTGCAAGGGCCTCCAAATTGCCTCTTTTTCCTGCCAGTATACGTACGGACTGCTTGACGTGCCTACTTGGATGCGGTCACTCATATAATCCTCCACCATTCTTTCAATGGTGAGAGAATCATATGCAGTGACAGTAGACGACATGCCAGTAATCGTTGGCAGGTCATTCAGTCCGGACCAGATGTCAGCACTCGCTCCAGACTGCCCTGCATCACCGCCAGCGGGTGGGCTCGGAATTCTGAGCCTTTTCCTCGCACCCCCAGTTGCGGGAGAATGTGAAGGAGGAGCTGTTGATGGGTCACGTTCCGCTTGACTTGACAATTTTCTCACCAGCAGGTCTTTGAACCTTTGCAGACTTGTGTCTGCCGAAAAGAGAGATCCAACGTAGGTTTTAAATCTAGGATCGAGCACGGTGGCCAAAATGTAGTGCTCTGATTTCAACAGATTGACCACCCGTGAATCCTGGTTAAGCGAATTAAGGGCTCCATCCACAAGTCCCACATGCCTAGCGGAATCGCTCTGTTTTAGCTCCTCCTTCAATGTCTCCAGCTTCTTCTGCAAAAGCCTGAAGAGGGGAATGACCTGACTCAGGCTGGCAGTGTCTGAACTGACTTCACGTGTGGCAAGTTCAAAGGGTTGCAGAACCTTGCACAACGTTGAAATCATTTTCCACTGCGCTTGAGTCAGGTGCATTCCCCCTCCTTTGCCTATATCGTAGGCAGATGTATAGGCTTGAATGGCCTATTGCTGCTCCTCCATCCTCTGAAGCATATGGAGGGTTGAATTCCACCTCGTTACCACCTCTTGCTTCAGATGATGGCAGGGCAGGTTCAGGACTGTTTGCTGGTGCTCCAGTCTTCGGCACGCGGTGGCTGAATGCCGAAAGTGGCCCGCAATTCTTCTGGCCACCGACAGCATCTCTTGCACGCCCCTCTCGTTTTTTAAATAATTCTGCACCACCAAATTCAAGGTATGTGCAAAACATGGGACGTGCTGGAATTTGCCCATATTTAATGCACACACAATATTGCTGGCGTTGTCCGATGCCACAAATCCACAGGAGAGTCCAACTGGGGTAAGCCATTCTGCGATGATCTTCCTCAGTTGCCGTAAGAGGTTTTCAGCTGTGTGCGTATTCTGGAAAGCGGTGATACAAAGCGTAGCCTGCCTAGGAAAGAGTTGGCGTTTGCGAGATGCTGCTACTGGTGCCGCCGCTACTGTTCTTGCTGCGGGAGGCAATACATCTACCCAGTGGGCTGTCACAGTCATATAGTCCTGAGTCTGCCCTGCTCCACTTGTCCACATGTCCGTGGTTAAGTGGACATTGGGTACAACTGCATTTTTTAGGACACTGGTGACTCTTTTTCTGAGGTCTGTGTACATTTTCGGTATCGCCTGCCTAGAGAAATGGAACCTAGATGGTATTTGGTACCGGGGACACGACAGTACCTCAATCAAGTCTGTAGTTGCCTGTGAATTAACGGTGGATAACGGAAACACGTTTCTCACCGCCCAGGCTGCCAAGGCCTGAGTTATCTGCTTTGCAGCAGGATGACTGCTGTGATATTTCATCTTCCTCGCAAAGGACTGTTGGACAGTCAATTGCTTACTGGAAGTAGTACAAGTGGTCTTCCGACTTCCCCTCTGGGATGACGATCGACTCCCAGCAGCAACAACAGCAGCGCCAGCAGCAGTAGGCGTTACACTCAAGGATGCATCGGAGGAATCCCAGGCAGGAGAGGACTCGTCAGACTTGACAGTGACATGGCCTGCAGGAATATTGGCTTTCCTGTGTAAGGAGGAAATTGACACTGAGGGAGTTGGTGGTGTGGTTTGCAGGAGCTTGGTTACAAGAGTAAGGGATTTAGTGGTCAGTGGACTGCTTCCGCTGTCATCCAAAGTTTTTGAACTTGTCACTGACTTATGATGAATGCGCTGCAGGTGACGTATAAGGGAGGATGTTCCGAGGTGGTTAACGTCCTTACCCCTACTTATTACAACTTGACAAAGGCAACACACGGCTTGACACCTGTTGGCCACATTTGTGTTAAAATAATTCCACACCGAAGAGGTGATTTTTTTTGTAATTTGACCAGGCATGTCAATGGCCATATTCGTCCCACGGACAACAGGTGTCTCCCCGGGTGCCTGACTTAAACAAACCACCTCACCATCATTATCCTCCTTGTCAATTTCCTCCTCAGCGCCAGCAACACCCATATCCTCATCCTGGTGTACTTCAACAGTGACATCTTCAATTTGACTATCAGGAACTGGACTGCGGGTGTTCCTTCCAGCACTTGCAGGGGGCGTGCAAATGGTGGAAGGTGCCACCTCTTCCCGTCCAGTGTTGGGAAGGTCAGGCATCGCAGCCGACACAATTGGACTCTCCTTGGGGATTTGTGATTTAGAAGAACGCACAGTTCTTTGCTGTGCTTTTGCCAGCTTAAGTCTTTTCATTTTTCTAGCGAGAGGATGAGTGCTTCCATCCTCATGTGAAGCTGAACCACTAGCCATGAACATAGGCCAGGGCCTCAGCCGTTCCTTGCCACTCCGTGTCGTAAATGGCATATTGGCAAGTTTACGCTTCTCCTCAGACGCTTTTAATTTTGATTTTTGGGTCATTTTACTGAACTTTTGTGTTTTGGATTTTACATGCTCTCTACTATGACATTGGGCATCGGCCTTGGCAGACGACGTTGATGGCATTTTATCGTCTCGGCCATGACTAGTGGCAGCAGCTTCAGCACGAGGTGGAAGTGGATCTTGATCTTTCCCTATTTTACCCTCCACATTTTTGTTCTCCATTTTTTAATGTGTGGAATTATATGCCAGTATCAATAGCATAAGCCAACTACTATATATACTGCGCACAACTGAAATGCACCACAGGTATGGATGGATCGTATACTTGACGACACAGAGGTAGGTAGAGCAGTGGCCTACTGTACCGTACTGCTATATATTATATACTGGTGGTCAGCAAACTGTGCAAAACTGAAATGCACCACAGGAATGGATGGATAGTATACTTGACGACACAGAGGTGGGTAGAGCAGTGGCCTACTGTACCGTACTGCTATATATTATATACTGGTGGTCAGCAAACTGTGCAAAACTGAAATGCACCACAGGTATGGATGGATAGTATACTTGACGACACAGAGGTAGGTAGGGCAGTGGCCTACTGTACCGTACTGCTATATATTATATACTGGTGGTCAGCAAACTGTGCAAAACTGAAATGCACCACAGGTATGGATGGATAGTATACTTGACGACACAGAGGTAGGTAGGGCAGTGGCCTACTGTACCGTACTGCTATATATTATATACTGGTGGTCAGCAAACTGTGCAAAACTGAAATGCACCACAGGTATGGATGGATAGTATACTTGACGACACAGAGGTAGGTAAAGCAGTGGCCTTCTGTGCCGTACTCATATATATATTATATACTGGTGGTCAGCAAAATTATGCACTGTACTCCTGCTATATACTACAATGCAGCACAGATATGGAGCGTTTTTCAGGCAGAGAACGTATAATACTGGTGGTCACTGGTCAGCAAAACTCTGCACTGTACTCCTCCTATATAATACTGTTGGTCCCCAGTCCCCACAATAAAGCAGTGTGAGCACAGATATATGCAGCACACTGAGCACAGATATGGAGCATTTTTCAGGCAGAGAACGTATAATACTGGTGGTCACTGGTCAGCAAAACTCTGCACTGTACTCCTCCTATATAATACTGCTGGTCCCCAGTCCCCACAATAAAGCAGTGTGAGCACAGATATATGCAGCACACTGAGCACAGATATGGAGCGTTTTTCAGGCAGAGAACGTATTATACTGGTGGTCACTGGTCAGCAAAACTCTGCACTGTACTCCTCCTATAATACTGCTGGTCCCCAGAATAAAGATATTTGCAGCCCCCTGAAAGTTCTGAAACAAAGTGAGAGGACGCCAGCCACGTCCTCTCACTATCATTTCCAATGCACGAGTGAAAAATGGCGGCGACGCGCGGCTCCTTATATAGAATCCGAATCTCGCGAGAATCCGACAGCGGGATGATGACGTTCGGGCGCGCTCGGGTTAACCGAGCAATACTGGAGTATCCGAGTATGCCTCGGACCCGTGTAAAATGGGTGAAGTTCGGGGGGGTTCGGATTCCGAGGAACCAAACCCGCTCATCACTAGTATGAATGTGTGCATGTGTGTGATTGTATGTGAATAGGTGTGTGACTACATATGTATGGGTGTGGTATGCGTGACCGGGCATACCGACGCTGGTATCCCGGGAGCGGAATGCCATCGGGGGGAAGGGGGGGTGGCGAGCGCAGCAAGCCCCTTTGCGGGCTCGCTGCGCTCGCCACACCTGGGTGGGAGTGGTCCCTGTTGGTCGGCATGCCGACCGTCGGGATTGTGAGGGGGCGGGATATAGGGGGATGTACTGTGACCGGCGGTCACTTAACTACATCCCATCTGTATGTGTGCTTGTGTGTCACTGTATACATATGTGTCAGTATACATGTGTGCACAGGTGTGTGATTATATATATGTATGTATGTATGTATGTATGTGAGTGAATGTATGTGTACGTGACAGTATGTATTTTGTATTGGTGTGTGGTTTTATGTATGTATTAATATATGGGTTATTATTTTCCTTTCCTCCTTCATCCGTAGCCCAAAATAATAAAAAATGAAAATAAAAAGTATGAAAATGCCTAGCTATCCCCTTTGCCCTTATGAAGTTGATATATATAATTGCAATACACAGAGGCACTCCCGGACTTCCAACTTGGTGAAACAAATGCGGTGATTTAATTCAACGTTTCGGGGGAACTGCCCCCCGTCATCAGGGGACACACACATCAATCAGTGTACAAAATACAGTGCTAAAATACACACTTACAGGTCTCCAGCCTCCCAGCGCGTGTTCCCGGCGTCTGCGTCTCACTTCCGGTCCCGAGTGTGACGTCGCCCTGGAAGTGACGTCCACCGGGCCACCGCACCAGGGCTAATCAGGTTGTCATGGTAATACAGCCGACGCTGCTGCCTCCCCATGTGCCCGGATACCAAGTTCCCAGCTAGTACTCACGGCGTTCATGTCCCCCTTCCGGTCCCGAGTATGACATCGCCCCGGAAGTGACTGTAAAAAACAAATAGAAAACTGGCGCTGGATGTTTCCCCAATAATAAATACTATGGATAGAATCTGATAAAATGACATAGATTTATTAATTAATTTAGCTAGACATAATTATCTAAAAGTTGGAATTATTCCAATAAAAACATGAAATGAAAGGCATTGATGGAGCTCAGAAATGGTTGGAAATAGCTGCTAACAAGTGTCCACAGTGGATCCCGGACTGAAAGTGTGCAAAGTTCCCTGGGAAAAATAATTAGAAACAGCTGGTGTTACCCTTTAGCGATGGAGACTTCCAGAGGAATGTAATTGCCAGCCGGCAAGCTGTGCTGTTTTGTGTGAGCACTGGGTCTCTCCAATCGGTGCTGTTTGGTTGAAAATCCCACAGGGAAAGTTCCAAAGTATTTGGTTCAAAAGTCCATATCTGGATCCGTTTGAAATGCAGGACACTGATATGAAGGCAGCATGAATCCTTAACGCGTTTCCCTAGGCTCGGTCACCTAGCTTCATCAGAAGTGGAGCTCAGTCTGAATATAGGATCTATTTAAACCCCATTTGATGACCTGATGCCCAACAGGTGTAATACACATATCTTTCAATTATCCACAGTCTAAATAAAACCTGAGAATTAGTATAATTCATCTATTTATAATATATAAAGGAGTGAATAGGAGGCAAACCCACAAAGATATTAATGATAATTACATGAAAAATGATCAACCAAAACTTTCCGGATTGGAGGGGTCAAAGGCCAATATGGTCACATGACTCGCCCCCAGTCAACAGATCCATCAGCTGGAATTGGATTATATATATTTAAATCAATGGATGACATTATATTAACCCCTCCCTCCGAGTGCGGGGAATAACTAGCCCTATAACCCGACTCAATCATACAGTTACCCGCAATCTTAAGGGCAGAGATGGATCCGTAAGGGTGACTCCATGGAGCCCTGGACGTTCCTTCCGGGTCACGTGTCAGGTGAGGGCCAATCACGCATTCACAAGCCGAGGCGCCCTGGCTGCTAGGCAACCTCGGTGCGTGTCAATGCGGTGCGTGATGACGTCATTCCGCCGTCACATGACCGGGAACCCGGAGTCACCGTAGTCACATAAGAGTGATATGTTTATTCCCACTTATGGGAAAATACATAGACATGAAAACTAGACATATTATGTTATAGACTACGGTAGATTCGAAATTAGAGTCACACTGAGACAGTAAGGTAATGAAAATCACATCGTTAACAATTCTTGTCAAAGGTGTCTCTAGGACAAAGATTAATATGTTACCAGTCTTAATGGAAATTCAAACTAGGACCCTCCCACACAAGACCTTCACATGCATCCCTGGATCCCAGGGAAGATTTTTTTGCAATAAAAAAATTTTATTTTATTTTTTTTATTTTATATATTTATATACTTGTAGTCATTCATGAATCAAGCTCAACATGCTAAAAATCGCCTGACCTTAATTCCAACCCCAAGAAGGAGGGTGGCAGCGCAGCCGAGGAGGGACTCCAGGAAGCAGGAGTTACCCAAACACTCGGATGAAATCCGGGTGACCGATCGCCTAAGACGTGCTGACAGGGATATCCACTGTTCCGTCACAGGTGAACGTGGAAGCCTCCAAGGCCACGCATGCCACACACAGGTGACACAGAGTTGTCGCCTGTACCATCCAGTTGTGTGGAGAAGGGCAATGTTAAACCACAGATAAAATGAAATCAGAGTGAATCAGTCAAACAAACAGAAAAATTTAACTAAACCCCTTATTGGTGTCTTTATATCCCTGAGAAAAGTTGCCTTTTCTGGAATGACTTCCAATATTCTGTTATTATACCACTACATTCAATTCCATTGTCTCATTAAGACCCGTGGGATGTACTGAATTGAATTGGAGCATCCAGTAGATCTCTTTCTTACATAGTAGCGTGAATCTATCCCCCCCCCCCCTTATGGTTGGGGCCACATGTTCTAGAGCCAAAACCGAAAGGCACCCCGGATCCTTTTGATGTTTGAGGAAAAAATGACGGGACACACTATGTTGTAGAAAACCTTTGGTGATATTCCTTTTATGTTCCATAAACCTGGTGCGTAATTTTCTGGTAGTGCGACCCACATAATACAGATGACAACTGCACCAAAGGAGGTAGATGACATATGAGGAGTCGCAATTCATAAATGATTTAATGGAATGGACACCCGATTTATTTGGTAACTCTATTGACACTGTTTTCCTCTGTGTATGTATGCAGACTTGGCAATTGTTTTTGCCACAATGAAAGAAACCCAGTGGCTTTTTGGTCAGCCACTCAGATCCCGATTTTTCTTTACTATCAGTGTCTTTATTTTCTACTTTTTTCAGATGACTGGGAGCTAGGAGAGTTTTTAAAGACTTATTTTTCCTATAAATAATTTGTGGGGCATGTGGAAGTGTTTCCACCAAGATACGATCTTGTTTCAAGATTTTAAAATTTCTATTTAGTATATTACGGATCTGACCCGCACAACTATTGAATTTACAGACAAAAGCAGAGCTCCTATCCTTATTCTCCGAAAATTTATCTTTTTTAGGATGATAATGTAAAAGACTATCTCTGTCGGACTCGGAGACCTCCAGCAGAGCCCTTTGTAAAATATTTTCGGGGTACCCACATTCCCTAAAGGAGGTGATGAGGGTATCTGCCTGTTCCTTGAAAGTGGTGAAGCTAGAGCAGTTTCTCCTGAGACGAATAAGTTGTCCCTTAGGGATGTTTTGCTTCCACGGTTTAAAATGTGAACTGGTGAAGTGTAAATAGGAATTAGTGTTGGTCTCTTTAGTAAATGTGGACGTAACTATTTTGTTATTTACTATTTCCAAGTTGACATCCAAAAAACTGATTTTAGTGGTATGAAAGGTTGAAGTGAAAGTGAGGTTGTACTCATTATCTGCTAATGATTGAACAAATTGTGTTGCAGAGTGAAAATCCCCATCCCAAATAATAAATAGATCATCAATGTATCGGCCATAGAGGACCAGATTCGCCGCCCAGTCGTCACCCCACACATGGGTTTGTTCAAACTCCCCCATGTAGAGGTTGGCATAACTGGGCGCGAATCTGGTCCCCATGGCCGTACCCATCACCTGTAAGTAGAAATCACCGAGAAATAAAAAATAATTGTGTGTCAAAATAAAAGAAATGGAGGTGATGAGAAAAGATTTTTGTTCCTCACTAAGGTCATTGTCAATATCAAGTCTCCTTTTGATCACTTCACAGCCCAAAGAATGTGGGATATGTGTGTATAAAGCGGATACATCTAGGGTCAGAAAAGCATATGATTCTTTCCACGTGACTGAGTTAATTAGATTAAGAAAATGTGTAGTGTCCTTTATATGAGACCTCAGTGAGGACACTCTAGATTGAAGGAAAGAGTCTACATAAAAAGAAAGATTGGAAGTCAAAGAATCAATACCTGAAATAATAGGTCTCCCAGGAGGTGCAGTGATGGATTTATGAATTTTAGGGAGATAATAAAAAACCGGAATGTGAGGATGTGTAGGGTAGAGAAAATGAAATATATCTTTAGAAATGGTGCCTATGTCAAGTGCCCCTTCAAGTAAACTTTTTAGATCAGACTGAAATTTTAGTGTCGGATCACCTTTTAATAAACAGTAATGATCCTGATTATTTAATTGTCTCCGAGATTCCGCTATATAATCATTACGGTTGAGGATTACTCGCACTACCAGAAAATTACGCACCAGGTTTATGGAACATAAAAGGAATATCACCAAAGGTTTTCTACAACATAGTGTGTCCCGTCATTTTTTCCTCAAACATCAAAAGGATCCGGGGTGCCTTTCGGTTTTGGCTCTAGAACATGTGGCCCCAACCATAAGGGGGGGGGATAGATTCACGCTACTATGTAAGAAAGAGATCTACTGGATGCTCCAATTCAATTCAGTACATCCCACGGGTCTTAATGAGACAATGGAATTGAATGTAGTGGTATAATAACAGAATATTGGAAGTCATTCCAGAAAAGGCAACTTTTCTCAGGGATATAAAGACACCAATAAGCGGTTTAGTTACATTTTTCTGTTTTATTTGACTGATTCACTCTGATTTCATTTTATCTGTGGTTTAACATTGCCCTTCTCCACACAACTGGATGGTACAGGCGACAACTCTGTGTCACCTGTGTGTGGCATGCGTGGCCTTGGAGGCTTCCACGTTCACCTGTGACGGGACAGTGGATATCCCTGTCAGCACGTCTTAGGCGATCGGTCACCCGGATTTCATCCGAGTGTTTGGGTAACTCCTGCTTCCTGGAGTCCCTCCTCGGCTGCGCTGCCACCCTCCTTCTTGGGGTTGGAATTAAGGTCAGGCGATTTTTAGCATGTTGAGCTTGATTCATGAATGACTACAAGTATATAAATATATAAAATAAAAAAAATAAAATAAAAAATTTTTATTGCAAAAAAATCTTCCCTGGGATCCAGGGATGCATGTGAAGGTCTTGTGTGGGAGGGTCCTAGTTTGAATTTCCATTAAGACTGGTAACATATTAATCTTTGTCCTAGAGACACCTTTGACAAGAATTGTTAACTATGTGATTTTCATTACCTTACTGTCTCAGTGTGACTCTAATTTCGAATCTACCGTAGTCTATAACATAATATGTCTAGTTTTCATGTCTATGTATTTTCCCATGAGTGGGAATAAACATATCACTCTTATGTGACTACGGTGACTCCGGGTTCCCGGTCATGTGACGGCGGAATGACGTCATCACGCACCGCATTGACACGCACCGAGGTTGCCTAGCAGCCAGGGCGCCTCGGCTTGTGAATGCGTGATTGGCCCTCACCTGACACGTGACCCGGAAGGAACGTCCAGGGCTCCATGGAATCACCCTTACGGATCCATCTCTGCCCTTAAGATTGCGGGTAACTGTATGATTGAGTCGGGTTATAGGGCTAGTTATTCCCCGCACTCGGAGGGAGGGGTAAATATAATGTCATCCATTGATTTAAATATATATAATCCAATTCCAGCTGATGGATCTGTTGACTGGGGGCGAGTCATGTGACCATATTGGCCTTTGACCCCTCCAATCCGGAAAGTTTTGGTTGATCATTTTTCATGTAATTATCATTAATATCTTTGTGGGTTTGCCTCCTATTCACTCCTTTATATATTATAAATAGATGAATTATACTAATTCTCAGGTTTTATTTAGACTGTGGATAATTGAAAGATATGTGTATTACACCTGTTGGGCATCAGGTCATCAAATGGGGTTTAAATAGATCCTATATTCAGACTGAGCTCCACTTCTGATGAAGCTAGGTGACCGAGCCTAGGGAAACGCGTTAAGGATTCATGCTGCCTTCATACCAGTGTCCTGCATTTCAAACGGATCCAGATATGGACTTTTGAACCAAATACTTTGGAACTTTCCCTGTGGGATTTTCAACCAAACAGCACCGATTGGAGAGACCCAGTGCTCACACAAAACAGCACAGCTTGCCGGCTGGCAATTACATTCCTCTGGAAGTCTCCATCGCTAAAGGGTAACACCAGCTGTTTCTAATTATTTTTCCCAGGGAACTTTGCACACTTTCAGTCCGGGATCCACTGTGGACACTTGTTAGCAGCTATTTCCAACCATTTCTGAGCTCCATCAATGCCTTTCATTTCATGTTTTTATTGGAATAATTCCTACTTTTAGATAATTATGTCTAGCTAAATTAATTAATAAATCTATGTCATTTTATCAGATTCTATCCATAGTATTTATTATTGGGGAAACATCCAGCGCCAGTTTTCTATTTGTTTTTACAGTTTTTCTTGGGATTGACAATCCCTACTGGCAGCTGTGACAGCGCGTCTGGGTGTGTGCTACTTGTTTTGGATTTCTCTTGTCATTTCCCAGACGCTGCAGCCATGAGTTGTTTCTCCAATTTTAAAGAGAGGAGTGATAGGAGGCAAACCTATATGACCAATTGGGGTGATACATTGGTAGACCAATCAGGGTCTGAATTGCATGATATGAATAAGGATTTTTATGCTTTAGAGGATCTCCTTAAGAGTGAATCGAGGAACTGGCTAGATAGTACTAATTTACAGAACTATCTAGACAAGGGTATGGTTCCAAGAGGTCTCAGATTATTTAAGAATTCTATTCTCTCTGATTACCCTGAATTTCAAAAGGAATGGGACAATACACTGGATAATTGTTCACTGGCACTTATGAAAATTATCATAAAATTTAGATTATTTAAAGTTCAACAAATAGAGAAAGAAATTGATTCTTTAAAAAAATCCATGGATAAATATATGTCTCTACCTGAATTTAAGGAGAAAGATAGACGTATTAACGAGAGGGTCATTAATTATGAAAAGAACTTGATGGATAATAAATATAGGAAGTTCAAAAGAGATTCTTTTGACTATAAGAACGATCAGATTAGATCTTATAGGAACAATCCAAAACAGGCCCATAAAACCGGCACCCCCAGAAATAATCAAGGGAGGGAAAGGGAGTATACACGCCAGACACAGGCGTTCAGACGGGGGACACTTGACTATAACACTAGATCCGAAATCCACGGCCACTCAGATAATCTGAAGAGGTCACCAAAACAACTGGGAGCTAGAAGAAAGGAATCCACCCACCCTGTGGGACATTACCCTGACCAGCCAGAGAATTCCATAACAGCCTCCTATAGAGGAAGAATTAGGAGTAGAGAGGATCATTTTTTAGACAGGGAATTCAGACACAACAGATGGGAATCACCACCGAAGAGACAGAGAGCAGATTTCAGAAACAAAAGGGGCAGAAATCCAAGCGTAGAGGCACTAGAGGAGGACGTTTGAGATCGAGACATCCTTCTAGGAGTAGATTAAATTATAAGACAAATAGGGGTGGGAATTCTAAAAAAGTATTTAATCTATCTCTGAAACAACTGACCGAACCAGAAAAGGCACTCCTTGAAAAGGGACTTAAATTCGCCCCCACAAGTGGTCCGAATTTATTTGATCTCTATGTGGATTTGAATAAATTCGTCCGCACACTTTGCCGTAAACAGTATTTTGCAAATAAACAATTGAAAGAATTACAGGACACCTCTATCCCTATAGTTTTGGACAGTACAGATACTGCTCTTTTGAATACTCTGGAAAGTCTTTGGCAGGAAGGGAATACAGAACAAGAAGATCCCACCAGTACTGAAATTAAAATTTATGACATCAAGAATACTGATAGATTTAAGAAGAAATCAGAATTTTTTCCAATCAGTGCCAAAAGCAGCCCCATCGAAACTTTTTACCGCATTACCTTGGAAGATTTCAAGGATATGTGTCAAAAATATTACTGCAAAAAGCAACCATCCAATTTAACTAGGAAGGAGAAAGAAGCCCTTAAATCATTGATAGAGGATCCAAATATCGTAATAAAAGAAGCAGATAAGGGGGGGGGGGATTAGTCATCCTCAACCGTAATGATTATATAGCGGAATCTCGGAGACAATTAAATAATCAGGATCATTACTGTTTATTAAAAGGTGATCCGACACTAAAATTTCAGTCTGATCTAAAAAGTTTACTTGAAGGGGCACTTGACATAGGCACCATTTCTAAAGATATATATCATTTTCTCTACCCTACACATCCTCACATTCCGGTTTTTTATTATCTCCCTAAAATTCATAAATCCATCACTGCACCTCCTGGGAGACCTATTATTTCAGGTATTGATTCTTTGACTTCCAATCTTTCTTTTTATGTAGACTCTTTCCTTCAATCTAGAGTGTCCTCACTGAGGTCTCATATAAAGGACACTACACATTTTCTTAATCTAATTAACTCAGTCACGTGGAAAGAATCATATGCTTTTCTGACCCTAGATGTATCCGCTTTATACACACATATCCCACATTCTTTGGGCTGTGAAGTGATTAAAAGGAGACTTGATATTGACAATGACCTTAGTGAGGAACAAAAATCTTTTCTCATCACTTCCATTTCTTTTATTTTGACACACAATTATTTTTTATTTCTCGGTGATTTCTACTTACAGGTGGTGGGTACGGCCATGGGGACCAGATTCGCGCCCAGTTATGCCAACCTCTACATGGGGGAGTTTGAACAAACCCATGTGTGGGGTGACGACTGGGCGGCGAATCTGGTCCTCTATGGCCGATACATTGATGATCTATTTATTATTTGGGATGGGGATTTTCACTCTGCAACACAATTTGTTCAATCATTAGCAGATAATGAGTACAACCTCACTTTCACAATTTGTTCAATCATTAGCAGATAATGAGTACAACCTCACTTTCACTTCAACCTTTCATACCACTAAAATCAGTTTTTTGGATGTCAACTTGGAAATAGTAAATAGCAAAATAGTTATGTCCACATTTACTAAAGAGACCAACACTAATTCCTATTTACACTTCACCAGTTCACATTTTAAACCGTGGAAGCAAAACATCCCTAAGGGACAACTTATTCGTCTCAGGAGAAACTGCTCTAGCTTCACCACTTTCAAGGAACAGGCAGATACCCTCATCACCTCCTTTAGGGAATGTGGGTACCCCGAAAATATTTTACAAAGGGCTCTGCTGGAGGTCTCCGAGTCCGACAGAGATAGTCTTTTACATTATCATCCTAAAAAAGATAAATTTTCGGAGAATAAGGATAGGAGCTCTGCTTTTGTCTGTAAATTCAATAGTTGTGCGGGTCAGATCCGTAATATACTAAATAGAAATTTTAAAATCTTGAAACAAGATCGTATCTTGGTGGAAACACTTCCACATGCCCCACAAATTATTTATAGGAAAAATAAGTCTTTAAAAACTCTCCTAGCTCCCAGTCATCTGAAAAAAGTAGAAAATAAAGACACTGATAGTAAAGAAAAATCGGGATCTGAGTGGCTGACCAAAAAGCCACTGGGTTTCTTTCATTGTGGCAAAAACAATTGCCAAGTCTGCGTACATACACAGAGGAAAACAGTGTCAATAGAGTTACCAAATAAATCGGGTGTCCATTCCATTAAATCATTTATGAATTGCGACTCCTCATATGTCATCTACCTCCTTTGGTGCAGTTGTCATCTGTATTATGTGGGTCGCACTACCAGAAAATTACGCACCAGGTTTATGGAACATAAAAGGAATATCACCAAAGGTTTTCTACAACATAGTGTGTCCCGTCATTTTTTCCTCAAACATCAAAAGGATCCGGGGTGCCTTTCGGTTTTGGCTCTAGAACATGTGGCCCCAACCATAAGGGGGGGGATAGATTCACGCTACTATGTAAGAAAGAGATCTACTGGATGCTCCAATTCAATTCAGTACATCCCACGGGTCTTAATGAGACAATGGAATTGAATGTAGTGGTATAATAACAGAATATTGGAAGTCATTCCAGAAAAGGCAACTTTTCTCAGGGATATAAAGACACCAATAAGCGGTTTAGTTACATTTTTCTGTTTGTTTGACTGATTCACTCTGATTTCATTTTATCTGTGGTTTAACATTGCCCTTCTCCACACAACTGGATAGTACAGGCGACAACTCTGTGTCACCTGTGTGTGGCATGCGTGGCCTTGGAGGCTTCCACGTTCACCTGTGACGGGACAGTGGATATCCCTGTCAGCACGTCTTAGGCAATCGGTCACCCGGATTTCATCCGAGTGTTTGGGTAACTCCTGCTTCCTGGAGTCCCTCCTCGGCTGCGCTGCCACCCTCCTTCTTGGGGTTGGAATTAAGGTCAGGCGATTTTTAGCATGTTGAGCTTGATTCATGAATGACTACAAGTATATAAATATATAAAATAAAAAAAATAAAATAAAATTTTTTTATTGCAAAAAAATCTTCCCTGGGATCCAGGGATGCATGTGAAGGTCTTGTGTGGGAGGGTCCTAGTTTGAATTTCCATTAAGACTGGTAACATATTAATCTTTGTCCTAGAGACACCTTTGACAAGAATTGTTAACTATGTGATTTTCATTACCTTACTGTCTCAGTGTGACTCTAATTTCGAATCTACCGTAGTCTATAACATAATATGTCTAGTTTTCATGTCTATGTATTTTCCCATGAGTGGGAATAAACATATCACTCTTATGTGACTACGGTGACTCCGGGTTCCCGGTCATGTGACGGCGGAATGACGTCATCACGCACCGCATTGACACGCACCGAGGTTGCCTAGCAGCCAGGGCGCCTCGGCTTGTGAATGCGTGATTGGCCCTCACCTGACACGTGACCCGGAAGGAACGTCCAGGGCTCCATGGAGTCACCCTTACGGATCCATCTCTGCCCTTAAGATTGCGGGTAACTGTATGATTGAGTCGGGTTATAGGGCTAGTTATTCCCCGCACTCGGAGGGAGGGGTTAATATAATGTCATCCATTGATTTAAATATATATAATCCAATTCCAGCTGATGGATCTGTTGACTGGGGGCGAGTCATGTGACCATATTGGCCTTTGACCCCTCCAATCCGGAAAGTTTTGGTTGATCATTTTTCATGTAATTATCATTAATATCTTTGTGGGTTTGCCTCCTATTCACTCCTTTATATATAATAAATAGATGAATTATACTAATTCTCAGGTTTTATTTAGACTGTGGATAATTGAAAGATATGTGTATTACACCTGTTGGGCATCAGGTCATCAAATGGGGTTTAAATAGATCCTATATTCAGACTGAGCTCCACTTCTGATGAAGCTAGGTGACCGAGCCTAGGGAAACGCGTTAAGGATTCATGCTGCCTTCATACCAGTGTCCTGCATTTCAAACGGATCCAGATATGGACTTTTGAACCAAATACTTTGGAACTTTCCCTGTGGGATTTTCAACCAAACAGCACCGATTGGAGAGACCCAGTGCTCACACAAAACAGCACAGCTTGCCGGCTGGCAATTACATTCCTCTGGAAGTCTCCATCGCTAAAGGGTAACACCAGCTGTTTCTAATTATTTTTCCCAGGGAACTTTGCACACTTTCAGTCCGGGATCCACTGTGGACACTTGTTAGCAGCTATTTCCAACCATTTCTGAGCTCCATCAATGCCTTTCATTTCATGTTTTTATTGGAATAATTCCTACTTTTAGATAATTATGTCTAGCTAAATTAATTAATAAATCTATGTCATTTTATCAGATTCTATCCATAGTATTTATTATTGGGGAAACATCCAGCGCCAGTTTTCTATTTGTTTTTTACAGTTTTTCTTGGGATTGACAATCCCTACTGGCAGCTGTGACAGCGCGTCTGGGTGTGTGCTACTTGCCCCGGAAGTGACGTCCGCCGGGTACTTCACCAAGGACTTGTCCCTGTTGCCATGGTGATCCCACTGCAGCCTCCGCTGTCTCCATATGACCTGCCGATACATAATACACATTCAATGATAACAGTGCAAATCATAATACAGTGCAACCATCAGCTAATGATCATAAAATACATATTCACTAAAACACATGTGCAAATACCTATAGTACAAGATCATACCTAATTCATTAACACATCCTAAATTAAAAATGTCATATGGAGACAGCGGAGGCTGCAGTGGGATCACCATGGCAATGGGGACAAGTCCTTGGGGAAGTACCCGGCGGACGTCACTTCCGGGGCGACGTCATACTCGGGACCGGAAGGGGGACATGAACGCCGTGAGTACTAGCTGGGAACTTGGTATCCGGACACATGGGGAGGCAGCGTCGGCTGTATTACCATGACAACCTGATTAGCCCTGGTGCGGTGGCCCGGCGGACGTCACTTCCGGGGCGACGTCACACTCGGGACCGGAAGTGAGACGCAGACGCCGGGAACACGCGCTGGGAGGCTGGAGACCTGTAAGTGTGTATTTAAGCACTGTATTTTGTACACTGATTAATGTGTGTGTGTCCTGATGACGGGGGAAAGTCAGTTCCCCAAAGCGTTGAATTAAATCACTGCATTTGTTTCACCAAGTTGGAAGTCCGGGAGTGCCTCTGTGTATTGCAATTTGTATCCAGGGATCTTTTGACCCAAAGGAGAGCACCCTGGCAAGGTATCAGTAGCTATCCATGGAGTGCCGGCTGATGGAAAGTGTTACATATATATATATATATATATATATATATATATACACATTGTGTAACCATAAGTCCGGCACTCCCAGTGCAGTATGAATTACTACTACGCTGGTTCCCTCACAGGTGTAAGTAGATACAGAAGCAAAAGATGGTGCACTGAAGCTGATTCTCTGTAATTAAGAGACACACACGGTCCTGCGTTTCAAATGCCGCACCTTCAGTGCCGCACCTTTTGCTACTATGTATATGTATATATATATATATATATATACACACACACACACACACACACACACACACTTGAACGCGAAGGGGGGCGCTAAGTTAATGGCTTGCCCCGGGTGCCAAAACTCCTAGTTTCGGCCCTACCATGGCCTGCAGGACCACTGATGTTCCTGACTGAGGAGGAAGTTGACGTTGAGGGAGTTGGTGGTGTGGCTTGCAGGAGCTTAGGTACAAGAGGCAGAAGGGATTTAGGTGTCAGTGGACTGCTTACGCTCTTACCCAAAGTTTCACAACTTGACACTGACTTCTGATGAATGCGCAGCAGGTAACGTATAAGGGAGGATGTTCCTAGTTGGTTAATGTCCTTAGCCCTACTTATTACAGATTGACAGAGGCAACACATGCCTTGAAACCTGTTGTCCGGATTTGTGGAGAAAAAATTCAACACCAAAGAGGTGGGTTTTTTGTATTTTGCCCAGGCTTATTCATCCCAGGGACAACAGGTGTCTCCCCTGGTGCCTGATTTAAACAAACCACATCACCATTAGAATCCTAATCGTCAACTTACTTCTCAGCGCCAGCAACACCCATATCCTCATCCTGGTGTACTTCAACAGTGACATCTTCAATTTGAATATCAGAAACTGGACTGTGGGTGCTACTTCCAGCACTTGCAGATGGCGTGCAAATGGTGGAAGGAGCCACCTCTTCCCATCCTGTGTTGGGAAGGTCAGTCATCGCAACCGCCGACACACTTGGGCTCCCCTTGGGGATTTGTGATACCATCTTAGAACGCACAGTTCTTTTCTGCATTTTTCTAGCAGGAGGATGAGGGCTTCCATCGTCATGTGAAGCTGTACCACTAGTCATGAACATAGGACAGGGCCTTAGCTCTCTGCACATGTTATATCTGCCTCCCCTGCAGTGCACACGGTTTTGCCCAACTGCTAACAAAGTTCCTGCTGCGATCAACTCAGAATTACCCCCAATGCGCGGTACAGGAGAGCGTTTCTCTACACCACACAGGGCAAACCCAGTGAAAAATATTTGGATTAAATTTTAATAACCCCTTTATTTGGAGTAAATAATATACAGCACAGGACAGCACCACTAAACTTATATGTCAGCACCACTGGACTGGACTTGTATGGCAGTACCACTGGAATTATACGGCAATATCACTGGAATTATACGGCAGTATCACTGGAATTATATGACAGTACCACTGGACTTTGTCAAAGTCGAAAAATATCATGATGCATAAGCCTTGTACTAACCCCTCATGCACACGCGTGCTGCTCGTGCACTCAGTCCCCCGTGCGTACACATCCCCGCAGATTGCGTAAGCGACGCACCAGCGTCTCGTGCGCATAAGATGTGTATTTACTGCGGAGTTTGTGAGCATCTAGCGTGCGACTCGATCGTAGCATAATTAACCCATATAGTGCATTTTGTAGTTAATATTCCCCTAGACTATGTCAGCGAGTATGATTAGTTTAAACTGTTCCTGGACAAGGGGATTCCTCTTTGCATGATAGGAAGGGTCAGATAAAGTTTAAAAGGTGGTGTCTAGTATCCAGCTGTAGGGTATTTTAAGGGTAACATTCCGATGTTAGTTAGGAAAGGATCGCTCGCTCCTGCGTATAGTTATGTACAAAAGTAGTTTATGAACATTAACTGTATTTGCTGTAAATTACACATGCGGCGGGAATCCTGAGTATACCTCCCACCAGAGCAGTTGGGGAAAGACACAGCCCACCTGTTCAAATCCACCTATGACCTTTGCTGTAATGTAGAGACACATTCCTGTGTCCAATGAACAATGAGATTACAAGGTACCATTGTATTGCGAATGTATGTTGTGTTTATAAAGACCACCGGTGCCTGGTCAGTTCAATCACTCTCTGAAGGCTTTCTCCCTGAATGCTGAGGACTGGACTCCAGGTCGCGCTTGCGAAAGATTCCCCACGTATGTATTATTCTCTGTAGCCATTTTGTTCTCATTTGTTTGCTCTTGTTTGCGATTGTTTGCCATTGTTCATATTATTCTCTGTTATTCTGTTTAGATTTCCCTGTTAGTTTGTAGTGTATAACTTGTATTGTTTTTCCCTTTTTCTCTAAAAACCATCCACGGCGGTGTTAGAGCTGCTGTGATTTTTAAATCCAAATACGGTGTTGTGTCTTCAGTTTACTGCAAAGGGCTCTCTTAGCGTCTTAATCGCTCAAACAGCATACACATTGTTGAAGGTTTTAAGCGTTACATCGTTACAGTATTTGATTATTAAGGTTTAGAGTATAAGCATATTCTTACTGTGTTTAGTTAAACAAGGTTTACTGTATATCATTCTGTGAGCGTCTGCACCGCTCGTGTTTTCATTCTCACGGCGCAGCGTCTGCTACGCTGATAGCGTAGCAGTACGGTACTCGGTACGCCAATAGCGTGCTTGGTACTAAGTGTGAATCCGTGAGCGTACGTGTCGCTCGTGCGTCGCGCCCACGGCCTAGTGTCTGATACGCTAAGTGTGTACCCCTACGGTACTCAGTGCGCAAATAGCGTACGTGGTCCGTAATAGTATATAGCTTTATGTTTAAAGGTAATATTTGACATTATCAATTGGGGGACTCGTCCGGTTCTCCTCATATCCGCAGCCTAGCAGGACAAGGCAGACTTTTATCTATCAGCAAAGGGCGGGAAGGTAGTATCCCCTGTTAGCCGTTTGGTGGTCGGGGATACATTAGTGCTGATTAGATAAGCGTCTGCTCCGCTTGGTTTGTAGGGATGCTGGTGGAATCCGGATCCGGAAGGTAAGAACGTAAAGCTATTGTTTTTAAATCTGTTTAATTTCTGTTTGGTGCCAACTGCGCACGCAACACACGTAACACACGCACACATCGGTATTTCATTTGTGTATTTTCACATATCTACCCTTTTGTTTGCCATTAGCATTGATCACGTGCTGAGAAATTCGTTGCTATTTCGTTAAAAGTAAAAGTAATATTTAAGGGAGTAATTGTAAAACACACACGCAGCCTGACCCAGTTATAAAGGTTTATACAGGAGATACTGTGTGGTGCTTGGTAAGCGATTATAGTTAAATATCGTTTACATTTATAGAAGCATGTTATTTGTGTTACTGCGGGCGTATCCGGCCTGTGTACACGTGTCTCGTACCACGTGCGAGACTGCGTACGCAACGCAAAGGCCTATACACGTGGCGTATATTACGCAACGTGAGTACAGATACGCCCACTGAATACAAATCACACAATAGCATTGTTTTAGTTTAAGTGATACGGTAGTCACGCGATAATAGCACAAATTTGTTCAGTTTCCAAAATTTAGTTTAAAGATCCTTCTCCTATTGCATTATATCTGGGATTAGCCTGCTTCACCTGAATGAAAATAAATTTTCTGTACAGAAAAAATCAAAGTGCATATGAGTGAGCAAGAGTGAGTGTGCAAATAAAGGTTTTGTGAACCCATAATTCGGGATCCCGTCGGAGACCACATCAGGTGAGTGGACACTTGGTGGCGTGGGAGTGTCTTTCTCACGTTAACATTGTATAAGGTATAAAGGAGCAAGGTAACAATTACAGCAGACCAAAGGTCGGTGAAGTCAGAAATCCGCTTAAGGTACCTAGCTAAGTTCTGAAAACCCTGACTTGAGAAAGGTCAGAGGTAGTGAGCGCAGCCCCGGGGGTTTGCGTAGTACCCATATAGGCCCGTTTTGAGAATACGCTCCGGCTGAGGTTTCGCATCCTAAACAACCGATTCCGTTGGTCGTTCGGCGTATAAGTAATAGCTACTTATACGCAGTGCGACTGGACCGCACGCTACTGTGTACATTAGTTAGTTCACCTTGCTACCCACTAAATTTGCTGCGGGATCATAGACGCTAATTGTACAGGTAAACGTGATTTGTGTAGGTTTTTTTTTATTTTAAGGGAGTTTCGCTGTTCACTCAGGAAATCTCCAACAGCTGATATTTACTGGGAGGGGTAGCATACTCCCACACACTCTCAGTAAATAGAGGTTACAAAAGAACCAGAGATTGGGTACTACCGGCACTGGGCACAGGGCTTGGTGTATTGGCCAATAGGGGCGTGAGTGGGTGAAAGCGCTCTGAGAACTTTCACCGTCGCCTTACCACTGAGTAAGCTCATTGTGAGAGGCTTGCATTCTAAAGTTAGGCTTGGCTTATTAAGTGAGTTTGAAACAGCAACAGGTGAGTTAGAATACAGAAAAAGGTGAGTTTTATGATACACAAAAAGTGACACAAAGATTTGCAATACCATTAACATCTGATACAATGTTTGGTCTTGTGCAGTGCAATGGTTGTAAAGCATTTGTTTGGAAAGAGGCAGTGTGGAGACTCGGCTGCTGTCCAATCTGTGAACAATTTTCTCTGATGAAGGAGAAGATAGCAAAACTGCATGCTGAGATTTGTAGGATGTCTGTGTCTTTGAAGCCTCCACTGCCTCAGAGAGCCACCAGAAGACATTCTGCCTGGACTACTGTGGGCTCTCAAGGGCAGAGATTTCCAGAGGGACACAGACACCTCCCACAAGCGGTGACACTGCAAAACTCATATGCTACTCTTGCAGGGCTGGAAGATACAACTAATAGAGTTACTACAGAACAGGAGGATATGGGGACCTCTACCAACTATAGGAACAGGAAATGGAACAGAAAAATTGCATCCCCAAAAAGGACTGCACTTCTCTTGGGAGATTCCATTATTAGAGGAATACATCTGGGAAATGCAAATGAAGTAGAGAAACAAGTAAGGTGCTTACCTGGAGCCACAGCTACAAGGGATAAAGAGCGCATGCTAAAAATTGTGAAGGCAGTAAGAAAAGATGGGGAGGTGGATGTCATTGTCCACCTAGGTACAAATGACCTGGCAAATGCTGAACTCATGGCCGTAAAAGATGAATTTAGGAAGTTAGGGACTGCTCTGAAGCAGGTGGCAACCACTGTATCTTTTTCAGAAGTATTGCCAGTACACAGAGGGGAAGACAGAACTCA
This sequence comes from Pseudophryne corroboree, assembly GCF_028390025.1. Lineage (NCBI taxonomy): Eukaryota > Metazoa > Chordata > Amphibia > Anura > Myobatrachidae > Pseudophryne > Pseudophryne corroboree. The sequence goes on along the minus strand of NC_086446.1, from coordinate 110,560,641 downwards.
TTGCATCAGAAACTTCAATGTTTGGCTAAGGACATGGTGCAATGAGGAGAGATTTGGATTTATAGGCCACAGTCACACCATCTGGCAAGATAGGAGCTTATACAAAAGTGACGGCCTGCACCCATCTTCAAGGGGAACGAGAATACTAACTGAACAGTTTGGATGCTTCATCAAGAACTATTTAAACTAACAGAGGGGGGCAGTGAACCAAACAAGAATAAAGAAATCTGCTCCCCCAACACGGAGGTATTGTTTCTGCAGGCAAAGGGAATAGGTAGCATATCCAAAGCAATAGAAGATAATTCAGATCAAAACCAAATAAAAATAGGCAGAGAGAGGAACATAGCTAGGAACAGGAAAAGCATAAACAAAACTTTAAAAGCTATGTGTGCAAATGCTAGGAGCTTAGGAAATAAAATCCCAGAACTAATTGCAATAATGACAAGGGATGATCTAGACATTGTGGCAATTACAGAGTCATGGTACAATGAAAATCATGACTGGGACATAGCTATACCGGGATATACTTTATTTAGGAAGGACAGAATTGGAAAAATCGGAGGAGGGGTAGCGATGTATGTAAAAAAAAATGCATAAATACTACATTAATACAAAGTATTGAAGAAAAAACTGAGGCCTTTTGGGTGACTATAGAAACAGGGGAAAAGTCGAGTATTCGTATTGGCGTGATATACAGGCCACCAGGTCAGGAAGAGGAACTCGACAAGTACCTATTGCAGGACATAACTAAAATGGCATTAAAAGGAGAGGTAATAATCATGGGAGACTTTAATCTTCCTGATGTAAACTGGGAAGTGTCTGTTGCTAGTTCCACTAGAAGTAGAGACATTTTAAATTCCCTTCAGGGAGCATCCCTCCACCAATTGGTGAGGGAGCCCACTCGGAAAGACGCTATATTAGACTTAATACTTACAAATGGAGACAGAATATCGGACGTAAAAGTGGGTGAAAACCTGGGATCCAGTGATCATCAAGCAGTATGGTTCAGCATAAAGACAGAGACTGACTCATCCCATACAAAAACAAAGGTGTTGGATTTTAGGAAGGCTGATTTTGTAGGGATGGGAAAATGTGTAAGCGATTCTTTGGTAGAGTGGAGGAACTTGGAAGCCGTGCAGGAGAGGTGGGAAACATTAAAATGTGCAATATTAAAGGCAACAGACCTTTGTATCAAAAGTGTTAGGAAAAACACAAGGAAAAGGAAGCCAGTGTGGTTTGCAAAAGAAGTAGCAAATATTGTGAAAGCAAAAAAGATGGCTTTTAGGAAATATAAGCAGACACAAAATAATGAAGACAAAGAGATATATCTTGTTAGACAGAAGGATACTAAGAAGGTAATCAGATGTGCAAAGGCACAAGCTGAGGAGAAAATGGCCCAGTCAGTGGGTAAAGGAGGCAAAACTTTTTTTAGGTATATAAGCGAAAGGAGAAAAACAAAAGGCGGAATAATAAAACTAAAGACAGACACTGGGAGTCTTGTTGAGGGAGACAATTTAATAGCAGATCATCTTAATAATTATTTTTGCTCAGTATTTACTACTGAAAGAGAGGGGAAGGGGCCACAGTTAAGTTTCAGGGATATTCAGAAAAATGACACAAGTACATTTACAGAGGAGAAGGTCCTAACAGAACTCTCAAAGCTGAAAGTGGACAAATCTATGGGGCCAGATGGGATACATCCAAGAATACTAAAAGAACTTAAAGAGGTGCTGGTAGCACCATTGACAGAATTATTCAACCAGTCATTAGCTACAGGAGTAATTCCAGAGGACTGGAAAAGAGCAAACGTAGTCCCACTGCACAAAAGTGGAAGCAAGGAAGAGGCAAACAACTACAGACCAGTGAGTCTTACATCAGTAGTAGGGAAATTGATGGAAACACTCTTAAAAGAAAGAGTTGTAGATTATCTTAAATCCTGCAATTTACAGGATCCCAAACAGCATGGATTCACTGGGGGGAGGTCATGTCAAACAAATCTTATTGACTTTTTTGACTGTGTGACTAAAGTGATGGATAAAGGTGGAGCCATGGATATAGCTTATCTAGACTTTAGTAAGGCTTTTGACACTGTTCCACATCGCAGACTGCTAAATAAACTTGAAAGTTTGGGATTGGATATTAGGATTATTGAATGGATAAGATCTTGGTTGAAGGATAGAAAACAGAGAGTTGTGGTAAATGGAGTGCATTCACAGGAGGGAAATGTTACCAGTTGAGTACCCCAGGGATCTGTACTTGGACCAGTGCTGTTTAATATCTTTATTGGTGACATTGCAAATGGCATTAAAGGGAAAGTATGCCTTTTTGCAGATGACACAAAGGTATGCAACAGGGTAGACACACCAGGTGGGGTAAAACAAATGATTGAGGATCTAGGTAGACTAGAGGAATGGTCAAGAGTGTGGCAATTACAGTTTAATGCCAAAAAATGCAAAATCATGCACTTGGGTCTCAAAAATCCAAAGGCTAAATATAGTATTAATGGCACTATACTGGAAACTACTGAGGAGGAAAGGGATCTAGGAGTCACTATTTCAGATGACTTAAAGGCAAGTAAGCAATGTAACAAAGCAATGAGGAAGGCTAGTCAGATGCTTGGCTGCATTGGGAGAGGAATCAGCAGCAGAAAGAAAGAAGTAATAATGCCACTGTATAGGTCATTGGTACGGCCTCATCTAGAATACTGTGTTCAATTCTGGAGGCCATATCTTCAAAAGGATATTAATACATTAGAAACTGTACAAAGTAGGGCAACTAAAATGGTGCATGGCCTACATCACAAAACATACCCAGAAAGACTAAGAAATCTCAATATGTATAGTTTGGAGCAGAGAAGGGAAAGGGGGGACATGATAGAAACTTTCAAATATATGAAGGGTTTTAACAAAGTCCAGGAGGGAAACATTCTCCAAATGAAGAGAAGCAATAGGACACGAGGACATGCATTGAGACTGGAGGGGGGGAGGTTCAGGGGAAATTTGCGGAAAAATGACTTCACAGAAAGGGTAGTGGACAAGTGGAATAGCCTCCCATCGGAGGTGGTAGAGGCTAAGACAGTAGAGCAATTTAAACATGCATGGGATAGACATAAGGATATCCTTACAAAGAAATAAGGATCAATTAAGGTTAGAGATTAAAAAAAAAAAAAAAAGGGGCAGACTAGATGGGCCAAGTGGTTCTTATCTGCCGACAAATTCTAAGTCGGTTTTTGTAAGGGTTCGCTGAGAAGGCAATACCTGCAAAGAATGGGGGCCAGTTGCTCAAGTAGGGGACGATCAACAAGGGTTCACGTTGATATTTGTCGGCCCAAAGGGTCGGACGAGGTACATAATGTGTGAGAAATATGGATCACACGCAGAGGTCTTATGCAATGAGTGGGAACGTATGACTGTGAACGATAGGGAACTGTTCCCTAGGGTAGGCAGTTTTAGTCCTGAGGTGTTGCAAAATCTAAGGAGAAGGATATGTCTGATAAAATCCGGAAAGCAATGGATTAGACATTATGATTATTTACAGTTATGGCAACAGGAGGGTGAGATACAACGGGGATTAGCTCAAGCAGCTGGTTCCAACCCTAGCAGGAAACTGATAGCAACACCACCACCACCATACATAACAGGAGAGAAAATGGCTACAGAGAATGGCATACTGGTATACGATAAAAGTGCACTTAATAAATGTATTGATGATAAGAGTAAAGTAGATAAGTGTATTGATGCTAATGCTAACCCGTGCAAGTTGTATCCCATCTTAAACTTCCCTCAGGACTGCGACCAGGAAGATGAGCCCACAATGATATCGGCACTCTCTTTAGCAGCCACCATACAAGAGACTACAGTGGGCACGGCCCAACCAGTAAGAGTAGCAGTGAAGGCCCCTAGCGGAGGGATAGGTGAGGTTGTGTCCACGGGTAAGTACGGTACTGTACATTATGCAGAAACCATTACACCTCACATTGTAGAATCAAACCAGAGTGATGTGATTGAACTTAATCCTGTCAGGGTGATCGTGGTCCCAAATGGAAAGACTAACGCACAGGGAGTCACTCCCGTCAGGAACATAGCAATGCATTGTCCCTGGTCCCGGACAGAATTAAGGACAATTATGTCTGAATTTCCTGATCCCAGGAAAGATCTAGCCGCATGCCAAAGGTTCATTAAAGAACTAGGTAACGCCGCCGAACCCACAAACAAAGATTGGCGGACAGTGTTGCGGGCATGTTTGCCCTCTACTATTGACCCTGTAAAATTCATTGCTGATTGTAGGTTGGATATAGAGGTACCCCTCACTGTTGAATACAATCAGGAGAATGTTAAACAGATCAATCTGCAGTTAGGAGTATATTTCCCAACTGTTGTCAAGTGGAACAAAATTTTCTCCATTAGACAAAAGGAAGGGGAAACTGCTTCTGATTATTTCCACCGAGCATTAGAGGAAATGGCTAGATTCACTGGGATTGTAGACATTGAGGATAGTATGCATCACAGGGAGGTGGTGGTGTCCGTATTAATGGACGGTTTAAAGGAAGTATTGAGAACCAGGGTACAGACCACTCAACCTCACTGGAGAGGTATCTCGGTGGCTGCATTGAGAGAGTCTGCTGTCGGGCATGATCGGAACATCGTGAGACACAGGGAGTCACAGGGCGATAAGCTAATGGCAGTAAGTATATAGGCCCTTACAACAAGGCCACCTCAGCCTAAGCCCCAGACCCCTGGTGGTAAGCCGTATGTGGTAAAATGTTATAAATCTCAGAGGGAAGGACATTTTGCATGGAACTGCACCTATAGAGACCCACATAAGATATATCGACCCCCTAGATCGGAACATGACACAAAGTATGGCTCACACAAATGGGATCAGGGACCGCAGAGGAGGAGTTATGAGCCACATACAGGGGAAACAAAAAGGTACCCACCAAAGAGAGACTGGCAGGTCTCTGAAAATTCTCTGTTACCCCCCTCACATATTGTAGCTGCCAACGCGCTGCGGGAGGGTCACAACTTACAATAGGGGTCAGGCCACACCTGTAGTCTGCAGCCAGTGAAATTAATTGCGAGCCTTGGAAGTGAACCCGAGGTCACAATTGATGTAGCTGGTAGATCACTACCTTTCCTTGTAGATACGGGGGCGGCCAAGTCAGTGTTAAATTCAACAGTGGGTATGAAAACCATTGGTAAAACAATTCCAGCAATAAGAGTAACATGAGTAGTACAACACTACCCTTTAAGCAAACCAGCAGAGATTACGATAGGGCCTTTGCAGACCAAGCACTCCTTTTTGCTAGCTGTATCGGCTCCGACTAATCTACTTGGGAGAGATTTACTGTGTAAGATGAGGTGTGTCATATATTGTACTACTGGAGGTGTTTTCTTAGATATACCCGAGAATCACGCTCAGGAAGTGCAGAATATGCTAGACTCCCCTCAAAGGTTAATGTCACACACTGCTGTTACAGACAGGTGTCCATCCAAGGTAGAGGAAATTATTTCCCAGATACCGGAGTCACTTTGGACCAAGGATGGACAAGACACTGGATTGATGGCAAATGTAGCTCCTGTAGTAGTTCAAGTAAAAGATGGTAGGATAGCTCCAAAAATCCCACAGTATCCTCTGAAGCCAGAGGTGGAGTTAGGAGTTTACCCAGTAATAGAGCGCTTGCTACAACAGGGCATTCTGGTTAGGACGTCCAGCACTGCCAATAGTCCCATCTTCCCTGTGAAAAAGAGTGGGGGGAGGGGTTACAGGCTAGTGCAGGATCTAAGGGGGATCAATAAAATAGTTGAGAGCCAATTCCCCGCAGTGCCAAATCCAGCTGTCATCCTTATGCAAATCCCTCCCACTGCAAAATTTTTCACTGTTATTGACCTCTGCTCCGCTTTCTTTTTGGTCCCTCTGCACCCAGACAGCCAATACTTGTTTGCATTCACATACAGAGGAGTACAGTACACCTGGACTCGCTTACCACAAGGTTTCATTGACAGCCCAAGTATTTTCTCACAGGCTTTGCATGACTGTTTACAATCCTTTCAACCTGAGAGCGGATCAGTATTAATACAGTATGTAGATGACTTACTGCTGTGTTCTGATTCACTCGAATCGCCCTTGAGAGACACGAAACAGCTTTTGTTTCATCTTTCTGATACGGGACACAAGGTTTCAAAGGATAAGTTGCAGTTATGCCAGACCAAGGTAAAATATTTGGGACATTGCTTGACACAAGGACTGAGACACCTCACCGCTGATAGAATACAGGCGATTCGCGACATGACTCTGCCCCAGACCCAGCAACAGATTCGCACTTTCCTAGGAATGTGTGGGTACTGCCGCAACTGGATCCCAGGGTTTTCCATACTAGCCTTACCTTTACAAAAGATGGTCTCATCAAACAAACCAGATCGGATTTCGCACACAGATGAGTCCGAACTGGCATTTGAAAGACTCAAACAGTGCCTATCGCAGGCACCAGCATTAGGTATGCCAGATTATGGGAAACCCTTTGAATTGTACGGTACGGAAAGTGCTGGGTGTGCGGCAGGTGTTTTAACCCAGAAACATGGTGATGCCAGCAGGCAGGTAGCCTACTACAGCGCTCAGCTAGACACCGTAGCACGATCCCTCCCCACATGCTTGCGAAGTGTTGCAGCGATAGCATTGCTAGTGAGTAAAAGCGAAGATGTAGTGCTAGGACACAACCTGACCATCCATACACCTCATGCAGTGTCAGCCTTACTGAATTCTGCCCAAACCAGACACGTCTCATCAGCACAGTTTACAAGATGGGAATTAGAACTAATGGCCCCTGTAAACATCACCATAAGGAGATGCAGCGCACTAAATCCTGCAACGTATCTCCCAGGTGTGCCAGGACAGGCACAAAGGGTGGGGGGTGAGAGTAATGGTGAAGGAGGATTTAGTACAAACACTGACACACATGATTGTATGGAATATTTGACCCAAAATTTCACTGCAAGGCCCGACATCAGTGACAACCCACTGGAAGGTGTAGATTTTACTTTTTTACACTGACGGTAGTTGCCACAGACAGACAGACTCGGGAGACTTGTGTACTGGATACTAGGGATGAGCGGGTTCGGTTCCTCTGAATCCGAACCCGCCCGAACTTCAGCTTTTTTCCACGGGTCCGAGCAGGCTCGGATCCTCCCGCCTTGCTCGGTTAACCCGAGCACGCCCGAACGTCATCATCCCGCTGTCGGATTCTCGCGAGACTCGGATTCTATATAAGGAGCCGCGCGTCGCCGCCATTTTCACACGTGCATTGAGAGTCATAGGGAGAGGACGTGGCTGGCGTCCTCTCCGTTTAGAGAAGAGAGAGACACAGTATTTTGGGGAGCATTATTAGGAGGAGTACTACTATACTGTATACTACTATACTACTTGCTGAAGTGATATTTATAGAGTCATAGGGAGAGGACGTGGCTGGCGTCCTCTCCGTTTAGAGAAGAGAGAGACACAGTATACTATTTTGGGGAGCATTATTAGGAGGAGTACTACTATACTGTATACTACTATACTACTTGCTGAAGTGATATTTATAGAGTCATAGGGAGAGGACGTGGCTGGCGTCCTCTCCGTTTAGAGAAGAGAGAGACACAGTATTTTGGGGAGCATTATTAGGAGGAGTACTACTATACTGTATACTACTCAGACACAGTATTTTGGGGAGCATTATTAGGAGGAGTACTACTATACTGTATACTACTCTACTACTTGCTGAAGTGATATTTATAGAGTCATAGGGAGAGGACGTGGCTGGCGTCCTCTCCGTTTAGAGAAGAGAGAGACACAGTATTTTGGGGAGCATTATTAGGAGGAGTACTACTATACTGTATACTACTCAGACACAGTATTTTGGGGAGCATTATTAGGAGGAGTACTACTATACTGTATACTACTCTACTACTTGCTGAAGTGGTATTTATAGAGTCATAGGGAGAGGACGTGGCTGGTGTCCTCTCCGTTTAGAGAAGAGAGAGACACAGTATTTTGGGGAGCATTATTAGGAGGAGTACTACTATACTGTATACTACTCAGACACAGTATTTTGGGGAGCATTATTAGGAGGAGTACTACTATACTGTATACTACTCTACTACTTGCTGAAGTGATATTTATAGAGTCATAGGGAGAGGACGTGGCTGGCGTCCTCTCCGTTTAGAGAAGAGAGAGACACAGTATTTTGGGGAGCATTATTAGGAGGAGTACTACTATACTGTATACTACTCAGACACAGTATTTTGGGGAGCATTATTAGGAGGAGTACTACTATACTGTATACTACTCTACTACTTGCTGAAGTGATATTTATAGAGTCATAGGGAGAGGACGTGGCTGGCGTCCTCTCCGTTTAGAGAAGAGAGAGACACAGTATTTTGGGGAGCATTATTAGGAGGAGTACTACTATACTGTATACTACTCAGACACAGTATTTTGGGGAGCATTATTAGGAGGAGTACTACTATACTGTATACTACTCTACTACTTGCTGAAGTGATATTTATAGAGTCATAGGGAGAGGACGTGGCTGGCGTCCTCTCCGTTTACAGAAGCGAGAGACACAGTATTTTGGGGAGCATTATTAGGAGGAGTACTACTATACTGTATACTACTATACTACTTGCTGAAGTGATATTTATAGAGTCATAGGGAGAGGACGTGGCTGGCGTCCTCTCCGTTTAGAGAAGAGAGAGACACAGTATTTTGGGGAGCATTATTAGGAGGAGTACTACTATACTGTATACTACTCTACTACTTGCTGAAGTGATATTTATAGAGTCATAGGGAGAGGACGTGGCTGGCGTCCTCTCCGTTTAGAGAAGAGAGAGACACAGTATTTTGGGGAGCATTATTAGGAGGAGTACTACTATACTGTATACTACTATACTACTTGCTGAAGTGATATTTATAGATTAGATAGTGTGACTGTAAGTGTATTATCTGACTTGTGGGGGAGACACTGACAGTGGGGAGCAGTTAGAGTCTGAGAGCAGGACTCAGGAGTACATATAACGTACAGTGCACACTTTTGCTGCCAGAGTCAGTGCCACACTGCCATTGTTGTGACCACACTGACCACCAGTATAATAATATATTTTGTGATTGTCTGCTTAGGACTCGGAGTACTAGTTGCAAGTTGCAACGTGACCTGACCACCAGTTTAATAATCAATCACCACCAGTTTAATATATATATAATTGTATATAATATATATATATATAATATTGTATACCACCTACCCGTGTTTTTTTTTTTTTTTCTTTCTTCTTTGTACATACTACTATAGTATAGTAGCTTACTGTAGCAGTCTGCGGTGCTGCTGAGCTGACAGTGTCCAGCAGGTCCGTCATCAGTCATCATTACCAATACCTAATAAATATATTATCTACCTGTCCGGCTGCAGTACTAGTGATATTATATATACATACATATATATATATTGATTTCATCTCATTATCAATCATCCAGTCTATATTAGCAGCAGACACAGTACGGTAGTCCACGGCTGTAGCTACCTCTGTGTCGGCACTCGGCAGTCCATCCATAATTGTATACTAGTATCCATCCATCTCCATTGTTTACCTGAGGTGCCTTTTAGTTGTGCCTATTAAAATATGGAGAACAAAAATGTTGAGGTTCCAAAATTAGGGAAAGATCAAGATCCACTTCCACCTCGTGCTGAAGCTGCTGCCACTAGTCATGGCCGAGACGATGAAATGCCAGCAACGTTGTCTGCCAAGGCCGATGCCCAATGGCATAGTACAGAGCGCGTCATGTGCTGTTTGGGGAGGGTTTTTTGGAAGGGACATCCTGCGTGACACTGCAGTGACACTCCTAGATGGGCCCGGTGTTTGTGTCGGCCACTAGGGTCGCTTATCTTACTCACACAGCTACCTCATTGCGCCTCTTTTTTTCTTTGCGTCATGTGCTGTTTGGGGAGTGTTTTTTGGAAGGGCCATCCTGCGTGACACTGCAGTGACACTCCTAGATGGGCCCGGTGTTTGTGTCGGCCACTAGGGTCGCTTATCTTACTCACACAGCTACCTCATTGCGCCTCTTTTTTTCTTTGCGTCATGTGCTGTTTGGGGAGGGTTTTTTGGAAGGGACATCCTGCGTGACACTGCAGTGACACTCCTAGATGGGCCCGGTGTTTGTGTCGGCCACTAGGGTCGCTTATTTTACTCACACAGCTACCTCATTGCGCCTCTTTTTTTCTTTGCGTCATGTGCTGTTTGGGGAGGGTTTTTTGGAAGGGACATCTGCGTGACACTGCAGTGACACTCCTAGATGGGCCCGGTGTTTGTGTCGGCCACTAGGGTCGCTTATCTTACTCACACAGCTACCTCATTGCGCCTCTTTTTTTCTTTGCGTCATGTGCTGTTTGGGGAGTGTTTTTTGGAAGGGCCATCCTGCGTGACACTGCAGTGACACTCCTAGATGGGCCCGGTGTTTGTGTCGGCCACTAGGGTCGCTTAGCTTAGTCATCCAGCGACCTAGGTGCAAATTTTAGGACTAAAAATAATATTGTGAGGTGTGAGGTATTCAGAATAGACTGAAAATGAGTGTAAATTATGGTTTTTGAGGTTAATAATACTTTGGGATCAAAATGACCCCCAAATTCTATGATTTAAGCTGTTTTTTAGTGTTTTTTGAAAAAAACACCCGAATCCAAAACACACCCGAATCCGACAAAAAAAATTCGGTGAAATTTTGCCAAAACGCGGTCGAACCCAAAACACGGCCGCGGAACCGAACCCAAAATTAAAACACAAAACCCGAAAAATTTCCGGCGCTCATCTCTACTGGATACGCAGTCGTAGATGACAAAGGTACCATAGAAGCGGAACCCCTGGGCCCACCTCACTCAGCACAAGTTGCTGAGCTGGTCGCCCTAACCAGAGCGTGTGAATTGGCTAAAGGTAAGTCAAAAGAAATAGGTATGGTGGACTTTTGCGCACTCGGGGAGAAGAAGCTGCACACTTAGAATGCCAAGGACATACAAACACCATATGTCAAATGTCAACTTTTAAGAGAAAAAAATGGCATCTATGGTGTGCGCTGGTTTTCCCAGGGAAGTGAAAATGATCATTTGGACACAGTCTGATTTATGACAAAAAAGACAAATGTTTTATTCTAAACATCCATGATATTAAAGTGACACAGTGCATATATCATGGCTCAGACATACAGAAACATAAAATTAAAACATGATAAAAAGAAGTATATTGCACAGACCCTTATTTTGTAAACGTTGGTAATGTAAACATTAAAGGACAGTCTTTGTGCAAATTACTTAGCAAGGTGAGACTTCTGACTCATACCGTTCAGGGTGTGTGGTGTGTGCCTTGATGTAAAAAGGGTTCCAGCTGGGCAGCCCAGCACCACACCACACGCTTAGCCCAATCGCAGATGGAAGCAGCGAAGACGGCAGTGAAAGCTGTTTGGCCTTACTTGTATGTTAATATGTTGTTTAATGGATTCTATGCTATTCAGGACTATTTATTGCAGATCCTTCCTCTCCATACTGCTTTACTGGCTCCCCAACCCTCTTAGAATCCAGCTCAAACTTTTCACCATCATATTCAAAGCACTTAATCCCTTAATCCACTTAATTAAGTGCTTTGAATATGATGGTGAAAAGTTTGAGCTGGATTCTAAGAGGGTTGGGGAGCCAGTAAAGCAGTATGGAGAGGAAGGATCTGCAATAAATAGTCCTGAATAGCATAGAATCCATTAAACAACATATTAACATACAAGTAAGGCCAAACAGCTTTCACTGCCGTCTTCGCTGCTTCCATCTGCGATTGGGCTAAGCGTGTGGTGTGGTGCTGGGCTGCCCAGCTGGAACCCTTTTTACATCAAGGCACACACCACACACCCTGAACGGTATGAGTCAGAAGTCTCACCTTGCTAAGTAATTTGCACAAAGACTGTCCTTTAATGTTTACATTACCAACGTTTACAAAATAAGGGTCTGTGCAATATACTTCTTTTTATCATGTTTTAATTTTATGTTTCTGTATGTCTGAGCCATGATATATGCACTGTGTCACTTTAATATCATGGATGTTTAGAATAAAACATTTGTCTTTTCTGTCATAAATCAGACTGTGTCCAAATGATCATTTTCACTTCCCTGGGAAAACCAGCGCACACCATAGATGCCATTTTTTTCTCTCTAAAGGTAAGTCAGCCAATATCTACACAGATTCTAGGTACGCCTTTGGAGTAGTGCATGATTTCGGGGGCCCTATGGCGCCTCAGAAATTTCATGACGGCAGCTGGCACACCCGTGGCGCATGCAACCCACATCAAAAGACTTCTAGCAGCGATACAGGAACCTGACAGAGTGGCTGTTATCAAGTGTAAAGCCCACACGTACAGCCAAGACCCAGTGTCACTTGGTAACAGCCGGGCAGACGAAGCTGCTAAATCAGCAGCCAGTACCCCCATACAGACAGACATCACACAACTGATGGTATTCAATACCGTCAACACACAGAAATTGAGTGAAATGCAAAATTTGTGTTCCCCACAGGAAAAGGCAGTCTGGAGGTCAAAAGGATATGGCCAGGAGTCCTCAGGACTCTGGACAGATGGACAGGGTAAGCCAGTGGCACCCAGAGCATACCTTCCAAGTTTAGCTGAGGCGGCACATGGTCTGACTCATCTAGGCAAAGAAGGTATGTGCAAGTTGGTAAGAGCCTACTGGTGCGCGCCAGGATTCTCTTCTCATGCAGGTAAGAAAGCAATGACATGCCTCACCTGCTTGAGGAAGAATATTGGAAAGGCAATACCAACTGAACCATCCCATATCCCGCCAACGGACGGCCCTTTTCAGGTGATACAAATTGATTTCATACAATTGCCACCTTGTAGAAACTTAAAGTATGTATTGGTTTGTATTGATGTGTTTTTAAATAGGGTAGAAGCGTTCCCCGCTGCCACAAATACTGCTACGTTAACTGCAAAGAAAATTGTGCAGGAATTTGTGTGCAGGTATGGTAGCCCTAGGATAATTGAAAGTGATAGGGGTACCCATTTTACAGGTGAAGTCTTTCAGGTAATGTGCAAATTAATGGGAATTAATAGTAAGCTGCATACTCCGTACCGCCCACAGGCGAGTGCGAAAGTGGAAAGAGTAAACAGCACTATTAAGAACAAGTTGAGCAAAGTGATGGCTGAAACTGGATTGTTGTGGCCAGAAGCTTTGCCACTTGTAGTGTACAGCATCAGAACCACTCCCAGGTCCCCTCTTAATCTGTCACCCTTTGAAATTCTTTTTGGTCGACAACCCCATGTAATGATTGACCCCCAGGATGATTTGAAATGTAACAATGAAGTAACTGTAAAGTATTTGGTTAAGATGAGCAAGCAGTTGCGGAATCAAAATAGCAATCTAAAGCTAGTGATTCCTGATCTGCCAGACAGTAATTGTCATGACATTGAACCTGGGGATTATGTAATGATTCGAAATTTTCTACGCTCAGGTTGCCTGATTGACCGGTGGGAAGGATCGTACCAAGTCTTACTAACCAGCACGACAGCATTGAAGGTTGCCGAAAGAGAGACTTGGGTCTACTCGTCCCACTGTAAGAAGGTCACTGACCCAGAGAAAGCCCGTGACAAAGAGCAGAGTGTGGAGGTAACCATATCACTGGAGTGTCTGTTTCGGGAAGGTTGGGAGGCAGGACTGTTGTCACGGCACCTGAGCACAGAGAACTACAAGATCAGAGGCGGTTGTCGCGCCAGTTTTCTTTCCCTTTAACTATTTTCTTTACCCCCCCATTACCACTTTTTCTTTCTCCTCCTGTAAGATGGACTTAGCCCAAGAGACTGCATTCCGAGTTTTCCTGTTGACCCTGTTGTTGACCAGAGCAGTCTATTTCGGTGAGAGTACCAGAGAGGTCGAGAAAGGATCTGGAATGGGTTCTGATGACAAGGGCGGATTCGTAGAATTCCAAGAGCAACACAATCACCGAGCAAAGGCGAGTATCAGAAAACGATCTGGTAGTCATGACACTAGGAGACATTGTGAAGGATTGTTAGCTGAAGAGAACTGTATCTGTAGGAATTATGACAATATAGTTGAGGACGGGTGCATCCAGAGATGTCAGTTCAGCCTTAATATCAACATGGACCGACATCCATTGAGTGACTATCACTCATTAGTGGGTAAGGTTTTAAACCAAACGGAATGCTGGGTGTGCTCACAAGTACCTCAAGGTCATAGAAAGTCAGGACTAGTGCCATACCATTTAACAATAGATGAGGTACTTGAATTAAGGGGTGGGAGACCGGTGGACCAGAAATTTAATATTTCTAGGCCTCCTAGTTTGACGCTCCACCAATATCATGTGGATAGGTCCTTAGTATGTTTTAACATTTCCAATCCCCGAAAGCCGGGAAATTGGGAAGTGACATGGAACAACCAAACCATGGCATTTTCACACAGAGCCGATAGAATGCCCGTAGACTCAGAGCTTATACGCCAAATAGCCAACGGTGGGAGATATTTTCAGTATAGGTATACTCTAGGAAGTAGGATCATGCGGGTTGGAGAAGTATCACCAGGATACTGTGCGCATATCATACAGCCTGATAAGTGTACTGAACAGATGAGAGAGTTAGGGATAGGATTTTTCACCTGGAAGGTTTGTAATATGGTGATGTCATATTCTGTCCCATATGTCCTCCCCGATGATGCATATTTCATATGTGGGAGGAAGGCGTATAAGTAGCTTGCCCCAAACTCAGAGGGATTGTGTTACATTGGAAGAGTGTTGCCGGAAGTAATGACCATTACCCATGAAAAGATGAAAGACGTTCACCGCAATGCTCAAGCTCCTTACACTCACACTCACTACGAACACATTGTTAAGAGACACCTTATAGATAGGACAGAGCACGCAGCCTCTGATTTGATCCACGAATCCACCGGGATTCAACTCCTACTCGCGCTAGATATCACCCATACTGCCAGAGGAGTTATAAATTTTAGGTATATTACTGCGCTAGCGAACCTGATAGACAATATCACCGAGATGTATGATGACACCTTCAGGTATACCGGGAGGGAATTGCAAGCTTACAAAACGGAACTGATCCAGCACAGGATGGTTCTCAATTACATCACAGCAGTGACAGGCGGGTATTGTGTCACCCTAGCAACTCAGTATGGTGTGAAGTGCTGCACGTATATTACAAACAGCACTGATGACCCAACTGAGGTCATAGAACAAAAGGTGGACGATATCTTGCAATTGAAATGGGAGTTCCGAAGGAGGCACAACCTTACCCTTACTGTTGTGAGTGATGAACTGACCGGCTGGGTATCATGGTTGAACCCACGCAATTGGTTCTCAGGTTTAGGAGAATGGGCTCAAAATGTTATCATTAATGTAGGGAAATTTCTCTTGTGTATCCTAGGAGTTGTCATAATGATTGGTTTGATATTTAGATGTGTTCGAATTTTAATGCATTGCAAGCGCAGTACTAAATTGATGAGTTTGAGGAGCGAGGGCATTGTTACAACAACTGGTTTAATGTATGACCCATCAATCGAGACAATGTTGTGATAAGACGTGATTCCACGGTCCGTTTCTTTCACCCGTTTCTCCTTTGTTTTTCTCCAAGGTAAAAAGACATCCACTCGGAGGCAGATTTTGATGCACACTTCTACAAACCGTTGATGAACATTTTCTACAGACATATGATGAACTTTTAGAGACTTTAACTTTCTATGGACACTTGAAAAACTTTGCTTACCATTTACAGCAAAGATACAGCAATCCGGACAAGACTTTAACAAGACGCCCAAGGACAATCACACACATTACCATATGAATGTATTTATAACTCATGTTTCTTATCTTCATCTCTGCGATCTTCAGGTAGTGACACACATAGTTGACAGGTGATATAGGTACATATATTAGCACTCACATATTCTCCCCCCCTCCATGTATCATCAACTAATGTGCACACCATTTGTTGGAACAAAGAAGCCAAAAAGAGCTCGGTAGTGTTTGTTAGCTCACTTACAGACCCTTAATACGGGATAAGAAGGATTCAATGTATACTTCGCAATACCTCGAAGCTTTTTTAGAACATGTACGGCACAATGATACATGGCCCCTCAGACATGAATTTCATACACACATGCTTTTACTATCTCATTAGGTCATACATTTCCCACCTTTTCCTCCCTACTCCCAATCATATATAGGTATTTCATTGTATTATATATTTTTCTGCTTAATTGTTTAGATAGTGGCAGTTATTGTTGACTGCCAAAGGGTGGACTGTCAAAGTCGAAAAATATCATGATGCATATGCCTTGTGCTAACCCCTCATGCACACGCGCGCTGCTCGTGCACTCAGTCCCCCGTGCGTACACATCCCCGCAGATTGCGTAAGCGACACACCAGCGTCTCATGCGCATAAGATGTGTATTTACGGCGGAGTTTGTGAGCGTCTAGCGTGTGACTCGATCGTAGCATATTTAACCCATATAGTGCATTTTGTAGTTAATATTCCCCTAGACTATGTCAGTGAGTATGATTAGTTTAAACTGTTCCTGGACAAGGGGATTCCTCTTTGCATGATAGGAAGGGTCAGATAAAGGTTGAAAGGTGGTGTCTAGTATCCAGCTGTAGGGTATTTTAAGGGTAACATTCCGATGTTAGTTAGGAAAGGATCGCTCACTCCTGCGTATAGTTATGTACAAAAGTAGTTTATGAACATTAACTGTATTTGCTGTAAATTACACATGCGGCGGGAATCCTGAGGATACCTCCCACCAGAGCAGTTGGGGAAAGACACAGCCCACCTGTTCAAATCCACCTATGACTTTTGCTGTAATGTAGAGACACATTCCTGTGTCCAATGAACAATGAGATTACAAGGTACCATTGTATTGCGAATGTATGTTGTGTATATAAAGACCACCGGTGCCTGGTCAGTTCAATCACTCTCTGAAGGCTTTCTCCCTGAATGCTGAGGACTGGACTCCAGGTCGTGCTTGCGAAAGATTCCCCACATATGTATTATTCTCTGTAGCCATTTTGTTCTCATTTGTTTGCTCTTGTTTGCGATTGTTGATATTATTCTCTGTTATTCTGTTTAGATTTCCCTGTTAGTTTGTAGTGTATAACTTGTATTGTTTTTCCCTTTTTCTCTAAAAACCATCCACGGCGGTGTTAGAGCTGCTGTGGTTTTTAAATCCAAATACGGTGTTGTGTCTTCAGTTTACTGCAAAGGGCTCTCTTAGCCTCTTAATCGCTCAAACAGCATACACATTGTTGAAGGTTTTAAGCGTTACATCATTACAGTATTTGATTATTAAGGTTTAGAGTATAAGCATATTCTTACTGTGTTTAGTTAAACAAGGTTTACTGTATATCATTCTGTGAGCATCTGCACCGCTCGTGTTTTCATTCTCACGGCGCAGCGTCTGCTACGCTGATAGCGTAGCAGTACGGTACTCGGTACACCAATAGCGTGCTTGGTACTAAGTGTGAATCCGTGAGCGTACGTGTCGCTCGTGCGTCGTGCCCACGTCCTAGCGTCTGATACGCTAAGTGCGTACCCCTACGGTACTCAGTGAGCAAATAGCGTACGTGGTCCGTAATAGTATATAGCTTTATGATTAAAGGTAATATTTGACATTATCAACTTATATGGCAGCACCACTAGACTGGATTTATCCAGCAGTATCACTGGACTTATACGCCAGTACCACTGGAATTATACGCCAGTATCACTGGAATTATATGGCAGTATCACTGGAAATATACGGTAGTAACACTGGATTTATACAGCAGTACCACTGGACTGGATTTATATGGCAGTATCACTGGACTTATACGCTAGTACCACTGGAATTATACGGCAGTATCACTGGAATTATATGGCAGTACCACTGGACTTATATGGCAGTACCACTGGGCTGAATTTATACGGCAGTATCACTGGATTTATACTCCAGTCTCACTGGAATTATACGGCAGTATCACTGGAATTATACGACAGTACAACTGGACATATACAGCAGTATCACTGGACTGGATTTATACGCCAGTACCATTGTATTTATATGGCAGAACCACTGGACATATACGGCAGTATCACAGGATTTATACGGCAGTACCACTGGACATATACGGCAGTATCACTGGACTGGATTTATATGCCAGTTCCACTGTATTTATACGGCAGTACCAGTGGACATATACAGCAGTATCACTGGACATACATGGCAGTATCGCTGGATTTATACGGCAGTACCGCTGGACAGGACCGTAACTACGTGTGTGCCAGGTGTGCCTGGCACACAGTTCAGTTGCTCTGAGGGCGCAACGGCCAGCGGCATGTAATGAGTCAAATTAACTCATTACTAGAGATGAGCGCCTGACATTTTTCGGGTTTTGTGTTTTGATTTTGGGTTCGGTTCCGCGGCCGTGTTTTGGGTTCGAACGCGTTTTGGCAAAACCTCACCGAATTTTTTTTGTCGGATTCGGGTGTGTTTTGGATTCGGGTGTTTTTTTCAAAAAACACTAAAAAACAGCTTAAATCATAGAATTTGGGGGTCATTTTGATCCCAAAGTATTATTAACCTCAAAAACCATAATTTACACTCATTTTCAGTCTATTCTGAATACCTCACAATATTATTTTTAGTCCTAAAATTTGCACCGAGGTCGCTGTGTGAGTAAGATAAGCGACCCTAGTGGCCGACACAAACACCGGGCCCATCTAGGAGTGGCACTGCAGTGTCACGCAGGATGTCCCTTCCAAAAAACCCTCCCCAAACAGCACATGACGCAAAGAAAAAAAGAGGCGCAATGAGGTAGCTGTGTGAGTAAGATTAGCGACCCTAGTGGCCGACACAAACACCGGGCCCATCTAGGAGTGGCACTGCAGTGTCACGCAGGATGGCCCTTCCAAAAAACCCTCCCCAAACAGCACATGACGCAAAGAAAAAAAGAGGCGCAATGAGGTAGCTGTGTGAGTAAGATTAGCGACCCTAGTGGCCGACACAAACACCGGGCCCATCTAGGAGTGGCACTGCAGTGTCACGCAGGATGTCCCTTCCAAAAAACCCTCCCCAAACAGCACATGACGCAAAGAAAAAAAGAGGCGCAATGAGGTAGCTGTGTGAGTAAGATTAGCGACCCTAGTGGCCGACACAAACACCGGGCCCATCTAGGAGTGGCACTGCAGTGTCACGCAGGATGTCCCTTCCAAAAAACCCTCCCCAAACAGCACATGACGCAAAGAAAAAAAGAGGCGCAATGAGGTAGCTGACTGTGTGAGTAAGATTAGCGACCCTAGTGGTCGACACAAACACCGGGCCCATCTAGGAGTGGCACTGCAGTGTCACGCAGGATGTCCCTTCCAAAAAACCCTCCCCAATCAGCACATGATGCAAAGAAAAAGAAAAGAAAAAAGAGGTGCAAGATGGAATTGTCCTTGGGCCCTCCCACCCACCCTTATGTTGTATAAACAAAACAGGACATGCACACTTTAACCAACCCATCATTTCAGTGACAGGGTCTGCCACACGACTGTGACTGATATGACGGGTTGGTTTGGACCCCCCCCAAAAAAGAAGCAATTAATCTCTCCTTGCACAAACTGGCTCTACAGAGGCAAGATGTCCACCTCATCTTCACCCTCCGATATATCACCGTGTACATCCCCCTCCTCACAGATTATCAATTCGTCCCCACTGGAATCCACCATCTCAGCTCCCTGTGTACTTTGTGGAGGCAATTGCTGCTGGTCAATGTCTCCGCGGAGGAATTGATTATAATTCATTTTAATGAACATCATCTTCTCCACATTTTCTGGATGTAACCTCGTACGCCGATTGCTGACAAGGTGAGCGGCGGCACTAAACACTCTTTCGGAGTACACACTTGTGGGAGGGCAACTTAGGTAGAATAAAGCCAGTTTGTGCAAGGGCCTCCAAATTGCCTCTTTTTCCTGCCAGTATAAGTACGGACTGTGTGACGTGCCTACTTGGATGCGTTCACTCATATAATCCTCCACCATTCTATCAATGTTGAGAGAATCATATGCAGTGACAGTAGACGACATGTCCGTAATCGTTGTCAGGTCCTTCAGTCCGGACCAGATGTCAGCATCAGCAGTCGCTCCAGACTGCCCTGCATCACCGCCAGCGGGTGGGCTCGGAATTCTGAGCCTTTTCCTCGCACCCCCAGTTGCGGGAGAATGTGAAGGAGGAGATGTTGACAGGTCGCGTTCCGCTTGACTTGACAATTTTGTCACCAGCAGGTCTTTCAACCCCAGCAGACTTGTGTCTGCCGGAAAGAGAGATCCAAGGTAGGCTTTAAATCTAGGATCGAGCACGGTGGCCAAAATGTAGTGCTCTGATTTCAACAGATTGACCACCCGTGAATCCTTGTTAAGCGAATTAAGGGCTGCATCCACAAGTCCCACATGCCTAGCGGAATCGCTCCCTTTTAGCTCCTTCTTCAATGCCTCCAGCTTCTTCTGCAAAAGCCTGATGAGGTGAATGACCTGACTCAGGCTGGCAGTGTCTGAACTGACTTCACGTGTGGCAAGTTCAAAGGGCATCAGAACCTTGCACAACGTTGAAATCATTCTCCACTGCACTTGAGACAGGTGCATTCCACCTCCTATATCGTGCTCAATTGTATAGGCTTGAATGGCCTTTTGCTGCTCCTCCAACCTCTGAAGCATATAGAGGGTTGAATTCCACCTCGTTACCACTTCTTGCTTCAGATGATGGCAGGGCAGGTTCAGTAGTTTTTGGTGGTGCTCCAGTCTTCTGTACGTGGTGCCTGTACGCCGAAAGTGTCCCGCAATTCTTCTGGCCACCGACAGCATCTCTTGCACGCCCCTGTCGTTTTTTAAAAAATTCTGCACCACCAAATTCAAGGTATGTGCAAAACATGGGACGTGCTGGAATTTGCCCATATTTAATGCACACACAATATTGCTGGCGTTGTCCGATGCCACAAATCCACAGGAGAGTCCAATTGGGGTAAGCCATTCCGCGATGATCTTCCTCAGTTGCCGTAAGAGGTTTTCAGCTGTGTGCGTATTCTGGAAAGCGGTGATACAAAGCGTAGCCTGCCTAGGAAAGAGTTGGCGTTTGCGAGATGCTGCTACTGGTGCCGCCGCTGCTGTTCTTGCGGCGGGAGTCCATACATCTACCCAGTGGGCTGTCACAGTCATATAGTCCTGACCCTGCCCTGCTCCACTTGTCCACATGTCCGTGGTTAAGTGGACATTGGGTACAACTGCATTTTTTAGGACACTGGTGAGTCTTTTTCTGACGTCCGTGTACATTCTCGGTATCGCCTGCCTAGAGAAGTGGAACCTAGATGGTATTTGGTAACGGGGGCACACTGCCTCAATAAATTGTCTAGTTCCCTGTGAACTAACGGCGGATACCGGACGCACGTCTAACACCAACATAGTTGTCAAGGCCTCAGTTATCCGCTTTGCAGTAGGATGACTGCTGTGATATTTCATCTTCCTCGCAAAGGACTGTTGAACAGTCAATTGCTTACTGGAAGTAGTACAAGTGGGCTTACGACTTCCCCTCTGGGATGACCATCGACTCCCAGCGGCAACAACAGCAGCGCCAGCAGCAGTAGGCGTTACACGCAAGGATGCATCGGACGAATCCCAGGCAGGAGAGGACTCGTCAGAATTGCCAGTGACATGGCCTGCAGGACTATTGGCATTCCTGGGGAAGGAGGAAATTGACACTGAGGGAGTTGGTGGGGTGGTTTGCGTGAGCTTGGTTACAAGAGGAAGGGATTTACTGGTCAGTGGACTGCTTCCGCTGTCACCCAAAGTTTTTGAACTTGTCACTGACTTATTATGAATGCGCTGCAGGTGACGTATAAGGGAGGATGTTCCGAGGTGGTTAACGTCCTTACCCCTACTTATTACAGCTTGACAAAGGGAACACACGGCTTGACACCTGTTGTCCGCATTTCTGGTGAAATACCTCCACACCGAAGAGCTGATTTTTTTTGGTATTTTCACCTGGCATGTCAACGGCCATATTCCTCCCACGGACAACAGGTGTCTCCCCGGGTGCCTGACTTAAACAAACCACCTCACCATCAGAATCCTCCTGGTCAATTTCCTCCCCAGCGCCAGCAACACCCATATCCTCCTCATCCTGGTGTACTTCAACACTGACATCTTCAATCTGACTATCAGGAACTGGACTGCGGGTGCTCCTTCCAGCACTTGCAGGGGGCGTGCAAATGGTGGAAGGCGCATGCTCTTCACGTCCAGTGTTGGGAAGGTCAGGCATCGCAACCGACACAATTGGACTCTCCTTGTGGATTTGGGATTTCGAAGAATGCACAGTTCTTTGCTGTGCTGCTTTTGCCAGCTTGAGTCTTTTCATTTTTCTAGCGAGAGGCTGAGTGCTTCCATCCTCATGTGAAGCTGAACCACTAGCCATGAACATAGGCCAGGGCCTCAGCCGTTCCTTGCCACTCCGTGTGGTCAATGGCATATTGGCAAGTTTACGCTTCTCCTCCGACAATTTTATTTTAGGTTTTGGAGTCCTTTTTTTTCTGATATTTGGTGTTTTGGATTTGACATGCTCTGTACTATGACATTGGGCATCGGCCTTGGCAGACGACGTTGCTGGCATTTCATCATCTCGGCCATGACTAGTGGCAGCAGCTTCAGCACGAGGTGGAAGTGGATCTTGATCTTTCCCTAATTTTGGAACCTCAACATTTTTGTTCTCCATATTTTAATAGGCACAACTAAAAGGCACCTCAGGTAAACAATGGAGATGGATACTAGTATACAATTATGGACTGCCTGCCGACTGCAGACACAGAGGTAGCCACAGCCGTGAACTACCGTACTGTACTGTGTCTGCAGCTAATATAGACTGGTTGATAAAGAGAAGATGTCTATGTAACTATGTATGTATAAAGAAGACTGAAAAAAATCCACGGTTAGGTGGTATACAATTATGGACGGACTGCCTGCCGAGTGCAGACACAGAGGTAGCCACAGCCGTGAACTACCGTACTGTACTGTGTCTGCAGCTAATATAGACTGGTTGATAAAGAGAAGATGTCTATGTAACTATGTATGTATAAAGAAGAATGAAAAAAAACCACGGTTAGGTGGTATACAATTATGGACGGACTGCCTGCCGAGTGCAGACACAGAGGTAGCCACAGCCGTGAACTACCGTACTGTACTGTGTCTGCAGCTAATATAGACTGGTTGATAAAGAGAAGATGTCTATGTAACTATGTATGTATAAAGAAGAATGAAAAAAATCCACGGTTAGGTGGTATTACAATTATGGACGGACTGCCTGCCGAGTGCAGAGACACAGAGGTAGCCACAGCCGTGAACTACCGTACTGTGTCTGCTGCGACTGGATGATAAATGATATAAAAAATATATATATATCACTACTGCAGCCGGACAGGTATATATTATATATTATATAATGACGGACCTGCTGGACACTGTCTGTCAGCAGAATGAGTTTTATTTTTATAGAATAAAAAAAAAAAAAACACACAAGTGAAGTCACACGACGAGTGTTTAACTTTTTCAGGCAATCACAATATAAGTATACTACTAACTATACTGGTGGTCAGTGTGGTCAGGTCACTGGTCAGTCACACTGGCAGTGGCACTCCTGCAGCAAAAGTGTGCACTGTTTAATTTTAATATAATATGTACTCCTGGCTCCTGCTATAACCTATAACTGGCACTGCAGTAGTGCTCCCCAGTCTCCCCCACAATTATAAGCTGTGTGAGCTGAGCAGTCAGACAGATATATAATATATATAGATGATGCAGCACACTGGCCTGAGCCTGAGCAGTGCACACAGATATGGTATGTGACTGACTGAGTCACTGTGTGTATCGCTTTTTTCAGGCAGAGAACGGATATATTAAATAAACTGCACTGTGTGTCTGGTGGTCACTCACTATATAATATATTATGTACTCCTGGCTCCTGCTATAACCTATAACTGGCACTGCAGTAGTGCTCCCCAGTCTCCCCCACAATTATAAGCTGTGTGAGCTGAGCAGTCAGACAGATATATATAATATTATATATAGATAATAGATGATGCAGCACACTGGCCTGAGCCTGAGCAGTGCACACAGATATGGTATGTGACTGACTGAGTCACTGTGTGTATCGCTTTTTTCAGGCAGAGAACGGATATATTAAATAAACTGCACTGTGTGTCTGGTGGTCACTCACTATATAATATATTATGTACTCCTGGCTCCTGCTATAACCTATAACTGGCACTGCAGTAGTGCTCCCCAGTCTCCCCCACAATTATAAGCTGTGTGAGCTGAGCAGTCAGACAGATATATATAATATTATCTATAGATAATAGATGATGCAGCACACTGGCCTGAGCCTGAGCAGTGCACACAGACATGGTATGTGACTGACTGAGTCACTGTGTGTATCGCTTTTTTCAGGCAGAGAACGGATATATTAAATAAACTGCACTGTGTGTCTGGTGGTCACTCACTATATAATATATTATGTACTCCTGGCTCCTGCTATAACCTATAACTGGCACTGCAGTAGTGCTCCCCAGTCTCCCCCACAATTATAAGCTGTGTGAGCTGAGCAGTCAGACAGATATATATAATATTATATATAGATAATAGATGATGCAGCACACTGGCCTGAGCCTGAGCAGTGCACACAGATATGGTATGTGACTGAGTCACTGTGTGCTGTGTATCGCTTTTTTCAGGCAGAGAACGGATTATAAAGTAAACTGCACTGTCCTCACTAGTAAACTCTCTCCACTCAGTCTCTACACTTCTACAGTAACAGTACTCCTCCTAGTCAGCTCCAGTAAATCTCTCTCAGTCTCTTATAATCTAAATGGAGAGGACGCCAGCCACGTCCTCTCCCTATCAATCTCAATGCACGTGTGAAAATGGCGGCGACGCGCGGCTCCTTATATAGAATCCGAGTCTCGCGATAGAATCCGAGCCTCGCGAGAATCCGACAGCGTCATGATGACGTTCGGGCGCGCTCGGGTTAACCGAGCAAGGCGGGAAGATCCGAGTCGCTCGGACCCGTGAAAAAAAACATGAAGTTCTGGCGGGTTCGGATTCAGAGAAACCGAACCCGCTCATCTCTACTCATTACATGCCGCCTCTGCTGTGCGCTGCGCTGGAGAGGAGAGAGTAGCGCTGGGCAGCTGTGAAGGAGGAGGAGGGAGGGGGACTGGAGCTGCAGCAGCGCTATGTAATTGGTAGTAGCGCCACTGCAGCAGCCCCCTCTCCTTCCGTATATAGGCTGCCGGTGCTGCTGTGAATGCTGTGATGCACTTCCTTCATCCCAGCATTCACAGCAGCGCCGGGCAGCCTATACGGAAGGAGAGGGGGCTGCTGCAGCGGCGCTACTACCAAGTACATAGCGCTGCTGCGGCTCCAGTCCCCCTCCCTCCTCCTTCTTCTCCGCTGTCTGGACCGAGGGAGCTGCCAGCACGAGGAGCCTGACTGTCAGCGGGGAGATGGTAAGTATCTCTCTCTCTTTCTCTATCTGCCGCAATGTGTAAAAAGGGGGACACCATCTGCCATAATGTGTAAAAAGGGGGACTGGCTGCCGCAATGTGTAAAAAGGGGGACACCGTCTGCCGCAATGTGTAAAACGGGGGACTGACTGCCACAATGTGTAAAAAGGGGGACTGGCTGCTGCAATGTGTAAAAAGGGGGACACCGTCTGCCGTAATGTGTAAAAAGGGGGACTGGCTGCCGCAATGTGTAAAAAGGGGGACGCTGTCAGCCGTAATGTGTAAAAAGGTGGAGGCTGCCTGCCGTAATGTGTAAAAAGGGAACTTTGTCTGCTGTAATGTGTAAAAAAGGGGAACGCTGTCTGCCGTAATGTGTAAAAAGGGGGATGGCTGCCACAATGTGTAAAAAGGAGGACGCTGTCTGCCGTAATGTGTAAAAAGGGGGACGCTGTCTGCTGTAATATGTAAAAAGGGGACGCTGTGTGCCGTAATGTGTAAAAAGGGACACTGTCTGCCGTGCTGTGTAAAAAAGGGGACGCTGTCTGGCGTAATGTGTAAAATGGGGACGCTGTCTGCCGTAATGTGTAAAAAAGGGGACACTGTCTGCCGTAATGTGTAAAAAAAAGGGATGCTGTCTGCCGTAATGTGTAAAAAGGGGGCACTGTCTGCTGTGTTGTGTAAAAAGGGGTACTGTCTGCTGTAATGTGTAAAAGGGGCTCTACCTGGTGTAGTGGCGCTACTGTGCAGCGTAATTTGAATAATGGAGACTACTGTGCACCGTAGTATGAATTGGTATTATTTTGTGGTCACACCCCTTCCCCATGAAGCCACGCCCCTATATATTTTCACACACTGTCCCTATCTTGAATGTGGGGGGGCGCCAATGCCGTTTCTTGCACACAACGCTAAAATGCCTAGTTACGGCACTGCCGCTGGACATATACTGCAGTATCACTGGACATATACGGCAGTATCACTGGACTGGATTTATACGCCAGTACCACAGGACATATACGGCAGTACCACTGGACATATACGGCAGTATCACTGGAATCATATGGCAGTACCACTGGGCATATACGGCAGTATCACTGGACAGGATTTATATGCCAGTACCACTAGACTTATACACCAGTACCACTGGAATTAAACGGCTGTATCACTGGAATTGTATGGCAGTACCACTGGACATATACGGCAATATCACTGGACTGGAATTATACGACAGTACCACTGGATTTATACGCAGTACCACTGGACATATATGGCAGTATCACCGGATTTATACGGCAGTACCACTGTATAAATAAGGCAGTATCACTGGACTGGATTTATACACCAATACCACTGGATTTATATGGCATGACCACTGGACATATACGGCAGTATCACTGGAATTATATGGCAGTACCACTGGACATACATGGCAGTATCACTGGACTGGATTTATATGCCAGTACCGCTGGAATAATACGCCAGTACCACTGAAATTATACAGCAGTATCACTGGAATTATACGGTAGTACCACTGGAATTATATGGCAGTCCCACTGGACATATACGACAGTATCTCTGGACTGGATTTATATGCCAGTACTGCTGGTATTATATGCCAGTACCACTGGAATTATACGGCAGTATCACTGGAATTATACGGCAGTACCACTGGAATTATATGGCAGAACCACTGGACATATACGGCAGTATCACTGGACATATACAGCAGTGTCACTGGACTGGATTTATATGTCAGTACCACTGGAATTATATGGCAGCACCACTGGACATATATGGTAGTATCACTGAATTTATACGGCAGTACCGCTGGACATATACGGCAGTACCACTGGACATATACAGCAGCACAGGGACACCACCACTGGACTGATGCAGGATAACACAGCACCACTACAATGGACTGGACTTATACAGCAGCACTGGACACATGGCAACAGAGAACACCACCACTGTGACTAGACTGATGCAGCACAAGACACTACCACTGGACTGATGCAGGACAACAAAACACCACTGCAATGGACTGAATTTATACAGCAGCACTGGAAATATGGCAGCAGAGGACACCACCACTGTGACTGGACTGATGCAGTACAAGACACTACCACTGTACTGATGTAGGACAACACAGCACCACTGCAATGGACTGGACTTATACAGCAGCACTGGACATGTGGCAGCAGAGGACACCACCACTGTGATTGGACTGATGCAGCACAAGACACCACCACTGGACTGATGCAGGACAACACAGCACCACTGGACTGGACTTATACAGCAGCACTGGACATATGGCAGCAGACGACACTACCACTGTGACTGGACTGATGCAGCACAAGACACTACCACTGAACTGATGCAGGACACTGAGGACGGAGACACGTCCTCTCTCTACACTCTCCAATGTGAAAATGGCGGCGACGCACGGCTTCTTATATGGAGTCCAAACCCCGTGAGAAACCGACAGCGGGATGATGACATTTTGCCTCATTCTGGTTTCCGAGTCAGGCGGGAAAACCCGAGCCTGACTTGGATCCGGGCTCGGTAAGTGAAGTTCGGGGGGGAAGGGGGGTTCGGTTCTCAGGGAACCGAACCCGCTCATCTCTAGTTATTACCTTCCACTTTATCACTTCTTCAGGCTTAATACTGTACATCTGCCCCCAGTGAGGCTATATCAGAGCAAAAATGCCTTGTAGTTGATTGCCCCTTTAAAAAAATGTCCAAGATAGTCCGGCATCCCACACCTCCTGCGATCTAGGACTCCATTACATACGGCTGAATGTGTTATATACTGTACCTGTATAGTTAATGTATTTGTGATATTAATATGTATTTATCATTGCAGTACATAAATGCAGGAGCCCTGATAATTGGAGCACATTGTAATCCCAACATCTGCATGGTGAGTTTTTTTTAAGAATTAACCTAGTATCTCTATATACTGTACACACACATATTTGTGTAAAACAGATAAGCCTGGTCCTAATGCAGCAGGGGTGAAGGTATGCCCAGTTGCAGAGCATATAGATATGTCCTCATACATCTTTGCTGCAGTCACACCAAATAGACCCTCTTGGCACGCCAAGTTGTGTGAGAACTTCTAGCGTCAGGCATCTTGTTTGCTTCATTATTGCTGACAATGTTGGTCGCAACAAAATGCAACTAGGATGCATGAAGAGACTGTGCTGATTAATTTTATATATGACACTTGTATATCTGTGTGCGACTGAGTCTCTGAATTAGAGATGTGCATCGGACACTTTTCGGGTTTTGTGTTTTGGTTTTGGATCTGGATCTCCTTTTGTGTTTTGGATTTGGATTGGTTTTGTCAAAACCACCCTTTTGGGGTTTGGTTTTGGTTTTTAAATACAAACAAACATCTGAAAAACAGCTAAACTCACAGAATTTTTTTTTTTTTGGGGGGGGGGGTGTTCCTACAGTATTATTGACATCAATATAATTTATTTCCACTCATTTCCAGTAATTATGAACACCTCACACCTCACAATATTGTTTTTAGGCCAAAAGGTTGCACCTAGGTAGCTGGATGACTAAGCTAAGCGACACAAGTGTGCAGCACAAACACCTGGCCCATCTAGGAGTGGCACTGCAGTGGCAGACTAGATGGCACTTTTAAAAAGTAGGCCCCAAAGAGCACATAATGCAAAGAAAAAAAAGGGTGCAAGATGGAATTGTCCTCAGGCACTCCCACCCACCCTTATGTTGTTTAAACAGGACATGCACAGTTTAATAAACCCATCATTTCAGCGACAGGTGATCACCCTGGAAAAAGCTTGCCAAGTCCTCCGAATCATAGCTAGCTGAAAACATACCACCTCCGTATTTGATGACTTTTCACATTATGTGAAGAGGAAGAGGACAGTGTGAAGAAGGTGATTAAAAATTAGAGAGGCACAGACAATCAGGAGCAATACACAGGCTTTCACCTCCACTCCTATATTGGACTTTAACCAAGCAAATATATATAATACCACGTTACTGGACAAACTGAAAAACGCCTTTTTCAGGGATTACGATAATCTTGAATTTAATGCTGGGATGCAAATAAACTGGTTTATACCACAGGATCAAGATTGGATAATTTCCATCCATAGAGTCTGGAGATCTATATTGTGAAAATCTCATGGGTTCCTAATTTTCCATTTTTTTTATTGCATTTTTATTTACATATTTTGTTTCAGGTGTCTTATTTTAATTTTTCACAGCTCCCAGTTACACGCATGTGAGCATACCTGTGTGTCCCAGTTACACGCATGTGAGAATACCTGTGTGTCTTGTTTATTTTATTCATATTTTATTTTTAAATAAAGCAGCCCCTTAGATGCTTTAGAAGCCCCTCCTGAGCCCCCACAGCAGCCCAGGATCGGGCAAGTTGAGTTCGGGTGGGTTCGGTACAGTACTAAGCAGGACTGTGCAGTGAATCTTTGGTTATTGAGCCCCTGCCCTAGTGTAGCTTATCACTGTAGTCGAAACTCATTTCATATTACAAGTAGGACTGTGGGAGGAAGCAATGCTTACCTCTGTGCCACCAGCATGCCTCAACCTATCAAGCCAGACAGCTTCCTGGCTGTAAACCACCATGAAACTCCATACTGGGCCCTTATTCAGTAACTGTTTGTGCCTCACAGGAGCTCCTGGCCCATCTAGTGCAATGGAAAGCTGATGCAATGCAAGATCACTGAAACTTCTAACACCGCAAGGTCTTGTGATAACCCTAACGCATTCCTTACATTATACAATTATTAAGGAGAAAACATTTACAAAATAAAGGAAAAGAACCCTGTACAACACATGCACATCTTGTAAATAATCCCAAAATGTTGAACATTAATAAATCAAAATTAAGATTTACTAATTGATATATCTACTAGAGATGGGCGGGTTCAGACAGGGCAGCCACGGAATTCTATGGCAGACACATAGACATAGGTGTGTTTGGAAAATCTAGTTTTCTCCAGCAGTTGACAAAGAAAATGAAGAAGGAGATGTTCCCATGTCATGTTCCGCTGGATTATGATTCTGTCTCTTCTGCGTATGACTTACTTTGGCCACAAATGTGGTCTCTCCCCACTTTATTGGAAAACACTTTGTCAAACTTGGAATTTCCATTTCCACCATTGTGGCTATATGTTTTCACAAATCTGGTGGTGATGTTGAAACTTGTTTCATATTCTGCTCCAGGCTTTAGTTTAAACCTAGCATCAAGTACAGCAGCACCCCTGGAATTATATGGCATAGGCAGCACCCCTGGAGAATTACACAACACAGCAGACAGGCAACAGCACCCCTGGACTTAAACGGCAGTTGGGCAGCACCCCTGGACTGATAGGGTGAGGGGCAGCACCCCATATAGGGCAGCACCCCTGGAATGATGTGGCAGACAAAGAAAAGACGTGCAAGATGGAATTGTCCGTGGGCCCTCCCACCCACCCTTATGTTGTATAAACAGGACATGCACACTTTAACAAACCAATAATTCCAGCAACAGGGTCTGCCACACGACTGTGGCTGAAATGATTGGTTTGTTTGGGCCCCCACCAAAAAAGAAGCAATTAATCTCGCCTTGCACAAACTACATCTACAGAGGCAAGATGTCGTCCTCATCGTCCGAATCCTCACCCCCTTCTGTGTTTACATCCTCATCCTCACAGAGAAATAATTCCACACGAAGAGGTGGATATTTTGGTATTTTGCCCAGGGATGACAATGGGTTTTTTCATCCCATGGTCAACAACTGTCTCCACTGGTGCCTTATTCAAACAAACCACATCACCATCAAAATTCTCATCGGCATCTTCCTCCTATATATATACACCAATATCCTCCTTATCCTGGTCTACTTCTACAGTGACATTCTCAATCTCAATGTCAGCAACAGGACTGGCGGTGCTGCTCCCAGCACTTGCAGAGGGCAAGAAAATGGTGGTAGGAGTCTCCTCTTCCAATTAAGTCTTGGGAAGGTGAGGCCTAGACATCGCAACCGCAGACAAACTTGGACTCTCCTTGGGGATTTGTGATATCTCTGAATGCACAGTTGTTTTTTCCTGTGCTTTAACAATCTTTATTTTTTTTATTTTTTGAGAGGGAGGAGGGCTTCCATTTTCATGAGAAGCTGAACCACCAGTTAGGAACATAGGCCAAGTGCTTAACATTTCCTTGCCACTTCATGACGTGAATGGCATATTGTAAATTATACGTTGCTCATCAGATAATTTCTTCTTCTGTTTTGCTTTTTAATTTTTTCTTCTTGGATTTTACATGCCCTCTATGACATTGGGAATCGGTTTTAGCAGATGATGTTGATGGAATTGCATCGTCAATGTAATGACTGGTGGCAGCAGCTTCAGCACTAGCACTAGGAAGTGGTTCCCGATCGTTCACTATTTTTTCCTCCTAATTTTTGTTCTCCATTTCACATGACAGTGCCCCATTATTATTACAGCACACAGAACAGTACCCCTTTATTTTCACAGCACCCCTGCATTTTTACAGCATACAGGACAGGGTCCCTTTACAGCACACAGAACAGTGCCCCTTTATTTTTACAGCACACAGAACAGTGCCCCTTTATTTTTACAGCACACAGAACAGTGCCCCTTTATTTTTACAGCACCCCTGTATTCTTACAGCATACAGGACAGGGCCACAGCGTTCCTTTATTTTTACAGCACCCCTGTATTTTTACAGCATACAGGACAGGGCTAAAGCATTCTTTTAATTTTACAGCACCCCTGTATTTTTACAGCATACAGGACAGGGCCAAAGCGTTCTTTTAATTTTACAGCACCCAACAGGGCCACAGTGTTGCTTTATTTTTACAGCACCCCTGTATTTTTACAGCATACAGGACAGGGCCACAGCATTCATTTATTTTTACAGCACCCGACAGGGCCACAGCGTTCCTTTATTTTTACAACATCCGACAGGGCCACAGCGTTCCTTTATTTTTACAGCACCAGACTTATATGGAATGTAAAACCCACAAAATCCGACAGCAGGATGATGACATTTTGCTTCGTTCTGGGACTTGAGTCTGGCGGGAAGTCCTGAGCTGGACTCGGATCCAGGCTCGGATCCTGAAGTCTGGGGGGAGGGGGGTCGGATCTCGGAGATCCGAACCCGCTCATTCCTACTCTGAATCTGTACATGAAGTGCTACAATGTAGCAGCCACAGCTTTTTCCCAATGCAAGTTCTGTTCTGCTACATATACAGATTCAGTCACACACATTATACGAGTGTTGTATATCACATTCTTACAGTCTCCTCATGCGTCCTAGTTGCAGTGCTTTGCGACTAAGAAGCATTTTCAGCCACTAAAGACTCCCGACATTAGCAGAGATGCACAGAACCTGGCAACTCACTCACACCAAGCAACTCGCGTTGCATGGTGTATTGAGGCTAGATATATGAGGACACATCTGTAAATTTTTATATCCCGCATGTGTCAGAAACAAGAGTATGGATTTCAGTTACACATCTCCACTTGAGAATGATGGGAAGAAAACTGAGCTGTAATGGGGATTCCTCACAGAGGTGATGTTAATTGAGGGTGTTTAAACATTGAGGGCTATTGAGCTTTCATTTCCAGAGAGTAGGTAGCAAGGTATGAAACTAACTGATTGGAGTTTATATAACAAGTATATAATTTTCAGGCCCTGAAATGAGTGGTTTTTCTAAGCTGCTGTATAAATAGGAGAAAGTCACTCTCCTGGATAGAGAAAACAAACAATAGAAATTAATACTGCGCTATACCAGTGATGCTAAAAAATGATGAATTTAATGACTATAAAAACATTTAAAAACCAGAGCAATAAACGAGAGAAGATGATAATACTATGTCACTCAGTTAACCAAAGACCAGTTGTTGGACATACAATGTACTCCTTAAGGCAATTTGAAGGTAAAAGATCCATGTGATGGATAGGACATGAGGACTAAGTCAATATTCAGGACTGGTGTAACACTTTACCCAACCTGTGTTCCAATGCAGGGATC
This sequence comes from Pseudophryne corroboree, assembly GCF_028390025.1. Taxonomy (NCBI): domain Eukaryota; kingdom Metazoa; phylum Chordata; class Amphibia; order Anura; family Myobatrachidae; genus Pseudophryne; species Pseudophryne corroboree. The sequence goes on along the minus strand of NC_086446.1, from coordinate 110,527,008 downwards.
CAAAAATCAGAGGTCCTTGAAAAGTTGAAATGGGTGAAGCGGATTCTGGTTCACAGTTTGTGAGGATGACACTTGGTTGTCTTGCACACTGTGCGGGTCATTCCTAGTTGTTCGCTCGCTAGTAGATTTTAGCAGCATTGCACACGCTAGGCCGCCACCCTCTGGGAGTGTATCTTAGCTTAGCAGAATTGCGAATAGAAATTTCTTAGCAGTTTCTGAGTAGCTCGAGACTTACTCCTACACTGCGATCAGCTCAGCCCGTTTCGTTCCTGGTTTGATGTCACAAACACACCCTACATTCGGCCAGCCACTCCCCCGTTTCTCCAGACACTCCCGCGTTTTCTCCTGGCACGCCTGCGTTTTTCCGCACACTCCCAGAAAACGTCCAGTTTCCGCCCAGAAACACCCACTTCCTGTCAATCACACTCCGATCACTTCAACGATGAAAAATCTTCGTTCAGACGTGAGTAAATCTACTAAGTTTTGTGCTAAAATACTAACCGCATGCGCACTGCGTACCATGCGCATGCGCATTTTTGCCTTAATCGCTCTATTGCGAAAATCGGCAACGAGCGAACATCTCGGAAGGACCCCCTGTGTTCCAATGGTGATAATCCTAATATACGGTGTCCCGTATGGAGGATCCTGTTTCACTTTATGCAAATCGGATGTGTCATCCTGAAATTAAGTCCAGCAATGTAGATGCCTTAGGAGGAGTCCAATGGTCTGGAGCAAAGTTCTCTGACGCGTTTTGCTGCTCCTGGCAGCTTTATCAAAGGGTCTCATGTCCTATCCATCACATGGACCTTTTACCTTCAAATTGCCTTAAGGAGTACATTGTATGTCCAACAACTGGTCTTTGGTTAACTGAGTGAGATAGTATTATCATCTTCTCTCGTTTATTGCTCTGGTTTTTAAATGTTTTTATAGTCATTAAATTCATCATTTTTTAGCATCACTGGTATAAGATACTAACTAATGGTTGGGGCATGATGATCTGCTTCAAGTCATCCCGAAGGAAGGGCAATATCACCTCCAAACCACTTCAACTAATTTGTGATTACCAGACAAAGTAGGTAATTGTGCCATAGAGCAGCGATGGGCAACAGGTATCTCTGAGGCTACATGCTGCCCTCCAAACCTTATCTTGCAGCCAGGAATGGATCTAGGCATGAACAAGCAGGACAGGTGCCTGGGGCACTGTGACCCGCAGGTGCAGGCGCAGTCACCCCATAGGCACCCACTGCCCACCCGCATCCTGCATCCCGCTCCCCAGCTGCAGCAGGCGCCGTGGGCTGTGTGGGCGCCCGTTGCAGCTGGCACCATTGACAGACGCTAGAGGTCATAAATGACCTCCAGTGTCTGTGCGGTGCTGCTATGGGAGAGACGTCATGACGTCTCTCCCATAGAGAGGAACGGGCGGCCCGAGACGGAGCAGCAGCAGCGGTCAGGAAGCAGGAGTGGGGCTGGTGAGTATTGTTTTTTTGTTGTGTGTGTAAGCGGTGCTACTGGGAGCATAGCTACTGGGGGCATAGCTACTGGGGGCTAACCAGTGTTGGGTTTCTCACTCTCCATCCAGCATCTGGTCTCTCCCTCAATGTCCAGTGTTTGGTCTCACCCTCTCCATCCAGCATCTGGTCTCTTCCTCTCTGACCAGCATTGGGTCTCTCCATCTCAGTATAGCATCAGTTCTGTCCCACTCCATCCAGCATCTGGTCTCTCTTTTTCCATCCAGTGTTGGGTCTCTCCCTCTCCATACAGCATCTGGTCTCTCCCTATCCATCCAGCATCTGGTCTCTCCTACAACATCCAGAATCAGATCTCTCCCTTTCCAATCAATGTTTGGTCTCTGTCCATCCAGCATCTGGTTACCTCCTCTGAGGCTACATGCTGTCCTCCAAACCTTATCTTGCAGCCAGGAACGGATCTAAGCATGGACAAGCGGGGCGGGCGTCCGGGGCACTGTGACCCGCAGGTGCGGCCGCAGTCACCCCGCAGGCACCCGCCGCCCACCCGCACCTCGCATCCTGCATCCCGCTCCCCGGCTGCAGCCGGCGCCGTGGGCTGTGTGGTCACCCGCTTTAGCTGGCGCCATTGACAGACGCTAGAGGTCATAAATTACCTCCAGTGTCTGTGCAGTGCTGCTATGGGAGAGACGTCATGACGTCTCTCCCATAGAGAGGAACGGGCGGCCAGAGACGGAGCAGCAGCAGCGGTCGGGAAGCAGGAGCAGGGCTGGTAAGTATTTTTTTGTGTGTGTGTGTAAGCGGTGCTACAGGGGGCATAGCTACTGGGGGCATAGCTACAGGGGGCACAACTACTGGGGGCACAACTACTGGGGGCACAACTACAGGGGGCGAGTCTACTGGGGGCACAGCTACAGGGGGCACTACTACTGGGGGAACAGCTACTGGTGGCACAATTACTGGGGGCACAATTACTGGGGGGCACAGCTACAGCGGGCACAGCTATAGGGGGCATAACTACCCTTGACAAATATACTTGGGGCATAGCTACAGGGACACAGCTACTGGGGGCACAGCTACAGGGGGCACAGCTTCAGTTCTCTCCCCCTCCATCCAGAACCTGGTCTCTCCCTCTCCATCCAGCATCAGGTCTGTTCCTCTCGATCTATCATCTGGTCTCTCCCTCGCTAATCAGTGTTGGGTTTCTCCCTCTCCATCCAGCATCTGGTCTCTCCCTCAATGTCCAGTGTTTGGTCTCTCCCTCTCCATCCAGCATCTGGTCTCTTCCTCTCTAACCAGCATCTGGTCTCTTCCTCTCTGTCCAGCATTGGGTCTCTCCCTCTTAGTATAGCATCATGTCTCTCTCACTCCATCCACCATCTGGTCTCTCTTTTTCCATCCAGTGTTGGGTCTCTCCCTCTCCATGCAGCATTTGGTCTCTCCCTATCCATCCAGCATCTGGTCTCTCCTACAACATCCAGAATCAGATCTCTCCCTTTCCAATCAATGTTTGGTCTCTCTCCATCCAGCATCTGGTCACCTTTCAGCATCAGGTCTCTCCCTCTCTATCCAGCATGTAGTCTATCCTTCTCTATCCATTGTCGGGTACCTCCCTATCCATCCAGCATCTGGTCTCTCCCACTCCATCCAGTGTCGAATCTCTCCCTCTCCATCTGGCGTCTGGTCTCTCCCTCTCTATCCAGTATCCAGTGTCTGGTCTATCCTTCTCCGTCAAGCATCGGATCTATCCCTCTCTGTCCAGTCCAGCATTGATTCTCTCCCTATCCATTCAGCTTCTGGTCTCTCCCTATCCATTCAGCTTCTGGTCTCTCCCTATCCATCTGACGTTGGGTCTCTCCCTCTCTGTCCTGCATCAGGTCTATCCCGCTCCATCCAGCATTTTGTCTCTCCCTCTCTGTACAGTGTTGAGTCTCTCCCTTTCCATTCAGTGTCTGGTTTCTCCCACTCCATCCAGTGTCAAGTCTATACCTCTCCATCCAGCATCTTGTCTCTTCCTTTCTTTCCAGTGTCAGGTCTTTCCCTATCCACCCAGCTTCTGGTCTCTCCCTATATATGTGATGTCTGGTCTCTCCCTCTCCATCCAGCATCAGTTTTCTCTCTCTCCATCCAGCATCTGGTCTTTCCCTCTCTGTCCAGTGTCGGGTCTCTCCCTTTCCATTCAGTGTCTAGTTTCTCCCACTCCATCCAGTGTCAAGTCTATACCTCTCCATCCAGCATCTTGTCTCTTCCTTTCTGTCCAATGTCAGGTCTTTCCCTATCCATCCAGCTTCTGGTCTCTCCCTATATATGCGATGTCTGGTTTCTCACTCTCCATCCAGCATCAGTTGTCTCTCTCTCCATCCAGCATCTGGTCTTTCCCTCTCTGTCCAGTGTCGGGTCTCTCCCTCTCTATGCAGAATCTGGCCTCTTCCTCTCCATCCAGAGTTAATTCTCTCCCTTTCCATCCAGTATCTGGTCTCTCCCACTCCATCCAGCGTCGGGTCTCTCCCTTTCCTTATAGCATTGAGTCTCTCCCTCCCCATCCAGAATCTTGTCTTCTCCTCTCTGTCCAGCATCAGGTCTCTCCATCTAGCATCTAGTCTCTCCCTCCCCATCCAGCATCAGGTCTCTCCCTCAACATCCAGCATCTGGTCTCTCCCACTCCATCCAGCATTGGGTCTCTCCCTTTCCATCCAGCATCAGGTCTCTCCCTCTCCATCCAGCACCTGGTCTCTCCCACTCCATCCAGTGTTGGGTCTCTCCCTCTCCATCCATCATCTGACATCTTCCTCTTCATCCAGTGCTGGGTCTTTCCCTCTACATCCAGCATCTGACATTTTCCTCTGCATCCAGCATTGGGTCTCTCCATCAAGCATCTGGTCTCTCCCTCTCCATCCAGCATTTGGTCTCTCACTCTCCATAGAGCATCTGATCTCTCCCTGAATGTCCAGCATCTGTTCTCTCCCAATGCATCCAGGGTTGGGTGTCTCCCTTTCCGTCCAGCATCGGATCTCTCCCTCTCTGTCCAGCAATGGGTCTCTCCCTATCCGTCCAGCTTCTGGTCTCTCCCTCTCCATCTGATGGCTGTTCTATCCCTCTCCATACAGCATAATTTGTCTCACTCTCCATTTAGCATTTGCTCACTTCCTCTCTATTATACATAAATGACAAGTTGGTCACAGTCACTAGAACCCTGTCAAAGAAGATTTGGTCACCTTGTATAAGAGCGATTTCATGATCTAAAGAATAGTATGGTCACAGGAATGCACCTGCGTAGGTTTTTTAATTTTGCTTTTGTAACCTATAGAAAAGCAACCTAAGTAATGTATATACTCCAGGGGGTCTCAAACTCAGTCCTCAAGGCATCAGAATGGTTTATGTTTTAGGCAGTGACATGCGGTGGGGTGAGGCAGGTGAGGCAGAGCCTTTCCTGTCATACTAACGTTTGTGACAGTTTTGACTGTATAAAGTATATGAAAAATACTCAAAATATGTTTGAAATATCTTAATTGCATTATTCTAATAATTTTTATAGCCAACACTGTGGAGTAAAAGGTCTATGGCAGGTGAGGCGCTTATCTTTTCTGCACATCTCTGATCAAAACTCCCCAAATGTCCAGGAGTTTATACTGCTGCACCTGGGTATAATACCCTGATGTACGCTTTGGCTCATATATTGCATGTAAATCTGGCTCTTGTACTAACCAGTGCCTCCTGAGCCATTTAGCTCACCGCATGCCCTGGTTTTAGGTATATCCATGGCTCAGCACAGTTGGTTAAATCAAACTGAATGAGGTGCTGATTAAGTCACCTGTGGCCAAGCATGGATAAACTTAAAACCTGGACCATTGGGGTGCCTTGAGGACTGCGTTTGAAAACCTCTGCTATACTCCTATAACCAAGCGGGTCACAAATTATATGGAGCTATTGTTATAAGAAATTATCTTGAGCTAAATTTGGCCTATCTAATTTATATATATAAAACAATGTAGTCCTGTTCAGTATACATGTAAATTTGCCCCTGTATAACATGTGCCAGTGTCATTGCATGTCCCTGATGTGCCACAGGCACATTTCCATAATCCAGATGGCATCTGGTTATAATCAGAAAATGCATTTCTCCACCTAACAGGATTCTCAGAGGCTTCCTCATGCAGAAGGAAGCAGCTGACTGAGGAATTCAATGAGAATCCTTGTAGGCGGAGAAATGCATTTTCTGATCATAACCAGATGCCAGCTGGATTATGGAAATGTGCCTGTGAATCTCTGCAATCTCTACAATATCCTGGGATCCTCTGGATTTGGCTGCTCTCACTTAACAGCCGAGAGTGTACCAGTGAGCGGAGTGGTAAATACAGAGGAAGGACATGGTAAATTTTAAAACTAATATTATGGCCATGATAATCTGCTTATAAATCGAGGCATATATTTCACTTACTGATCTAACCACCTTTACTAAGAGACTTGTGCTGGCTGCTATCTTTATGCATGTTCTTTAACCAGTCTGATAAGAAGGTGTCTGTGGCTTCAGTAAACACTATTGTGGAAATAAGACTGCTACTAAATTACTAATAAGGAAAGAGCTATTTTCACTGTTCTATGCTAGACTACAAAGAGAGACCTACATATGAATAGTAAAGATGAGCAGGTTCGGTTTAAGCCACATTATCTGGCTAGGACTCAGTTCCACAAAAGAACTAGCCAGATAATGCGGCTTAAATAATCATTGAAGGGACAACAAGTGGCAAACCTGCATATGCTATCAAATATTTTATAGTTTATTCTTTTAATAGATTGAGGGGTATAAGACCTAATTTTTATGAATGTGTAATAAATTGTATATTTTTATTTGATATCGGTGAATCTGTCCCTTTTATTTGGATTAACAGCTGGCACCAGTATCTCTTTTTATACTGTGCACTACACGTAAATGGCGCTGAGTCCCGCTCGTGTCGCCTTTTAAGGTTACCAAGTCCCGCGAGAATCCAACGCCAGGAGGATGTAGGTCTCTCTTTGTAGTCTAGAATAGACCAGTGAAAAGAGCTCTTTCCTTATTAGTAACAGTCTTATTTCCACAATAGTGTTTACTGAAGCCACAGTCACCTTCTTATCAGACTGGTTAAAGAACAAACATAAAGATAGCAGCCAGCACAAGTCTCTTAGTAAAAGGTGGTTAGTACAGTAAGTGCAATATATGCCTCGATTTATAAGCAGATTATCATGGCCATAATATTAGTTTTAAAGTTTACCATGTCCTTCCTCTGTATTTACCACTCCACTCACTGGTATACTCCCGGCTGTTAAGTAAGAGCAGCCAAATCCAGGGGATCCCAGGATATTGTAGAGATTGCAGAGATTCACAGGCACGTGCTGTACTACTGTGCTCCTGGGGCATACGGTTACTGGGGCATACTGTACTACTGTGCTGTGTCCAACTTCAGATTCACAAGCCATAGCTCATAGCTGTGCACTTATTACTGGGATTATTATTTTTCTGTGACACTGCCGGTCAGACCGCAGTGTATAATCATGCATGTATTGTGACACTGTAGGTGTTCCATGCTTTGTTGTATGTAAAGGGGTCCTCTGCCAATCTAGGGGTGCTCTACACCATTTTTAAAAGCTAAATATATTATTTAAAATATATATTCTTGTTTTAGTGCTAAACCCCAGTGTACTATACTATTATATTCCTGTGACACTGGCGGTCAGACCGCAGTGTATAGCTCATTCATGTATTGTTCGACCCTATTGGTGAAATTAAACCGCAGTGTTTGATTACTATTTCTAACTCATACACGTATTGTATGACACTGTAGGTGAAAGTAAACCATAATATTAGATTATAATCCCTGACTCATACACATATTGTGACACTGTAGGTAGTACATTTTTTGTACAAATTGTGGTGTGCTGTACCCCATTTGGTACGTTTTTGTTGATAGATATGGAGGACTAACAATTGAAAGGAGAGCAGGAAGCATATACTAGTACTGCAAGTGCTGCCACCAGTCATGATGAAACAAGTCCATCAACGTCATCTACTAAGACTGATGCCCAGGGGCATAGATGGCGTAAGTCAGGACATGTAAAATCAAAGAAAAAGTAAAAGTTGGATTAGTAAAAGTCGGATTAGTGCAATTACCAATAAAAATTGTTGTCTATGCAATAAAGACCATCACCAATGCCCCCATTAATTTACAATTTTACAATCAAACAAATAAAATTAAATCACTGATCAATCTGTCCTTCTACTACATACATACTCTACCTCCCTTGGGCCCCTGATCTAGTTTATTACTTAATACAAATATTAGTTGGGTATATTAGTCAAAAACATACATATTTACAACGTGGTACATACTGTGTGTAAAGCTGGCTGAGGCAACCTGAGGCACTGCACCCGTTGTTGACAAACAACTTCCACCAGTCCCGGCAAACAGCATGGATCCTTGGAGTTATAGTTCAGCTGGAGAGCCACAGGCTGCTTTTCTCTTTTATAGAACAGCAAATCTTGGTCCCATTATCCCCAACATCCTGAGCATGAAATAACCAACTGTTTAAAGTGTGTACTATTAGCACCTCCACGAACAAGGCCACCACCTTTCTATTAGATGTACAAAAAATATATAGCATAGCTGTCACTCATTCACAGTAGGAGCAGCCATTTATGGTCTGCTCCCTATGGTTATCAATATTCATGAGGTTGTGGCACAAAAATGGCTGCACACTAGGGGGGTCATTCCGAGTTGATCGTAGCTGTGCTAAGTTTAGCACAGCTACGATCATAAACTCATACATGCGGGGGGACGCCCAGCACAGGGTTAGCCCACCCCGCATGTTAGTGCCGCCCCCCCGCACAAATACAAAAGCATCGCACAGCAGCGATGCCTTTGTATTTGAGGAGTAACTCCCAGCCAGCGCATCTCCTGCAGCTGGCCGGGAGTTACTCCTCGCTCCTGCTGGCCGCAGCGGCTGCGTGACACGTCACGCAGCCACCGCGGCCCGCCCCTCCCAATGGTCCGGCCACGCCTGCTGGGACCTGTAGGTCACCTGTAAAGAACAATATTAACATACAATGAATCACGGGTGCGGGGCATAACACTACTGGTTGTTGCTCGGGAGGGGAAACCCCATTTTTATTCTTTGGGGTCCTCACTTTCCGAGGAATTCCAGCCCTGGGCTAACTGGCTTGGGGGGGTGATTAATGCTATGGCAGGGGGACCCCACGCTGAGTGTCTCCCCTACTTTGGCATTACCCCCCCCTGTCTGGTTCTGCCTGGCGCTGGTTTTAGTGATGTGTGGGGAACTACACTTTTTTTTCCCCCTCTATGGAAAGGGGGGGTTAGCTGCTAGTGTCTCCCCAGCCAGTGACCTCACCGCACGTCACTGCAAAAGAGCTTAGTCAGCTAGCTTGGTGCAACCTTTTGGCTTAAACTGTATAAAATGAATATTGTCAGCTGTGAATTGGAACTAACTGGAAATTAATGTTGTTGAGGCTTATTATACTGTAGGAACAAAAATAGACCACAAATCTGTGATTTTAGCTGCTTTAATGTTTTAAGAAAAAAAATAAAGATCCAAAACCAAAACCCACAAGGGCGGATCTGGCAAAACCAAATACGGATCCAAAACACGAAGGAGAAACAGATCCAAACCCAAAGCCAGTGATTTGGGCCGGCACACATCCCTAATGAATATAAGTGGTAATTCCGACCCGTTCGCATGCAGCAGTTCTTCGCTGCGGTGCAAACAGGTCAGAAATGCGCATGCACGACGGATGCATTGCGCATGCACGTTGTTGCCTGGCGACGATCATCACCGGGCAACGACGCCACCAGCGAAAAATGTGATCGCAGCGGTGATCGCAAGAACATGGACAGGTGGGAGGCATTACGGGGCGGATACTCACCGATTTCCAGATGTGGTGATTCCAACGCAGGCGTGTCAAGGCGTTTGGTGGGTGGATGTCTGACGTCAGGACCGAGACCTTCATCACTGGAGCCGTCGCACAGGGTAAGTAACTCTTACCCTGGTCTTGTTTTGCAGGAAACTTTTTAGCACAGTAGGGCTGCACAAGCGTTCGCAGCCCTGCTATGCTAAAATATACTCCCCATAGGCGGAAATTAGTTGATCGCACCAGCCACAAAAAGTTGCTACGCGCGATCAACTTGGAATGAGGGCCATACTGTATAAGGCGGCACAACATATACTAATGCATAATAAAGCTTTTTACTAACAAATAGAGGAAAGTACTGTAGGAGCTGTTTACAGTGGACGTTACTCGCTTTAACAAATAATCCACTTCTGCTACACTTTGGGCCAACAGATCGTTTTCTAACAGGTGTTACGCTGTTTCACTAATTGTGGTTGTCTTAGTGCTGTAGATTCTGTGCTATTGCTGTACAGATTGACTAAAGTCTCTAGGACCTAAAGCAGATTATTATAAGGCAGTTTTTATATAATTAAAAAATTGTCACCAGCACTTTCTCCTTTTTTTGTTTGTTGAGTAATAAAGCAGCTTTAATCAGCACAGAAGGATAGTGAAAATTGAGATACAATTATTGGAGTATCCACAAATATTAGATAACTCCACAGACAGTAGCAAGCTCTATACTATATTACTCTGTGTGTACTGTGCCTTTTAATTATTGCTTTTCAAACTTTCTTTGCATAGGTGAAAGGAACACTCGCTTTGAACATCATTAGCTCAGTTTTCAGCGTTGTCGCTCTCATCCTAATCTGTGTTGATCTAGCATTACTTCCGAGTTATGAATACAAATATAACAATGGCCACGACACAGAAAACTATCAGGAAAATGTAAGTTTATTTGAAATGTTCAGGTGCTACAAGTTAAACACTGAAGTAGTGATATTCTAGTGGATGAATGTTTTATTATTGAAAACATAGCCACTCAGTTATTACATTCCAGTCTGTACGTGTGCATGTGTGGTGCGTGTATCTGTATGTATGTATGTATATATATATATATATATATATATATATATATATAAGACTGTTTTAGAACCGTCACTCCGTGCTGCAATAGGTGACTCCTCGGTGCCTTCAGTGTAGATAATGGATAGTGAACATGGAGACTGCGGCACTCGGTTTTCAAAAGTAGAAAAGTTTTTACTGAAGCATGTTTAAGAAATTACAAGATGCCTTAACAAGGCCGACGTTTCGGTGCTACAAGCACCGTCTTCAAGGCAGGCATGAACAGTGCTGAAAGTGCAGAAACTAGCAAGACAAACATACATAGATTTCTTACCTAAATAGGCCCGCAGACATCGAGCCGCTGGAGAGCCGGGACCGGCGTCCGCTTCCGCCTGCCGCAGCTGCGTCTGCGTCACTTCCGGTGACGTCAGTCGACTACCTCCTACGTTACCATGGAGACGCGTCCCGTAGTCATGGTGACGCGTCAATCTCCCTGGCCGCCTCTATGGAGCCGCTGACTGATCTCCCCGGCCCTCCAAGCGGCGATCTGCCAAGTAACACAAGGGGACACATTAATAAATGCACTGCTGGGCAATATAGCACATGAATAGGCATGCAGGCATGGATAGACACATGAAGCACCGGGTGGTGCAATAAGCATGAGAAACATTAGTTATATCAAGGATGAAGGAAGAAGATAAGAGAGACAAAGTAGGAAAACAACACACTAAGTGACCAAAATTGGTCAGACCTCACAATTCTGCTAAGTAAAGCAAATGTGGTAGTTAATTAGTGTCCTCCAAAGATGTTCCAATTCAGTCGTTCATTCATGCCGTTGGGGGATACTGTGTTAAGGACATGGATCCACTTGCTTTCACATCTTAATAACTGGCCATCACGGTCGCCCCCGCGTAGTGAAGTGGGGACGTGGTCAATCAAAATGTGTTTAAACTGAGCCAGTGTATGTCCCTCGGAAAGAAAGTGGCGAGCCACTGGTTGGTCGGCTACCTTAGATTTCAAAGCCTTATTTATGGATGAACGGTGTAAGGCCATTCGTTCCCGGACAGTACGGCTAGTTTTGCCCACATAGTACATTTGGCAGGGGCATATGATGATGTACACAACATGCGTGGATTGACAGGATAATGTGTGTCTAATTTTGAAAATCCGGTCCTCGTGTGGATGTTTAAAGGATTTGCCAGTGATCATGTGGGTGCAGGTAGTGCATCTAGGGCCCTAGATGCACTACCTGCACCCACATGATCACTGGCAACTCCTTTAAACATCCACACGAGGACCGGAGTTTCAAAATTAAACACACATTATCCTGTCAATCCACGCATGTTGTGTACATCATCATATGCCCCTGCCAAATGTACTATGTGGGCAAAACTAGCCGTACTGTCCGGGAACGAATGGCCTTACACCGTTCATCCATAAATAAGGCTTTGAAATCTAAGGTAGCCGACCAACCAGTGGCTCGCCACTTTCTTTCCGAGGGACATACACTGGCTCAGTTTAAACACATTTTGATTGACCACGTCCCCACTTCACTACGCGGGGGCGACCGTGATGGCCAGTTATTAAGATGTGAAAGCAAGTGGATCCATGTCCTTAACACAGTATCCCCCAACGGCATGAATGAACGACTGAATTGGAACATCTTTGGAGGACACTAATTAACTACCACATTTGCTTTACTTAGCAGAATTGTGAGGTCTGACCAATTTTGGTCACTTAGTGTGTTGTTTTCCTACTTTGTCTCTCTTATCTTCTTCCTTCATCCTTGATATAACTAATGTTTCTCATGCTTATTGCACCACCCGGTGCTTCATGTGTCTATCCATGCCTGCATGCCTATTCATGTGCTATATTGCCCAGCAGTGCATTTATTAATGTGTCCCCTTGTGTTACTTGGCAGATCGCCGCTTGGAGGGCCGGGGAGATCAGTCAGCGGCTCCATAGAGGCGGCCAGGGAGATTGACGCGTCACCATGACTACGGGACGCGTCTCCATGGTAACGTAGGAGGTAGTCGACTGACGTCACCGGAAGTGACGCAGACGCAGCTGCGGCAGGCGGAAGCGGACGCCGGTCCCGGCTCTCCAGCGGCTCGATGTCTGCGGGCCTATTTAGGTAAGAAATCTATGTATGTTTGTCTTGCTAGTTTCTGCACTTTCAGCACTGTTCATGCCTGCCTTGAAGACGGTGCTTGTAGCACCGAAACGTCGGCCTTGTTAAGGCATCTTGTAATTTCTTAAACATGCTTCAGTAAAAACTTTTCTACTTTTGAAAACCGAGTGCCGCAGTCTCCATGTTCACTATATATATATATATATATAATTATACATATATATATATATACAATTCACAGATAGACGTCAAAGGTGCACAGCAAAAAAATAGGGGTGTGGCTTCATGGGGAAGGGGCGTGACCACAAAATAGTACCAATTCACATTACACCACACAGTAGTGTCTGTCAGTCACATTACACCACACCACTCCCTTATACATATTACGCCATGTAGAGCCCCTTATACATCACAGGTAAAACAAAAACACAGGGGGGAAAAAACTGATTCATGCCCTTTACATTGTCATTTTTCCTCCTTATAGTAATGCCCCTTACACATTATGCCTCACACCGTAATGCCCATTCCACATTATTGCACACACTGTAATGCCCATTCCACATTATGCCACACACCATAACGTACATTACACATTATGCCACACACTGTAATGCCCATTACATGTTATGCCACACACCATAATTACCATTACACATTATGCCACATACAGTTATGCCCCTGACACCATTTTATGCTCAAACACAATAATGTCCCTTACAAATTATGCCCCACAGTAAGGCTTCTAATTATTTAAAAATGACCTGCTAATTGCCAGGGGTGTAATGCTCGCTGCCAGGGGTCGCATGCTTGTTGCCAAGGGCATACTGTACCCCGGGCCCCCAGTCAGAGCACACTGACATCACTAGCTCTCCTTTTTGTGCAGCAGCAGAAACAGGCAGTGAGAACATGAGCAGGACATTATGCAGTACAGACAGAGACACAGGAATGTCAGTTTTCATGAGATACAGACAGAGCTTCCTGACCAGAGGAGAGATAGGAAACTAGAGAGAGTTGCAAGCAATCCAGATATACCAGCTTCTCCTCATTTCTGCCTGGGTGTCTGGGTCCTGAGTAAACTGTTATCTAATAAGAACATTCGGCTGTAGAGAGACACACACACACACACACACACACACACACACACACACACACACACACACACACACACACAGTCCTCCTGAGTCCTGTCTTAGTGTGTAAGTAGTACAGAGGTTGTTGCTATTGCATTTTTGCAAGATAAATTATAGATTTTAGTTTTTATGTGTATTTTAAGGTTAAGTTGTCTTTGTTCCACTACAAGAAAACGTAAAAAAATAGTTGTCTCTCAATTAGGTGGGGCTATAAACAGTACTTAGGCATTATTACTATTAGTTTAAATCTACTATACACAATTGGCTTAAATTTAATATACACAATCCATACCTCCCAACATGACCCATTCCAGGAGAGATAAAATGCTATCTACCTGCATTTCCCTCTTAATTTATGATTGCAATCATCTCTGTTGAAATACCTTTCTTATCAATTAAGTAGTTCAACACAGGTATTGCAGGTAATAATGGATACACAGTAGTGTTTATTGAGCATTACAGTAATTTAATATACAGTACAGTATGTTGGTGTTTGTTCAAAACAAAGAGTGGTGTTGTTGTTAAAAAGGTTGCAAGTTTCACAGTTTCTTCTCTACTAAAAATGAAAACAGATTCTCCAGTTACAGTATCTTTCAATAAGAAATTCTTTATAATTACTATCTGATGAACAAATGCATGTGCACATAAAAGTACATATACATTAAAGTAAATGGCAACATTACAACATGGCTCCCACGGTACAGTCCAGTACCACATCCTGGGTCTGATAATACCATACAATGAGGTATTACAGCATCTACAGATGCTCAAAAGGGGCATCTCAGTTCTAGCACATTCACATGGATGGACACCAGGAAAGAGATTTATAACAGCATTTGCATAAAGTCACAGATGGGCAACTGCCAAAAGGCATACACTTGGCTGCCTCAGAATAATATCCCCTATGTTTAAAGATTTTAGAATAGAAAGTGAAATAGCGCTGTGTGCTACAGTAAATCATAAATATAAAAGTGTAACCCCCTTTATAACCCCCTCCTACAGTGCCACTTCAATGGTGCTGTGCCTCCACCCAAGCTGTACTCTATAGATAATATACTTCTGGCTGCTGGGGAGGGCCTATATTATTGTATTGTGTGATAGCACATGGATTTGTAACACCACAGAATAAAACACCTGCATATTAAACAGTATATAACTATTATATTACCCAACATTAATCCATATATATATATCTATATCTATATATATGCAATCCTTCTTTTGTTATTTTGCAGAATCTCTCCACTGTAAGAGTATTCACCCGGAATCCTCCACAGATGACCACGAATTCTATGATGGTAATTAAGGTTTATTTTATAAGAGAAGTTAGATATCACCTGTGCACCGTGGTGTATCTAAGTGGTGCGGGGAGTGCTGCTAATATTAAGCATGATTTCCCACCTCGCTGAGCTGAACAGTTGAATAAATATATACTAGATATAGCGCTCATCGCCTGTCGGTATTATACCATTGGTGTGGTCATGTGCTGCGGTGTTCATAAAGATAATGCAATATGGTGCTTTGAGCAACGTGATCTTTACTTTGTTTTCTGCAAATGGCACAACACAATTAGCGAGCAAACAGAATACATATAAACAATGCAGGTTATTTACACTGTAGTACAATATAATGGGTGTTAGAGTACTAAGCAGCGATAAAAGTGGAGAAGTTTAAGTTTATGTGCACCTTTAGTTGTGGCCAGTGTTGTTCTGGTGATACCAGATGTTCCACTTCTGGTGGAGGGATTCAGTTTGGGCCATTCAGGTTACACTAGGGACTGTCCCTAACTGCTGCAGTATGGCAGCCTATTATGCATCCCGCTGGGGGCATCCACTGGCGCTGTTTACCGCTGCAGGTGGGTTGTTGTCTCGGGGGTGGGATACTTCTGATGGAGCCAGTTGCCGTGTTCCTCCCCCTTACAGAGACTCACCTGGATCCTCAGTGCCTCTGTGTTCCATCCTGCTCCACCGGTGTTCACCGCCCATGGATGCGGTGCTCGCAGGTACTTCCGGTCACGTGACGCAGCTTGTCCTGTGTGTCAATGCCAGGGTCCTGGTCACGACTTACCGGTGCGCAGAATGTAAGGCGCTGGCATGCCCCTTTTTAATTGTGTTTGATATAAATTTGATATAAATTTGAAATCAAATGATAATTGTTTTGATATTAAGAAGCGATTAACCCTTAGACAGTACAGCACATTGAAAAGACCATTTGTTTAATGTTTTCAAGCACAGTGTAAGAGGCAACATTGATGTCAGAAGATATATAATGTAAGAATAAAAGCACAAAACTTTTTTGCCGCAATAGTCATACAAAAGTCCCAGAATGTTACACTGCATGACTAATCGAAAAAAGCAGATGAAAAATAATGCATTATATGATATTAAATCCCGGCAGCTATTAAGGTTTTGATAAATATTATAAGGCGTATAAAGAGGAGTTTACAAGGGCTGATGTTAAAAAATGGGGCAAGAGCAAGATGCCTTTTACATTACATAACCTATAAAAGAAACATGATCTGTGTATTGGATATAAATCCACAATGGCAATGCAATATGGTCTCACGCATAGATCTTGCAAAGTACAACAATGATTTGAAATATATATTAACCATTACTGATATATTCAGTAAGAGAGCATGGGCTGTAAGTCTAATAACTAAGAATGCTACAACAGTCACCCTGGTTTGTGAAAAAATATTCTAACAGGACTGCGTGCCAAATAAGTTGCAAACCGATCGCGGTAGAGAGTTTCTAAACAAAGTGTTAGAAAGATACAGTATGCATTTCACAACCAATAACCATGTGAATGCGGCTGTTATAGAACGCTTCAATAGGACTTTAAAAACACGTATGTGACGCTATTTCACAGCACATAATACTTACAGATATATACATTTTTACAGAATTTCCAATACAGCTATAATAACACTTACCATAGAACGATTAAGTGTATTCCATGCAACATGAACCCCTCTAACGCTTTGAGAATTTTCAAGATGACGATTACTTTAGAACTAAGAAAATCCCGCTTCATTTAGCCGTTGGTGAACATGTAGGCATTTCCAAATATAAGGATGTATTTCGGAAAGGCTATGAACAGAATTTTTCTGGGGAAATATTTGTAACACAGGGGTAAATTTACTAAAGCTTCTAAAAGTGAAAAGTGGTGATGTTGCCCATAGCTACCAATCAGATTCTGTCTATCATTTTTTAGGATGCAATAGACAAATGATAGACAGAATCTGATTGGTTGCTATGGGCAACATCACCTCTATTCACTTTTAGAAGCTTTAGTAAATTTACCCGTAAGGGTCTAAGGGGCCTATTTATCACCATCCGTATACAAGGATGCAGATGGCATGTGATAAAATTGCCCATATTCGGACTGCGATAATTGATTACATTGCACAGATGTATCAATTATTGCAAGCAGGGACAGAGCTTGCTCTATCCCTGCGATGACACTCCACAGCATCATTGGGGTTTTTTTCGGGAAAAATAGCCCGATGTCCTGGTGCGCATGTGCCATCACAGCCGACATAACCGCTACCACTAGGTTTACCCCGCCCCGTCGTGACTACCCCCTGCGCTGCGGACTCCCCCCTTCTTTCCACCCCGCACAGTGAATATACTTAACAGTCCAGGGGGCAGAGAAAGCTGGGCAAAAATTCCTCTGATGAAACCGCTTGCCCTAACGGCGGAGAAACGCGTAAGTAGGGCATTTTGGCTGGGATTCTACTGCCCATACTCCAACCATCTTCCTTGTGACTGCACCGCGGGACGACGAGCCGTTCTGATTGGGGACACAGCTGAAGCGGTGCCTGGCTAAGGAGGTCCGCTCCCCTTGCAAGAGAAGCTAAAGCCGTGACAGCCGTGAACAACCGTGACAGCCATGAGTAACAAGCTCTCCATATTACGGCTGCAAAAACTAGGGGTCGTAGCATACCGCTGTGGTTATTCAGGCAGCCACAGCGCTCTCCCCCGTGCTTGGATACAAATTTAAGTGGTACCACAGAGACTGTAAAAAACTGTTACTTAAAGGGATTTGGTGTCCATTGGAGCACTGAGAAAACGTCTGTTACAAACAGTCAGTTGGACTGGTACATATATAGCCTTTTGAGATGGCTTTTTAAGGAGATATGGACATGGGCTTGAATCAAATTGCACAATTTTAAAGTATTTTTATTTTGTCTTATGAATGTATTTAAATAAAACTACTATTAAGTAATTGAATGACATTTTTTCAGCGCTCCTATAAATTCTTTTTTGTAATTCTGTTTTGTAGTGGGTGGAACAGCACCGCCAGTAGGAGCTGCAGAGATTTGTTATTTATTGAAGTGGTATATGTGTATAGATTTTTTGGTGGATTAATAAGCGCTGTGATTTTATTTTTATTAATTCTTTCCAAAGCTGGGCAAAGCCTGCAGATCGCAGTGCTGCCCTGTGATTTTGCCAGCCTGAGCTGGCGAAATTATCACAGGACACACTGCAGTGTTTTTTTACTTTTTTTTTTGTAAATTTGGCCATATTGCATTTCCCATTATAAGTATGGGGAATGCGATGTGGGTTACCCCCAAAAAATTTACAACTAAAGGGTTTGGAGCAGTTTTTCATGAAAATTGCTCCAAATGCCCTTTAATACATTTGAGTGATACTAAAATAATGTGAAAAGGGTCTGAAAACACCCCTTTTCACATTATTTTAGTAAAATAATGTTAATAAATAGGCCTATAAGCCTGCTTTATATGCTGGTGGATCAGTACGGTAAAGCTACAGCCGGCAGTTTATACCCCTATGAGCTTCAAGCATAACAAACAACTATAGTAAAATTTACAAAGTAGAAAAGATTTGAAAAAATAAGATCAGATGTTGAAATTACGCGTTAGTCAAATGGCGCGGGTACCCCGCAAAATTTAACAGTTGGGTCGCTGCATCAGAGATAAAAGGTGAGCAATGGATGACAAATGGTTCTACATAACCTTGAGGAGAAAATTTGCCGGTTTTAAAACTATAGCTAACTTAAGGCACAGCAAGCTCTATTTATTATGATGCCTCAAAACAGGCAGTACTTTTACATTCTTAATATTCACGATCAAATGTTAAGCTGTACTTGTTTCATCTTAAAATGCAACAAAAAGTTATACAAAACTAGTGATGTGCACCGGACATTTTTCGGGTTTTGTGTTTTGGTTTTGGATTCGGTTCCGCAGCCGTGTTTTGGATTCGGACGCGTTTTGGCAAAACCTCACCGAAAAAATGTTGTCGGATTCGGGTGTGTTTTGGATTTGGGTGTTTTTTTCAAAAAACCCTAAAAAACAGCTTAAATCATAGAATTTGGGGGTCATTTTGATCCCACAGTATTATTAACCTCAATAACCATAATTTCCACTCATTTCCAGTCTATTCTGAACACCTCACACCTCACAATATTATTTTTAGTCCTAAAATTTGCACCGAGGTAGCTGGATGGCTAAGCTAAGCGACACAAGTGGCCGACACAAACACCTGGCCCATCTAGGAGTGGCACTGCAGTGTCAGACAGGATGGCACTTCAAAAAATAGTCCCCAAACAGCACATGATGCAAAGAAAAAAAGAGGTGCACCAAGGTCGCTGTGTGACTAAGCTAAGCGACACAAGTGGCCGACACAAACACCTGGCCCATCTAGGAGTGGCACTGCAGTGTCAGGCAGGATGGCACTACAAAAAAATTGTCCCCAAACAGCACATGATGCAAAGAAAAATGAAAGAAAAAAGAGGTGCAAGATGGAATTGTCCTTGGGCCCTCCCACCCACCCTTATGTTGTATAAACAGGACATGCACACTTTAACGAACCCATCATTTCAGCGACAGGGTCTGCCACACGACTGTGACTGAAATGACTGGTTGGTTTGGGCCCCCACCAAAAAAAGAAGCAATCAATCTCTCCTTGCACAAACTGGCTCTACAGAGGCAAGATGTCCACCTCATCATCATCCTCCGATTCCTCACCCCTTTCACTGTGTACATCCCCCTCCTCACAGATTATTAATTCGTCCCCACTGGAATCCACCATCTCAGATCCCTGTGTACTTTCTGGAGGCAATTGCTGCTGGTGAATGTCTCCATGGAGGAATTGATTATAATTAATTTTGATGAACATCATCTTCTCCACATTTTCTGGAAGTAACCTCGTACGCCGATTGCTGACAAGGTGAGCGGCTGCACTAAACACTCTTTCGGAGTACACACTGGAGGGAGGGCAACTTAGGTAGAATAAAGCCAGTTTGTGCAAGGGCCTCCAAATTGCCTCTTTTTCCTGCCAGTATACGTACGGACTGTCTGACGTGCCTACTTGGATGCGGTCACTCATATAATCCTCCACCATTCTTTCAATGGTGAGAGAATCATATGCAGTGACAGTAGACGACATGTCAGTAATCGTTGGCAGGTCCTTCAGTCCGGACCAGATGTCAGCACTCGCTCCAGACTGCCCTGCATCACCGCCAGCGGGTGGGCTCGGAATTCTTAGCCTTTTCCTCGCACCCCCAGTTGCGGGAGAATGTGAAGGAGGAGATGTTGACGGGTCACGTTCCGCTTGACTTGACAATTTTCTCACCAGCAGGTCTTTGAACCTCTGCAGACTTGTGTCTGCCGGAAAGAGAGATACAACGTAGGTTTTAAATCTAAGATCGAGCACGGTGGCTAAAATGTAGTGCTCTGATTTCAACAGATTGACCACCCGTGAATCCTGGTTAAGCGAATTAAGGGCTCCATCCACAAGTCCCACATGCCTAGCGGAATCGCTCTGTTTTAGCTCCTCCTTCAAATGTCTCCAGCTTCTTCTGCAAAAGCCTGATGAGGGGAATGACCTGACTCAGGCTGGCAGTGTCTGAACTGACTTCACGTGTGGCAAGATCAAAGGGTTGCAGAACCTTGCACAACGTTGAAATCATTCTCCACTGCGCTTGAATCAGGTGCATTCCCCCTCCTTTGCCTATATCGTGGGCAGATGTATAGGCTTGAATGGCCTTTTGCTGCTCCTCCATTCTCTGAAGCATATAGAGGGTTGAATTTCACCTCGTTACCACCTCTTGCTTCAGATGATGGCAGGGCAGGTTCAGGAATGTTTGGTGGTGCTCCAGTCTTCGGCACGCGGTGGCTGAATGCCGAAAGTGGCCCGCAATTCTTCGGGCCACCGACAGCATCTCTTGCACTCCCCTGTCGTTTTTTAATAATTCTGCACCACCAAATTCAATGTATGTGCAAAACATGGGACGTGCTGGAATTTGCCCAGATGTAATGCACGCACAATATTGGTGGCATTGTCCGATGTCACAAATCCCCAGGAGAGTGCAATTGGGGTAAGCCATTCTGCGATGATGTTCCTCAGTTTCCGTAAGAGGTTGTCAGGTGTGTGCCTCTTCTGGAAAGCGGTGATACAAAGCATAGCCTGCCTAGGAACGAGTTGGCGTTTGCTAGATGCTGCTACTGGTGCCGCCGCTGCTGTTCTTGCTGCGGGAGGCAATACATCTACCCAGTGGGCTGACACAGTCATATAGTCCTGAGTCTGCCCTGCTCCACTTGTCCACATGTCCGTGGTTAAGTGGACATTGGGTACAACTGCATTTTTTAGGACACTGGTGAGTCTTTTTCAGAGGTCTGTGTACATTTTCGGTATCGCCTGCCTAGAGAAATGGAACCTAGATGGTATTTGGTACCGGGGACACAGTACCTCAATCAAGTCTCTAGTTGCCTCTGAATTAACGGTGGATACCGGAACCACGTTTCTCACCGCCCAGGCTGCCAAGGCCTGAGTTATCTGCTTTGCAGCAGGATGACTGCTGTGATATTTCATCTTCCTCGCAAAGGACTGTTGGACAGTCAATTGCTTACTGGAAGTAGTACAAGTGGTCTTCCGACTTCCCCTCTGGGATGATGATCGACTCCAAGCAGCAACAACAGCAGCGCCAGCAGCAGTAGGCGTTACACTCAAGGATTCATCGGAGGAATCCCAGGCAGGAGAGGACTCATCAGACTTGCCAGTGACATGGCCTGCAGGACTTTTGGCTTTCCTGTGTAAGGAGGAAATTGACACTGAGGCAGTTGGTGGTGTGGTTTGCAGGAGCTTGGTTACAAGAGGAAGGGGTTTAGTGGTCAGTGGACTCTTTCCGCTGTCACCAAAGTTTTTGAACTTGTCACTGACTTCTGATGAATGCGGTCCAGGTGACGTATAAGGGAGGATGTTCCTAGGTGGCTAACATCCTTACCCCTACTTATTACAGCTTGACAAAGGCAACACACGGCTTGACACCTGTTGTCCGCATTTGTGTTGAAATAATTCCACACCGAAGAGCTGATTTTTTTTGTATTTTGACCAGGCATGTAAATGGCCATATTCGTCCCATGGACAACAGGTGTCTCCCCGGGTGCCTGACTTAAACAAACCACCTCACCATCAGAATCCTCCTTGTCAATTTCCTCCCCAGCGCCAGCAACACCCATATCCTCATCCTGGTGTACTGCAACACTGACATCTTCGATTTGACTATCAGGAACTGGACTGCGGGTGCTCCTTCCAGCACTTGCAGGGTGTGTGCAAATGGTGGAAGGCACAAGCTCTTCCCGTCCAGTGTTGGTAAGGTCAGGCATCGCAACCGACACAATTGGACTCTCCTTGGGGATTTGTGATTTAGAAGAACGCACAGTTCTTTGCTGTGCTTTTGCCAGCTTAAGTCTTTTAATTTTTCTAGCGAGAGGATGAGTGCTTCCATCCTCATGTGAATCTGAACCACTAGCCATGAACATAGGCCAGGGCCTCAGCCGTGTCGTAAATGGCATATTGGCAAGTTTACGCTTCTCCTCAGACGCTTTTAATTTTGATTTTTGGGTCATTTTACTGAACTTTTGTTTTTTGGATTTTACATGCTCTCTACTATGACATTGGGCATCGGCCTTGGCAGACGACGTTGATGGCATTTCATCGTCTCGGCCATGACTAGTGGCAGCAGCTTCAGCACAAGGTGGAAGCGGATCTTGATCTTTCCCTATTTTATCCTCCACATTTTTGTTCTCCATTTTTTAATGTGTGGAATTATATGCCAGTAACTATCAAAAGCAATGGCCTACTACTATATATACTGCGCACAACTGAAATGCACCACAGGTATAGAATGTAGATGGATAGTATACTTGACGACACAGAGGTAGGTACAGCAGTGGCCTTCCGTACCGTACTGCTATATATACTGGTGGTCACTGTCAGCAAACTGCAAAACTAAAAAGCACCACAGGTATAGAATGTAGATGGATAGTATACTTGACGACACAGAGGTAGGTACAGCAGTGGCCTTCCATACCGTACTGGTATATATACTGGTGGTAACTGTGTCAGCAAACTGCACAACTGAAATGCACCACAGGTATAGAATGTAGATGGATAGTATACTTGACGACACAGAGGTAGGTACAGCAGTGGCCTTCCGTACCGTACTGCTATATATACTGGTGGTCACTGTGTCAGCAAGCTGCAAAACTAAAATGCACCACAGGTATAGAATGTAGATGAATAGTATACTTGACAACACAGATGTAGGTACAGCAGTGGCCTTCCGTACCGTACTGCTATATATACTGGTGGTCACTGTCAGCAAACTGCAAAACTAAAATGCACCACAGGTATAGAATGTAGATGGATAGTATACTTGACGACACAGAGGTAGGTACAGCAGTGGCCTTCCGTACCGTACTGCTATATATACTGGTGGTCACTGTGTCAGCAAACTGCACAACTGAAATGCACCTCAGGTATAGAATCTAGATGGATAGTATACTTGACGACACAGAGGTAGGTACAGCAGTGGCCTTCCGTACCGTACTGCTACATGTACTGGTGGTCACTGTCAGCAAACTGCAAAACTAAAATGCACCACAGGTATAGAATGTAGCTGGATAGTATACTTGACGACACAGAGGTAGGTACAGCAGTGGCTTTCCGTACCGTACTGCTATATATACTGGTGGTCACTGTGTCAGCAAACTGCACAACTGAAATGTACCACGGGTATAGAATGTAGATGGATAGTATACTTGACGACACAGAGGTAGGTACAGCAGTGGCCTTCCGTACCGTACTGCTATATATACTGGTGGTCACTGTCAGCAAACTGCAAAACTAAAAAGCACCACAGGTATAGAATGTAGATGGATAGTATACTTGACGACACAGAGGTAGGTACAGCAGTGGCCTTCCGTACCGTACTGCTATATATACTGGTGGTCACTGTGTCAGCAAATTGCACAACTGAAATGCACCACAGGTATAGAATGTATATGGATAGTATACTTGACGACACAGAGGTAGGTACAGCAGTGGCCTTCCGTACCGTACTGCTATATATACTGGTGGTCACTGTGTCAGCAAACTGCAAAACTAAAATGCACCACAGGTATAGAATGTAGATGGATAGTATACTTGACGACACAGAGGTAGGTACAGCAGTGGCCTTCCGTACCGTACTGCTATATATACTGGTGGTCACTGTGTCAGCAAACTGCACAACTGAAATGCACCACAGGTATAGAATGTAGATGGATAGTATACTTGACGACACAGAGGTAGGTACAGCAGTGGCCTTCCGTACCGTACTGCTATATATACTGGTGGTCACAGTGTCAGCAAACTGCAAAACTAAAATGCACCACAGGTATAGAATGTAGATGGATAGTATACTTGACGAC
Organism: Pseudophryne corroboree; assembly: GCF_028390025.1. Classification (NCBI taxonomy): domain Eukaryota; kingdom Metazoa; phylum Chordata; class Amphibia; order Anura; family Myobatrachidae; genus Pseudophryne; species Pseudophryne corroboree. The sequence continues at coordinate 110,502,623 of NC_086446.1, read as the reverse complement.
ACAGAGGTAGGTACAGCAGCGGCCTTCCGTACCGTACTGCTATATATACTGGTGGTCACTGTGTCAGCAAACTGCACAACTGAAATGCACCACAGCTATAGAATCTAGATGGATAGTATACTTGACGACACAGAGGTAGGTACAGCAGTGGCCTACCGTACCGTACTGCTATATATACTGGTGGTCACTGTCAGCAAACTGCAAAACTAAAATGCACCATAGGTATAGAATCTAGATGGATAGTATACTTGACGACACAGAGGTAGGTACAGCAGTGTCATTCCGTACCGTACTGCTATATATACTGGTGGTCACTGTGTCAGCAAACTGCACAACTGAAATGCACCACAGGTATAGAATCTAGATGGATAGTATACTTGACGACACAGAGGTAGGTACAGCAGTGGCCTACTGTACCGTAATGCTATATATTATATACTGGTGGTCAGCAAACTGTGCAAAACTGAAATGCACCACAGGTATGGATGGATAGTATACTTGACGACACAGAGGTAGGTACAGCAGTGGCCTACTGTACCGTAATGCTATATATTATATACTGGTGGTCAGCAAACTGTGCAAAACATAAATGCACCACAGGTATGGATGGATAGTATACTTGACGACACCGAGGTAGGTACAGCAGTGGCGCTCTGTACCGTACTCCTATATATTATATACTGGTGGTCAGCAAAATTATGCACTGTACTACTATATACTACACAATGCAGCACAGATATGGAGTGTATTTCAGGCAGACAACGTTTACTGGTGGTCACTGGTCAGCAAAACTCTGCAATGTACTCCTACTATATAATATTATACTGGTAGTCCCCAGTCCCCACAATAAAGCAGTGTGAGCACAGATATATGCAGCACACTGAGCACAGATATGGAGCGTTTTTCAGGCAGAGAACGTATAATACTGGTGGTCACTGGTCAGCAAAACTCTGCACTGTACTCCTCCTATATAATACAGCTGCTCCCCAGTCCCCACAATAAAGCAGTGTGAGCACAGATATATGCAGCACACTGAGCACAGATATGGAGTGTTTTTCAGGCAGACAACGTATACTGGAGGTCACTGTCAGCAAAACTCTGCACTGTACTCCTCCTATATAATACAGCTGCTCCCCAGTCCCCACAATTAAGCAGTGTGAGCACAGATATATGCAGCACACTGAGCACAAATAAGGAGCGTTTTTTTCAGGCAGAGAACGTATAATACTGGTGGTCACTGATCAGCAAAACTCTGCACTGTACTCCTCCTATATTAATATAAAGCTGCTCCCCAGTCCCCACAATGATATAAGCAAGCACAAATATTTGCATCAACTCAACAATGAATAAACGGAGAGGACGCCAGCCACGTCCTCTCCCTAACATTTCCAATGCACGAGTGAAAATGGCGGCGACGCGCGGCTGCTTATATAGAATCCGAATCTCGCGAGAATCCGACAGCGGGATGATGATGTTCGGGCGCGCTCGGGTTAACCGAGCCATACGGGAGAATCCGAGTATGCCTCGGACCCGTGTAAAATGGGTGAAGTTCGGGGGGGTTCGGTTTCCGAGGAACCGAACCCGCTCATCACTATACAAAACACACAAAAAAAAACCCAAGACCACACTAGCAAATTCTAATTATCACACACAAACTTGTTGCTGGTTACACTTTAAAGTATGTGTAAACCACGTGCTGTAGATGACTGGATATTGAATGCACATGGCCTAGCAGATAAAACAAATGCTTACAACAGCGCTCCTGCTGAAGCACACATAAACAGCTTACTTAGTTAATATTAATATACAGTATATATATGAGCCAAAGGGTACATGTGGGCATTATACACACGTGCAGCAGTATAGACTGCTGGAAATTTGGTGATTTTTCATCAGAGATGTGCTGAAAAGGTAGGCAGGGGAAGCACTGCCTCACCTGCCATAGACATTTTACTCCAGAGTTTTGACTACAAAAATGATTAGAATAATACAAAGAAGATATACTTTATATAGTCAAAACTCTGGTGTATACTAAAGTATGACAGGAAAGGCTCTGCCTCACCTGCCTCCCCTCACCTCACATCACTCATATACATATAAAGCACAAATCCACGCCATTCACCGTCCCTAGATTTAGGGTGCAGCATGGTATGTCACCATATTGTTTAAATAGAAATCACAGGGGCTCTGCACTCACTACAGTAACTAACAATAATAGACAGTGGAGTTTTAGTTCATGTATTGATAAATGCATTTAAGCCTGCAGCCCCCAACAAGGGACCCCTAAAACTGCAAGTCCTACTCTATTGCTCAAAATAATTGCCATAAAAATAGCTATCACATTAGTGTTAAACTTTAGGTATGCTACCTAGTCTAAAGCTCAGAGCAACTTTGCTTTTAAAGGTGACGCGGTATGACCGTATTGTTTAAATAGAAATTACAGAGGCTCTGCGCTCACTATATAAACTTAATATGAAGTGGGGTCCCTTGTTGGGCCCGCAGGCTTAAATGCATGATGATATGGCCCCACAGAGCCCAGATCTCAGCATCATCGAGTCTGTCTGGGATTTCATGAAGAGGCAGAAAGATTTGAGCAAGTCTACATCCACAGAAGATCTGTGGTTAGTTCACCAAGATGTACTGAACAACCTCCCTGCCGAGTTCCTTCAAAAACTGTGTGCAAGTGTACCTGTGTGCAAGTAAAGAATTGATGCTGAAAAAATTGGGTGGTAGAGAAAGTATTCCCTCAGGCGCTCATCATCAATATACAGATAAAAATGAAAAGGAGTAATACATCCCTTATTCAGTAGAGGAGATGCAGAAAACACAATGATTCTTCTTCACTTTTCAATATCTCACAAATACAGGAGAATATGTAAAAAAGAAATCATAACATGTGTAGTACAATCACAATTTAATGATAAAACACTAACACACATTAGACATAAACACAATTCACAGTAGAAAACTATCCAAAGGTTCCGCTGCAGGCGGGAAGCCAGAATAATTACCAGCAAATAGTGAGAACTGGTTTTTGTCAGCTCTCAAAATAGCAATTTGTAATACAGTCACCAAGCGTCTCTCCGGAAAAGGCCACTGGAACTGGTGTTTTGGCAATCAATTCAGCTTTCCTGGTCCTTTAGCAACAGCAGCTTTGGAATCCGGTCTGTCCCTTAGATACCAACGCGTTTCCACCCGCGATGCTGCCTGTCTTTTTCAAGGTGAAGTAAGGGACAGTGTTCTAATCCATGTATTTATTCAAACATCCACCAATAGAAATCCTAATCCTTCATTACATTCAGCTGTATTTTCACAGGTGAAAAATTACCATGGAGATGCAATCCTCCTATCCTGAACATTACTCTCCGATATGTCACTTCCGGGGGTGTGGTTTTCCAACCACTATTTACATAGTTGTCAACCACTGACCTAATATCCTCTACCCCCGCTTGTTACTTCCGGAAATATAACCCAAATCCCGACAGTGCTTTAAATAGCCTATTACTGTCCTTCCTAATGTGTATATCAGTGGTTGCGGAGACCTCCGTCAGCCACTCCTGTTCGGATAGCGGGGCCTTTCCGCCAACCAAACGCGTCACGCGGCGGGACTTCCGCCAACCATCCATACAGGGCAAATGTCGGTGGAGGCTTCCGCCAACCACTCGACATCCGCTTTGACAGCCAGCTCCGTCATATCCTGTGACGCGGGCTCTCTCCCAACCTTGTCACTTCCGGTAAAATCGGACTTCGGGCAGCTGTTTTTTTTTCATAGAATTGCACTAATTCCTTAGGACATCCGGGAATGGGAACTTCCGCCAACCCTTAGATTACTACATTGCCATCCATAAGGGCCGGAAGTGATCACACTGATCCGATTGCATCCCCATAGTAAATACAATAAAATATCACTATTAACAATTAAACATTAATAAATTAAAAAACGGTCCTTCAGAAGATTTCATACCTAGAGATAGAAATAATTTAATTAGGGCACTTATAAAATCCTTGAATCATACAGATACATAAAAATGATAAAAACCATTTGAGTTCAAAATCGTTATTCAACCCAAATGGATGCAGTGTATTAAAATCATAGATAGACTGCATTTCGCTTTTTGCTAAAACCGACATAGTATCTTTTTGTCTATTTGTAGGTTTAATTAATTTAAAACCAGCAAATCTAACTATATCTTTTACAGAGCTATTATGGTGAGTCTTAAAATGATTGGACAACGCATGGGTAGTTAAACCCTTTTTAATATTTCTGCAATGTTCACTTATGCGTATTTTTAACGATCTTGTAGTACTCCCAATGTAAAATAAATGACATGAACACTCTATAAAATATATAACGTTTTTGACATTGCAGGTAATAAAATCCTGTATCTTAAAAGTCTTCCCATTAATACATACTAGATCCAATTTCTTTGTCCCATCAGTTTTTATTTCCTTACATCCGATGCAATCCCCACAACGATGAAAACCCTTTGTTAAAAATCTACCCTCTTTTTTTGGGGGGGGGGGGGAGATAACTTTTTACTAACAAATTTTTAAGATTGGGTGCTCTTCTATATATAAAGACCGGTTGCTCTGGAATTTCCTTTCCAACAACTGGATCTCTTTTCAGAATATTTCAATTCTTTTTAAAAGATCTTTCAAGGGTTCTATGTTGTGCATTAAAACTTGTAATAAAAGCCCATTCAAATTTTTTTCTTTTACTGTTCTTTTTAAGCTGTTCCTGCGGCTTCTCACATAGCGAATCTGTTCTATCTATTGAACTCGCTTCCTGTATGGCTTTGTCTATCCTTTTGGAAGAAATAGGGAATATGGAATTAGTAGAACAAACACCTTTTAAGCCTAAATCCGTTTTTTTATCTGACACATGTAAAAGGCAATTTTATGGAAACCTTTTGTCAGTTAGTACAGGAAGATCTCAGAGAAATTAGACCAACAGGATTCAAGCATAATTTGACGAAAAAAGAAAGAGCAGCTTTGAAAGATTAGCAGTCAAATAAGGAACTTGTTATCAAATCGGCGGACAAAGGGGGAGGTATAGTGTTAATGGACAGAGAGTGGTATACAAGGGAGGTTGAAAATCATCTGGGGGACCGACAAACCTATCAAAAATTGAGGTCAGATCCAACTGAAAGGATAAAAACTAGTTTCTCGGAACTTATTGAGAAATATAGTAATTTAGGGGTTCTAGAGGAAAAAGAGGTAAAATTCCTTATAAATGAGAAACCGATTGTCCCCACTCTGTATTTATTGCCTAAAGTACATCAAAATCCTGTCCACCCCACAGGAAGACCTATAGTCTCTGGGATAGACTCTGTGACCGCCAATTTGTCAGAATATATCGACTACTTTTTACAGCCTTTAGTGTTGAAAAATGTTTCTCATCTCAAAGACACAAAAGACCTTTTAAATTCAATTTCCATGGTCCCATGGGAAGAAAATGTAATAATGGTCACAGCAGTAGTAAAATCACTATATTCTATCATTGAACACGAGGCCGGGATAAGAGCTGTCACTTCCGTACTTTGCAATAGCACTTTAGAGGGCGAGATGCAAAATTTCATTTTAGAGGGGATACATTTTATTTTAAATAATAATTATTTTACGATTGAAAGGGATTTTTATATTCAGAAGGTCGGTACAGCCATGGGCACCAGGTTTGCTCCAAGCTACGCCAACATTTTTATGGGGCAATGGGAATCAGATTATATTTGGAATAACAACCCATTTGGAGCAGACCTGGTGTCCTGGAGGAGGTATATCGATGATATTTTATTCATATGGAGAGGAAGTAGGGAAGCACTTGATGGTTTTTGCACCTATTTAAATAATAACGATCTTAATATTCAATTGACTTTTAATGTTGATACACGGCAAGTGGACTTCCTATACATCACTATCTCTCAGGAAGAGGGTAAATTCTGTACCAAGACCTTCATTAAAGAAACCGATTCTCAGGCATTTATCGATATTACTAGTTGCCATCATCATAGCTGGTTAGATTCGATTCCACAAGGGCAATTGAAAAGTTTTAAAAGAAATTGCACCAGTTATGAGGTTTTCAAACAGCAGGCCAACCAACTGAAGGATAGGTTTGAAAAAAGTGGATATAATATGGAAAGGATAGACAAAGCCATACAGGAAGTGAGTTCAATAGATAGAACAGATTTTCTATGTGAGAAGCCGCAGAAACAGTTTAAAAAGAACAGTAAAAGAAAAATTTTTGAATGGGCTTTTATTACGAGTTTTAATGCACAACATAGAACCCTTGAAAGATCTTTTAAAAAGAATTGGAATATTCTGAAAAGAGATCCAGTTGTTGGAAAGGAAATTCTAGAGCAACCGGTCTTTATATATAGAAGAGCACCTAATCTTAAAAATTAGTTAGCAAAAAGTTATCTCCCCCCCAAAAAAAGAGAGGGTAGAGTTTTAACAAAGGGTTTTCATCGTTGTGGGGAAGGAAATAAAAAGTGATGGGACAAAGAAATTGGATCTAGTATATATTAATGGGAAGACTTTTAAGATACAGGATTTTATTACCTGCAATGTCAAAAACAGTTATATATTTTATAGAGTGTTCATGTCATTTATTTTACATTGGGCGTACTACAAGATCGTTAAAAATACGCATAAGTGAACATTGCAGAAATATTAAAAAGGGTTTAACTACCCATGCGTTGTCCAATCATTTTAAGACTCACCATAATAGCTCTGTAAAAGATATAGTTAGATTTGCTGGTTTTAAATTAATTAAACCTACAAATAGACAAAAAGATACTATGTCGGTTTTAGCAAAAAGCGAAATGCAGTCTATCTATGATTTTAATACACTACATCCATTTCGGTTGAATAACAATTTTGAACTCAAATGTTTTTTATAATTTTTATGTATCTGTATGATTCAAGGATTTTATAAGTGCCCTAATTACATTATTTCTATCTCTAGGTATGAAATCTTCTGAAGGACCTTTTTTTAATTTTTTAATGTTTAATTGTTAATAGTGATATTTTATTGTATTTACTATGGGGATGCAATCGGATCAGTGTGATCACTTCCGGCCCTTATGGATGGCAATGTAGTAATCTAAGGGTTGGCGGAAGTTCCCATTCCCGGATGTCCTAAGGAATTAGTGCAATTCTATGAAAAAAAAACAGCTGCCCGAAGTCCGATTTTACCGGAAGTGACAAGGTTGGGAGAGAGCCCGCGTCACAGGATATGACGGAGCTGGCTGTCAAAGCGGATGTCGAGTGGTTGGCGGAAGCCTCCACCGACATTTGCCCTGTATGGATGGTTGGCGGAAGTCCCGCCGCGTGACGCGTTTTGTTGGCGGAAGGCCCCGCTATCCGAACAGGAGTGGCTGACGGAGGTCTCCGCAACCACTGATATACACATTAGGAAGGACAGTAATAGGCTATTTAAAGCACTGTCGGGATTTGGGTTATATTTCCAGAAGTAACAAGCGGGGGTAGAGGATATTAGGTCAGTGGTTGGCAACTATGTAAATAGTGGTTGGAAAACCACACCCCCGGAAGTGACATATCGGAGAGTAATGTTCAGGATAGGAGGATTGCATCTCCATGGTAATTTTTCACCTGTGAAAATACAGCTGAATGTAATGAAGGATTAGGATTTCTATTGGTGGAAGTTTGAATAAATACATGGATTAGAACACTGTCCCTTACTTCACCTTGAAAAAGACAGGCAGCATCGCGGGTGGAAACGCGTTGGTATCTAAGGGACAGACCGGATTCCAAAGCTGCTGTTGCTAAAGGACCAGGAAAGCTGAATTGATTGCCAAAACACCAGTTCCAGTGGCCTTTTCCGGAGAGACGCTTGGTGACTGTATTACAAACTGCTATTTTGAGAGCTGACAAAAACCAGTTCTCATTATTTGCTGGTAATTATTCTGGCTTCCCGCCTGCAGCGGAACCTTTGGATAGTTTTCTACTGTGAATTGTGTTTATGTCTAATGTGTGTTAGTGTTTTATCATTAAATTGTGATTGTACTACACGTGTTATGATTTCTTTTTTACATATTCTCCTGTATTTGTGAGATATTGAAAAGTGAAGAAGAATCCCTAGTGTTTTCTGGATCTCCTCTACTGAATAAGGGATGTATTACTCCTTTTCATTTTTATCTGTATATTGATGATGAGCGCCTGAGGGAATACTTTCTCTACCACCCAATTTTTTCTATATTAGACTTCAGGTACTTTGGAGGGGTACCTTGGAGATTGTATATACCTAGTAGGCTGCCTTGTGATTTTTGCCCAATTTAGAGGTCCCGAAGGAGTATTTTCTATATTCGAAAGAATTGATGCTATTTTGAAGGCAAAGGGTGGTCACACCAAATATTGTATTGATTTGATTTAGATTTCTCTTCTGTTCATTCACTTTGCATCTTGTTATTTGCTAAAAATAAACTATTACCAGTTCTATTTTTTAAAGCATTCTTTCTTTGCAGCATTTTTTCCACACATGCCTAAAGCTTTTGCACACGTGTGTGTGTGTGTGTGTGTGTGTGTGTGTGTAATTTTTTCAAATTTTTTTTTTTAGCTGTGTACTCTTATATCCTTGCTGCAGTAATGCTAAAAAGCCCTTTAAGTCATGCCATGATGTGGCGCTACTTGGTAGCGCCGAGTGTCTTTTATAAATAAAATTTTCCATGAAAATGTGTCTTAAATGCAATGTAATGCAATAGGACGCACACGCAGCTTCTGCTGATTAAAATTATATGCGGTATGCCTATATTCTGTGTGTAATTGCGGCTATATCTATATTCGAAATGCCACGTTACAGCTGCAATTACACACAGAAGCTGCTAATGTGTCTTATTCAGTGATTAAAGTGGTGCTAGTGAAGTGGTGGAACTCCCCCCCCCCTCCCCCCACGGAATAGGTGCATGCCCCCAAAAAGGGCGTGGTCTCAAAATGAAAGGGGCGTGGTCACACAATAGTAATAATGCCCACAGTAGTAGCACTCCTAATACACATAATGCCCACAGTAGTAGCACCCCGTAATACACAATGCCCACAGCAGTAGCGCCACTTTTACAATGGCCACAGTAGTAGTGCTCCTTATGCAATGTTCACTGTACTGGTAGTGCCCCTTATATAGAGCCCATTGTAGTGGTGTCCCTTATGCAATGCCCCCCAGTAGTAGTGCCCCTTATGTCCCCAGGAGTAATGCCCCTTATGAAGTGCCCATTTTACAATGCCCTCATTAGTAATGCCCCCATCAGTAATGCCCTTAATGGTAATGCCCCTGTGTAGTATTGCTCCCAGTAGTAATGTTGCCTGTAGTAATGCCCGCAGTCATTTAGCCCCCTGCAGTTTAGCCCCAGTAGTTATGCCCCCAGTAGTTTAGCCCCCAGTAGTAATGCCCCTGCAGTTATGACCCCAGTAGTTTACCCCCCACTTTAGTTTAGCCTCCCAGTGGTAATGCACCCAGTAGTTTAGCCCCCAGTGGTAATGCCCCCGTAGTTTAGCCCCTGCAGTTATGCCCCCAGTAGTTTAGCCCCCCAGTAGTAATGCCCCCGTTAGTTTAGCCCCATGTAGTTTGACCCAAGTAGAAATGCCCCCAGTAGTTTAGCCCCTGTAGTTATGCCCCCTGTAGTTTGCCCTCTTAAAATTATCCCCCTGTAGTTATGCCCCCAGTAGTAATGTGCCCCTGTAGCTATGCCCCCCGGTAGTAATGTGCCCTTGTAGTTTGCCCCCAGTAGTTTACCCCCTTCTAGTTTGCCACCAGTAGTTAGCACCATGTAGCTTGCCCCAAGTAGTAATGCCCCCAGTAGTTTAGCCCCCAGTCAGGGGTGTATTTAGGTGTCCAAGCGCCCCTAGCAAAGTAAAGGACTGGTGCCCCCCCTCCCCCATATTTGAAATAGGGAAGGCACGTGTGCCTAAAAAAGGGGCGCGTCCACTCAATAATACCCCAATTCAAATTACACCACAGTAGTGTGCATGGGCGTAGCTACCATAGGTTCAGGGGATGCGACTGCTATGGGGCCCTAATTGTCTCTGGGGCCCAAGCCTTCCCCTGCACCTACTGTAGTTACTGAGTGAGCCCCGACGCTGGCATCTTTTACCTTTAGGTGTGCTGCTGCACTGCAGCCACACCTGCTCACCAGGCTGCCAGCTCCGCCTCTCCTGAGTATTATTGCTGGGAAGAGGTGTGGCTGAGTCTGCAGGGACATCCCTAGACCACGGCCACGCCTCCTCCCAGCGTCTGTGAGGAGACATGAGGTGGAGCCGGGGCCGGCCGGGAGTGTGGATGAGGCGGCAGTGCAGCCCTAATGGTGAGTGCTGTGGGGAAGGGGTTTCTATGAAGTAATTCACGGGATGGGTGTGTGTGCGTGCGGTGGCAGCGGGGGCAGGCCTGTTACGCGGCATGAAAGTATGCTATGGGGCATCGTCTGGCAAAGCTACGCCCCTGGTAGTGTGCCTTACTCACATTACAGAGCACAGTAATTTACATTATTCACATTATGCTACATAGTAGTACCGCTTACACACATTATGCCATACGGTAGTGCCTATATATATATATATATATATATATACTGCAGACGACCCGGCACTCCTCACGCTCCCCAGCGTCACGCTTGTGCTCCCGTGCCCTCACCTCCTGGGTCCTGGATCCCATAAATGGCAATGCAAATAAGTGCGGCACTGGGAGACTTGTAACTGAAGGTGAAAAAATCGTGTCCTTTATTGTGTCAACGTTTCGGGGACGCAGCCCCTTCGTCAGGATAACCAAATAGTGCAAAATACTGTGTTTAAATACCATACAGTGTAGGAGGTACTCACCGCTGCCACCCGCCACGCTGCCCGGATCCCGGTCTGGCGTCGCTCCGCTCAACCGGAAGTGACGCGGCTCCGGTCCGTGCGGCTAGCACATTGGGGCTAGGGAAAGAGTAACCATAGTAACCGGTTACACAAACGACATATCACAACATCTCTGCATAAAGTGCTTTGTGCATCACATACATAGAAATAACAACATAGATCAGGACTGGGGTATTGCAGACTCGCCGCAACACCTCAGTAAAAATGAAAAATATGAAAAATGAGTGCAAAACATCAAACAATAAATGTGAATATAAATATGAAAATAAAATAACTACACAACACTGTCCAGCAATGCAGCGCCCATGGTGGAGACATATAGGCAACTTAATGAGCCTGTGTGAGTACTGTAGTGCAAATGCACTCTCAGATGTCACTAACTAATGAGGGCACAATATTAACAATTTGCATAGGCCATGCTGTTCCTAGGGCTTCTTCATGTTGAATGCCTGACTGGGACTAGTCATTACAAAACAATGCCACATATCTACCCTGCACAAACCTAGCATAGACACTTGTAACAATAGAAATGGGTTATAGTATGACAGTGGGGGAAGGGCCTGTCAATGCTACAACACCCTGTTCTCGATTAATCATAGAAAACATCTGTAACTAAGAGCCTCATTTAAACCCATAGGGGATTGGGTATTGAGGACATAAATCCATTTGGATTCAACCTGAAGCAGCCTCTTTGATTGGTCACCGCCCCGCAATGTTGGCGGGACTTGGTCAATTATTTTATAACGGAGGGTGGCCATTCCATGTTTCGCTTGTGCAAAGTGGCGTGCCACAGGCTGGTCACTACCACCCGATTTGATGGCCTCACGTATGGCGTACCTATGCTGTGCCATTCTAGTCTTGAAGGCACAGTCGGTTTTGCCGACGTAGGCTAACCCACATGGGCAGGTTAGTAAGTAGATGACGAACTTTGAGTCACATGATAGAGGGTATCGGATGCTGTATTTTTTCCCTGTGTGTGGATGCAGGAAACTATCTCCCTGTACCATATACCCACAGGTTGTACATCCACTACATTTAAAGCAGCCGTTTCTACGTTTAAGGAAATTTCTAGGGTTACTTTTGTTGAACGAGGATATGTCAGTCTTGACGACAAAATCCCTAATGCTGCACCCCCTAGAAATCTTGGTAAGAGGGAAGACATCATCATACGTCAGGCTGATAAGGGAGGGGGTATTGTGGTTTTGGACACATTTAAATATAAAGCTGAGTGTTTGCGGTTACTAGCAGATAATGCCACTTATGCCAAACTGTCTAGGGACCCTACAGGCCCGTTTAAGAAAGAACTGGATGATTTGTTGAAGTCGGCAGTAGAAGCCGCAATTATTACCCCTGACGTAGCTAAGGCATTATGTATTGAATTCCCTGTGGTTCCCATTTTTTATGTGATCCCCAAAATCCACAAAGATGCAGTGAATCCCCCTGGCAGGCCTATTATTTCTGCCAGGGGCTCTTTGTGTGAGGCAATCTCCATTTACTGTGATTGCTACTTGCAACCATGCATACAGGCTACGACTACTCACTTGAAGGATACGTCCACACTTTTGCGTACCCTTGAGGGATTAGGCGTCCTACCTATCAATACCATCTTGGCATCTATTGATGTAACAAGTTTATATACTTGCATTCCTCATGGGGCTGGTTTATCAGCAGTAGAACACCTACTCACAAACAACCCTAGATATACAGGGCCAGATATTAAGTTCTATCTGTCCCTACTAGAATTTACGCTGACCCACAACTACTTCTTGTTTGACAACCACTTCTACATACAGCGCACTGGCTGTGCCATGGGGAGTGCTGTGGCCCCGGCATTCGCCAATGCGTTTATGTGGGAAGTGGAAAGGGAACTGTTTTTACAAGATGTGGCTATTGCTTCAAGGTTATGCCTCTACCAACGCTATATAGACGACGTACTCATCTTTTGGATGGGTGCTGAAAATCTTTTAGTTGATATTATTGAGCAACACAACGCCACATCCAGTCCCATCAAATTTACTATGGTGTGTAGTGAGAAGCAGATCAACTTTCTGGATGTGTGTATTACAGTGACGAATGGTGTAATTAATACAGAACTTTATACAAAAGCCACAGATAGAAACAATTTGTTAAGGTTTGATAGCTTCCACCCCAGATCCACCATTACAGGCCTCCCGTATTCGCAATTTCTACGGGTGTGTAGGATCAACAGTCAGCAATCAACAAGAGATAAACAATTGAATGAGATGTTATACAAATTTGTAGAGAGAGGATATCCAGTAGGATTGTTAGAACAAGCCAAACAAAAAGCATTGAAAGCTACACGCCAGCAGTTATTGAGACCTAGCGTACCTAAACAACTTAAAGGAAGGTTTCCCTGGGTAACCAAGTTTAATACTAGCAGCCAGGGACGTGCAGTCAGGGGAGGCAGGGGAGGCAGTGCCTCCCCTGTCATGATTAAAATAATATAAAGAAGATGCAAATATCACATTCTACTTTGTATTATTTTAATCATTTAATCATTTTTACCTGACACTGCAGCTAAATCTGTATGGGAGGCAGCGCTCTCGCTGCCTCCCAGTGACAATGATAAAGTGTCTGAAGAGGGGGGTGGGCAGGGGGCGGAGCCAAGTCACGGGCTGGAAAAGCCCATTGAAAAATGACGGGACAGCGGCACCAGCACAGTTGCCTCATTGACAGGGGCTGTGCCTTCAGGCTACATGAAGGCACACCCCTGGCAATCATTGGACAGCGGCAGGGGGTGGGCTGGGACGGACGTGCAGGGAGCCAGTTGCCTCCATTCCGTTTGGCCGCATGTCCCCGCTGCTCACAGCCGCTTCTCGCTTAGCAGGATCCGACAAGCGGGAGCTTCTGTGTGCTGTGCTCCCGCGCCCCCCCCCCCCCCCCCCCTGCCGCTCCTGTTTTCTCAGCCCCGGCCCTCTGTCTTGGTCCCCCCTGTGCTGGACAGTCTGACTTCCCTCCTGGCTGGCCCCCGTGCTGATCTCCAGCGCCCCCCCCCCCCTCCTCTTGGCCTGCAGTCACAGAGTCACAGTGTACAGACATGGAGCACCGGGTCAGGAGCCTGCAGCAGCGGCGGAAGATGAAATCATGTAAGTGGCTGCACTAAATTACACTACAAAACAGTACACTATACTACACTACATTACACTACAGTACACTATACTACACTACATTACACTACAGTACACTATACTACACTACATTACACTACATTACAGTACACTATACTACAGTACATTACACTACAGTACACTATGCTACACTACATTACACTACAGTACACTATGCTACACTACATTACACTACATTACAGTACACTATACTACACTACATTACACTACAGTACACTATACTACACTACATTACACTACAGTACACTATGCTACACTACATTACACTACATTACAGTACACTATACTACACTACATTACACTACAGTACACTATACTACACTACATTACACTACATTACAGTACACTATACTACACTACATTACACTACAGTACACTATGCTACACTACATTACACTACAGTACACTATGCTACACTACATTACACTACATTACAGTACACTATACTACACTACATTACACTACAGTACACTATGCTACACTACATTACACTACAGTACACTATGCTACACTACATTACACTACATTACAGTACACTATACTACACTACATTACACTACAGTACACTATGCTACACTACATTACACTACAGTACACTATGCTACACTACATTACACTACATTACAGTACACTATACTACACTACATTACACTACAGTACACTATACTACACTACATTACACTACAGTACACTATGCTACACTACATTACACTACATTACAGTACACTATACTACACTACATTACACTACAGTACACTATACTACACTACATTACACTACATTACAGTACACTATACTACACTACATTACACTACAGTACACTATGCTACACTACATTACACTACAGTACACTATGCTACACTACATTACACTACATTACAGTACACTATACTACACTACATTACACTACAGTACACTATGCTACACTACATTACACTACACTACAGTACACTATACTACACTACATTACACTACAGTACACTATGCTACACTACATTACACTACATTACAGTACACTATACTACACTACATTACACTACAGTACACTATACTACACTACAGTACACTATGCTACACTACATTACAGTACACTATACTACAGTACATTACACTACAGTACACTATGCTACACTACATTACACTACAGTACACTATGCTACACTACATTACACTACATTACAGTACACTATACTACACTACATTACACTACAGTACACTATACTACACTACATTACACTACAGTACACTATGCTACACTACATTACACTACATTACAGTACACTATACTACACTACATTACACTACAGTACACTATACTACACTACATTACACTACATTACAGTACACTATACTACACTACATTACACTACAGTACACTATGCTACACTACATTACACTACAGTACACTATGCTACACTACATTACACTACATTACAGTACACTATACTACACTACATTACACTACAGTACACTATGCTACACTACATTACACTACAGTACACTATGCTACACTACATTACACTACATTACAGTACACTATACTACACTACATTACACTACAGTACACTATGCTACACTACATTACACTACAGTACACTATGCTACACTACATTACACTACATTACAGTACACTATACTACACTACATTACACTACAGTACACTATACTACACTACATTACACTACAGTACACTATGCTACACTACATTACACTACATTACAGTACACTATACTACACTACATTACACTACAGTACACTATACTACACTACATTACACTACAGTACACTATGCTACACTACATTACACTACATTACAGTACACTATACTACAGTACATTACACTACAGTACACTATGCTACACTACATTACACTACAGTACACTATGCTACACTACATTACACTACATTACAGTACACTATACTATACTACATTACACTACAGTACACTATACTACACTACATTACACTACAGTACACTATGCTACACTACATTACACTACATTACAGTACACTATACTACACTACATTACACTACAGTACACTATACTACACTACATTACAGTACACTATACTACACTACATTACACTACAGTACACTATGCTACACTACATTACACTACAGTACACTATGCTACACTACATTACACTACATTACAGTACACTATACTACACTACATTACACTACAGTACACTATGCTACACTACATTACACTACAGTACACTATGCTACACTACATTACACTACATTACAGTACACTATACTACACTACATTACACTACAGTACACTATGCTACACTACATTACACTACAGTACACTATGCTACACTACATTACACTACATTACAGTACACTATACTACACTACATTACACTACAGTACACTATACTACACTACATTACACTACAGTACACTATGCTACACTACATTACACTACATTACAGTACACTATACTACACTACATTACACTACAGTACACTATACTACACTACATTACACTACATTACAGTACACTATACTACAGTACACTATGCTACACTACATTACACTACAGTACACTATGCTACACTACATTGCACTACATTACAGTACACTATACTACACTACATTACACTACAGTACACTATGCTACACTACATTACACTACACTACAGTACACTATACTACACTACATTACACTACAGTACACTATGCTACACTACATTACAGTACACTATACTACACTACATTACACTACAGTACACTATACTACACTACATTACACTACAGTACACTATGCTACACTACATTACACTACATTACAGTACACTATACTACAGTACATTACACTACAGTACACTATGCTACACTACATTACACTACAGTACACTATGCTACACTACATTACACTACATTACAGTACACTATACTACACTACATTACACTACAGTACACTATACTACACTACATTACACTACAGTACACTATGCTACACTACATTACACTACATTACAGTACACTATACTACACTACATTACACTACAGTACACTATACTACACTACATTACAGTACACTATACTACACTACATTACACTACAGTACACTATGCTACACTACATTACACTACAGTACACTATGCTACACTACATTACACTACATTACAGTACACTATACTACACTACATTACACTACAGTACACTATGCTACACTACATTACACTACAGTACACTATGCTACACTACATTACACTACATTACAGTACACTATACTACACTACATTACACTACAGTACACTATGCTACACTACATTACACTACAGTACACTATGCTACACTACATTACACTACATTACAGTACACTATACTACACTACATTACACTACAGTATACTATACTACACTACATTACACTACAGTACACTATGCTACACTACATTACACTACATTACAGTACACTATACTACACTACATTACACTACAGTACACTATACTACACTACATTACACTACAGTACACTATGCTACACTACATTACACTACATTACAGTACACTATACTACAGTACATTACACTACAGTACACTATGCTACACTACATTACACTACAGTACACTATGCTACACTACATTACACTACATTACAGTACACTATACTACACTACATTACACTACAGTACACTATACTACACTACATTACACTACAGTACACTATGCTACACTACATTACACTACATTACAGTACACTATACTACACTACATTACACTACAGTACACTATACTACACTACATTACAGTACACTATACTACACTACATTACACTACAGTACACTATGCTACACTACATTACACTACAGTACACTATGCTACACTACATTACACTACATTACAGTACACTATACTACACTACATTACACTACAGTACACTATGCTACACTACATTACACTACAGTACACTATGCTACACTACATTACACTACATTACAGTACACTATACTACACTACATTACACTACAGTACACTATGCTACACTACATTACACTACAGTACACTATGCTACACTACATTACACTACATTACAGTACACTATACTACACTACATTACACTACAGTACACTATACTACACTACATTACACTACAGTACACTATGCTACACTACATTACACTACATTACAGTACACTATACTACACTACATTACACTACAGTACACTATGCTACACTACATTACACTACATTACACTATGCTACACTACATTACACTACATTACACCCTAAGGGTAGAGGGGGGATGTAAAGTACTCTACCTGCCGTAATGTGTAAAAAGGGGAAATCTGTCCGCCGTAGTGTGTAAAAAGGGGACGCTGTCTTCCGTAATGTGTAAAAAGGGGACGCTGTCTGCCGTAATGTGTAAAAAGGGGGACGCTGTCTGTCATAATGTGTAAAAAAGGGGACGCTGTCTGCCGTAATGTGTAAAAAGGGGGGCGCTGTCTGTCATAATGTGTAAAAAAGGGGACGCTGTCTGCCGTAATGTGTAAAAAGGGGGGCGCTGTCTGTCATAATGTGTAAAAAAGGGGACACTGTGTTCCGTAATGTGCAAAATGGGGACGCTGTCTGCCGTAATGTGTAAAAAGGGGACGCTGTCTGTCATAATGTGTAAAAAAGGGGACACTGTGTTCCGTAATGTGCAAAATGGGGACGCTGTCTGCCGTAATATGTAAAAAGGGGACGCTGTCTGCCGTGGAGTGTAAAAAGGGTATGCTGTCCGCCATTATATTTAAAAAAGGGGTCGCTGCCTGCCGTAATGTGTAAAAAAGGGGAATCTGTCCGCCGTAATGTGTAATAAGGGGGTCGCTGTCTGCCGCAATGTGTAAAAAGGGGGATGCTGTCTGCCGTAATGTTTAAAAAGGGATCTCTACTTGCTGTAATGTGTAATAGGAGGCTGTACCTGCCGTAATGTGTAAAAGGGAGCTCTGCCTGGCGTAATTTGTCTAAGTGGCGCTACTGTGCAGCGTAATTTGACTAATGGAAGCCCTGGACAACAAAATTGCATTCATGTCCTCCTCCCACTCCCAGTCCCAAACATTTATTATTATATTTTTTTCTATAAAAATGTACAATATATCCCAAGTATGATGAGCAGGCAGGCAGCGGGCATTGGCGGTAGTGGCGGCATCGGACTGAGATGCAAATTAGTGGCGGAGGACTGGGTCAGTTGATGGTGGGCGAGTTTGTAAGCCATTGGCGGTGGTAGCAGGCATCGGCGCAGGGGCAGTAGCGGGCATTGGCTCAGCGGCGGTAGGGGTCATCGTCAGGATTCGGTGGACATTATTGCTGTAGTGCCTCACCAGCCACTGACCTCACCGCACGCCACTGCTAGCAGCCCCCAGTTAGCTAAGCGTACCAGGCAATTGTGGCCCATTATCTCGTCTGATCGTGATTTGGGCGAAGCCTACCAGTCAAGACTACTGCCCAGCTATTCTAGGGGGCGCAGCATTAGGGATTTTGTCGTCAAGACTGACATATCCTCGTTCAACAAAAGTAACCCTAGAAATTTCCTTAAACGTAGAAACGGCTGCTTTAAATGTAGTGGATGTACAACCTGTGGGTATATGGTACAGGGAGATAGTTTCCTGCATCCACACACAGGGAAAAAATACAGCATCCGATACCCTCTATCATGTGACTCAAAGTTCGTCATCTACTTACTAACCTGCCCATGTGGGTTAGCCTACGTCGGCAAAACCGACTGTGCCTTCAAGACTAGAATGGCACAGCATAGGTACGCCATACGTGAGGCCATCAAATCGGGTGGTAGTGACCAGCCTGTGGCACGCCACTTTGCACAAGCGAAACATGGAATGGCCACCCTCCATTATAAAATAATTGACCAAGTCCCGCCAACATTGCGGGGCGGTGACCAATCAAAGAGGCTGCTTCAGGTTGAATCCAAATGGATTTATGTCCTCAATACCCAATCCCCTATGGGTTTAAATGAGGCTCTTAGTTACAGATGTTTTCTATGATTAATCGAGAACAGGGTGTTGTAGCATTGACAGGCCCTTCCCCCACTGTCATACTATAACCCATTTCTATTGTTACAAGTGTCTATGCTAGGTTTGTGCAGGGTAGATATGTGGCATTGTTTTGTAATGACTAGTCCCAGTCAGGCATTCAACATGAAGAAGCCCTAGGAACAGCATGGCCTATGCAAATTGTTAATATTGTGCCCTCATTAGTTAGTGACATCTGAGAGTGCATTTGCACTACAGTACTCACACAGGCTCATTAAGTTGCCTATATGTCTCCACCATGGGCGCTGCATTGCTGGACAGTGTTGTGTAGTTATTTTATTTTCATATTTATATTCACATTTATTGTTTGATGTTTTGCACTCATTTTTCATATTTTTCATTTTTACTGAGGTGTTGCGGCGAGTCTGCAATACCCCAGTCCTGATCTATGTTGTTATTTCTATGTATGTGATGCACAAAGCACTTTATGCAGAGATGTTGTGATATGTCGTTTGTGTAACCGGTTACTATGGTTACTCTTTCCCTAGCCCCAATGTGCTAGCCGCACGGACCGGAGCCGCGTCACTTCCGGTTGAGCGGAGCGACGCCAGACCGGGATCCGGGCAGCGTGGCGGGTGGCAGCGGTGAGTACCTCCTACACTGTATGGTATTTAAACACAGTATTTTGCACTATGTGGTTATCCTGACGAAGGGGCTGCGTCCCCGAAACGTTGACACAATAAAGGACACGATTTTTTCACCTTCAGTTACAAGTCTCCCAGTGCCGCACTTATTTGCATTGCTATATATATATATATACACAACACACAAAAACAAAGGCGGCACTCACGAGACTTCCAAGCGGAGAATAAATCAGACGGACAGCGTCACGATGTTCAACGTGTCAGTCTATTTGTCAGACTTTTTTCAAGAACAAGTGTAAAACAACAGTGAACATACCTTAAATAGGGTGAAGGCGTGCATGCTCCTGGGAATGTGGGTGTGGCCTCACAATTTTATATTTTAATATCAAACTATAAATATGTAAATCACACCCCCGACACATGCACACCCACAATTAGCAGCCTTACACACAATACACACAGTAGTTCTCCTTACACATAATGTCCCCAGTATTATGTCAGATGCACATAATGTCCCCCAGTATAGTGCCAGTTACACATAATGACCCCAGTAGTGCAGTGCCAGATACACATAATGCCTCCGAGTATAGTGCCTCACACACATATGCCCCCACAGTGCCAGATACACATATGCCCCCTCAGTGCAAGACACTCGTATGCCCCTACAGTGCCAGACACTCAAATGCCCCTACAGTGCCAGACACACGTATGCCCACACAGTGCCAGACACATGTATGCCCCCACAGTGCCAGATACACGTATGCCCCCCAGTGCCTGATACACGTATGCCCCTACAGTGCCCCCATGTTGATTTTACTATTGAAGGCAGCCCTTTTAGGTAGATTCACTTTTAGAGGCGGCAGCTATCCCCCCAACCCCGTGCAGTTCCTCAACATCAGGGATGCCCATTAATGATCAAAGAGTGCAGCAGCAGCAGCCACTGTAATTGGCGCCGGGGTCCAGCACCGCACCACAATACAGACAAGAAACTCTACATAAACTACAACTCCCAGCAGCCGCTGCTGCATGCTGTGATCATTACTGGGCATCCCTGCTGGTGAGGAACTACACGGGGTGGGGGGATAGCTGCTGCCTCTAAAAGTGAATCTACCTACTGCCTCTGGAAGGCGCCCCTCCTCGGCTGGCGCCCCTGGCGAGTGCCATCCTGGCCAATAGGAAGATACACCCCTGCCCCCAGTAGTAATGCCCCCTTGTAGTTTAGCCTTCAGTAGTAATGTGCCCCTGTAGTTATGCCCCCCAGTAGTAATGCACTCCCGTAGTTAGCCTCCAGTAGCTTGCCCCCAGTAGTTAGCCCCATGTAACTTGCCTCAAGTAGTAATGTCCCCAGTAGTAATGCCCTCTGTAGTTTGCCCCCTTGTAGTTTAGCCCCCCTGTAGTAATGCCCCTTGAAGTTTAGCCCCCCTCTAGTTTAGTCCCCAAATAGTAATGCCCCCAGTAGTTTAGCCCCTGTAGCTATGCCCCCAGTAGTGTGCCCCAAGTAGTAATGCCCCAGTAGTGTGCCCCCAGTAGTAATGCACCCCTTTAGTTTGCCCCCAGTAGTTTACCCCTTGTAGCTTGCCCCCTGTAGCTTGCCCCCAGTAGACGTGCCTTAAAAAAAAAAAAAACACCATACTTACCAAGCACCACTCCCGCTTCCGACCGCTGTGATCTCCTGGCGTCCGGCTCCCTGCACTATGAGAGAGACGTCATGACGTCTCTCTCATAGCGCACACTAGAGCCGGGAGCCGGAAGCAGGAGCTCAGTAGTGAACTCCTGCCACCGGGCTTCCACTGTGCGGGGAGAGCTGGGCACCGCTGGTAACAGCGGGTGCCTGGAATCTCCCTGAGGCACCGGCACATATCGGGTGACGTGAACCGGAGGAGGCGGAACTGCGTTCCGTCTCCAAGTGGAACTGACAGAACTTAATTCCGGCTCACTTTAACCCCTGGTCTTATTGCATTATAAAACACAAAAAAAAGATGCTTGATGCTACCGAGTCAAACACTCACATGCAGAGGGTACAAATTCCTTGGGCCCTGGTCAGATGGATGGGCCCAGTGGGCTGCAGTGTGGCCAGGGATGTGCTTATAAAATGAAATAAAAAAAGTCAGTATTGCATGGCCACACCTCCTGTGATAAGGCCACACCCCAGACTCTCTACTGCCCTGCTCATGTGATATGTGTAATGTGACTCATAGCACACACAGCAAAGATATGAGGACACATCTGTATATATATATATATATATATATATATATATATATAGTGATAGAAGCACTGTTAAAGTGAAAAACGAGAGATATATTTGTCCCAGGTTTCTGGCTTATGTATTTAAACCCCAAGGAAATATCTGTTCTGCTAAACAGACTTGTTTAGAGTTTAGGCTTTTACTAAAAGCCACATAATAATAAGTGCTTGCACCAGTAAGAGTCTGATATTAGATGTGTCAGGGCTTGGCTCAGGGGCTTACTACCTGGGAAAACAGGCTTGTCATGAGACACTGTGATTTATTGACTGCAGGTACTGTGCATATGCCTGTGTTTGTTGTAGGGGCATTAGGCCCTACCACTTTGAGAGAGGAAATCTATGATGTTTAGTTAGTGCCCAGACGGGCTAGGATTTATTTTCATGTTTTGCTTTTGTACTGCGCAATATATATATATATATATATATATATATATATATAACACGTATGTTCCTACACTCACATCAGTACAATACACAACAGTAGGGTGCTCCCTAGTGGTGATCTCCCTAAACAGGGTAGACCCACAATATTTAACCAGAAGTCCAACAATGTGGAGGTGCACTCGTCAAGTTCAAACAGTCAACGATTTCACTTTGTTCACAACAGCTTTATTTCAGTTTATATTCGGCTCATTAGGTCGACGTTTCGATCCTCATTCGCGGATCTTTCTCAAGACAAGCTTCAATTTTTATACAATTTTTGAAAGCATCATATATTGATTACTACAAAGAAACAAAAGAAAGTAAATAAATCTCTTGAAGGAACAAACACAAAACACATATATATAGACTGCCACACTCCAACAGTGTTAGGATGCAAGAATTTCTTAACACCCAATGTGGTTCAAATGTAATATCACACCTATGTCTATGTTTGCCAAGTGTGTACACCAGCCCCATGTCCTCGTAAATTTAACACCAGTGTAGACTTTAGTATTCTCATAAACGTATAACGGCTGTGATAGAGGTAGTGTTAGAGATAACATCCACTTACTCAGAGAATCAATATCTCATGTTCAGACAATAAACGTGCTGTATGGTTTAGTCAGGCTTATTTCTAACAGGATTCTGCAAGAGTGAATAGGGTAAAGGATATATATATATATATATACATGTACACATGCATACATATATGTATGCATAAATATACACACATACATACACGACAGCATGTACATAGCCACAAATACAATTGGATTCAATAAATCCCCTTATTCCATGTACCACCAGTGAGACAACTTAGACTGCAATACTTACTGGTGTGCTTACTTAGACACACAACCACGAGGCAGCTCAGACAACATAGGAAATCACTGTAAGAATAGTACACAGAGTTCATCCTTCAATAGCCAAAGATATGTAAGTCTACCAACAACTCCTTCTGATGTAATTACAGTACTCACCCACATAATGGGAGATGCTGACACCCTCTACAGCCACAACTTGGACTGGCAGACAGACCGGACCGGTGTAGCGGGTATATAGGTCCGGTCTGTCTGCCAGTCCAAGTTGTGTCTGAGCTGCCTCGTGGTTGTGTGTCTAAGTAAGCACACCAGTAAGTATTGCAGTCTAAGTTGTCTCACTGGTGGTACATGGAATAAGGGGATTTATTGAATCCAATTGTATTTGTGGCTATGTACATGCTGTCGTGTATGTATGTGTGTATATTTATGCATACATATATGTATGCATGTGTACATGTATATATATATATCCTTTACCCTATTCACTCTTGCAGAATCCTGTTAGAAATAAGCCTGACTAAACCATACAGCACGTTTATTGTCTGAACATGAGATATTGATTCTCTGAGTAAGTGGATGTTATCTCTAACACTACCTCTATCACAGCCGTTATACGTTTATGAGAATACTAAAGTCTACACTGGTGTTAAATTTACGAGGACATGGGGCTGGTGTACACACTTGGCAAACATAGACATAGGTGTGATATTACATTTGAACCACATTGGGTGTTAAGAAATTCTTGCATCCTAACACTGTTGGAGTGTGGCAGTCTATATATATGTGTTTTGTGTTTGTTCCTTCAAGAGATTTATTTACTTTCTTTTGTTTCTTTGTAGTAATCAATATATGATGCTTTCAAAAATTGTATAAAAATTGAAGCTTGTCTTGAGAAAGATCCGCGAATGAGGATCGAAACGTCGACCTAATGAGCCGAATATAAACTGAAATAAAGCTGTTGTGAACAAAGTGAAATCGTTGACTGTTTGAACTTGACGAGTGCACCTCCACATTGTTGGACTTCTGGTTATATATAATATATATATATATATATAAAACCAATAAGTATCTCCATTATATACACATTCATATCATTTTTCTTTTGATTTTGTGTTTGCAGAGCGGTGGATATTGTTATTTGTCCATTCTATTTGTAACAAATTTGCTGATATTCAGTGTTTCCATTTCTGTCTCCATTTTTGCGTGTCGTTCCTTAGCACATGAAGTACGAAGTGCTCCTCAGGTAAGAGAAAGATGGATGTTAGCGCAGATAATTACTCTAAGTATTGTACATGCTGTGTAGAGTTTGTATTGAAAAAATAGCTTAGTTTGCTTATTGAATATATGAGCAAAAGGAATGTCATGGCTAATTACCCAATTATGTGTTTTCCTTCCATTTCATTGTTATATTTAATCAACTTTGTCTTATTTGTATGAGACACTTTTAGAGTATTTTATTCTTTATATTTGGGATGCGGACAATTTGCCTACAATCAAAATTCTGACGGTCAAGATACCGACAACCATTGACCGACGGTCAGGGCCGGATTATGCCTTGGGGGGCCCAGAGTACTTAAGACAGTGGAAGGTGGGGGATGCATGTTAGATTGTGCATACCTCCCAACATGTCCCATTCCAGGAGGGACAGAATGCTCTCTACCTGGACTTCCCACTTAATATGTGATTAATGTCACCTGTGTTGAACTATTTAATTGATAAGAAAAGTATTTCACCACAGGTGATTGCAATCATAAATTAATAAGGAAGTCCAGGTAGAGAGCATTTTGTCCCTCCTGGAATGGGTCATGGTGGGAGGTATACAGTAGATTGTGTACATTACATTTAAACCACTGGTGTATATTAGTTTTAAACTAATAGTTTAATAATACCTGGGTACTGTTTATACAGTAGCTCCACCTAATTGAAAGACAACTATTTAATAAAATGTTCTTGTAGTGTAACAAAGACAACTTAAATAACCTTACAATCACTGGCGTATTAATAATGGGTGCAGTGTGTGCAGTTCACATGGGCCCCACACTGCACACCCTGCACCCATTCATTGAAATACTTACCCTCTGGAGTCCTGCAGCGCAGCAGCAGCGCTGCCGCCATTTTCCAAGTGATTCACACATGTGCAATAGGAAACTTACTTGGAAAATGGCCGCAGTGCCATTTTCCTGGAGATCTGCGCATGTGCTGTAGACTCTGGGACAGCGCATGCGCAGATCTCCCAGAGTCTACACAGAGTTTACACAGTGCTGCCGGGTATAGAGGAGGAGGCCCAGACAGAGACTGCACATGGGCCTCCTCCTCTCTAGAAACACCCCTGCTTAAAATACACTTAGAAAAATAAAATCATTTATCTTGTCACATGCAAGATTAGCATCAGCTTCTGTACCTACACACTGGGATAGGACTCAGGACTCTCTAGACCCAAATGGTTTAGTTGTATAAAGTTTACTCAGGACTCAGGCACCAAAGCAGGGAGGAGGAGAAGCTGGTATCCCTGTGTAACTTACAGCTCTCTCCACCCTCCTATCTTTCCTCTGGTCAGAAAGCTCCGTCGGTACATTCCTGTGTCTCTGCCTACTCGCATTCTGGCTCTCGCATTAAGAGGGAAAGCTAGTGAGATCAGTGTGCTTTGGCCTGGAGGTCCCTGACAAAGGGGGGCCCGGGGTACAGTATGCCCTGCATATTAATCTGGCTATGCCGACGGTCAAAATCCTGACAAGGTCAAAATCTCAACAAAGTCAAAGTACCGACATTTAAAATACCGACAGGCAAAATACTGACATTTAAAATGTTGGCAGGTCAAAAAGTCGATATGAGTTTTTCATAATTTTTTCATTGAAACAGACTTGTTCATAATTTACCATCCCAGTGGACCTGGAGGGGGAATAAAATAGTGTGCTGAGCGCAGCAAGCATGGTGAGCATGGTGAGCGCAGCGAGCCATGCTATAGGACGCAGTACACTTACACGGTGTCCGTGTCAACTTATATCGACATACACACACACACACCAAAAAAAAATGAAAACTTGTGTCCACTTTTTGACCTGTCGACATTTTGATTGTCGGTATTGTGACCTTGTTGGTATTTTAAATGTCGGGATTTTGACAGTCGGTCAGTTGTTGTGAGTATTTTGACCATCAGGATTTTGATTGTAGGTATTTCATACTAAACTCTTATATTTTCAAGCTGAAATAGTGCAGGTTGATACTCCTTTTTGTTTAGCTTTAAGAAAATTTCCCCGTATGATTATGTCAACCAGCTGCTATAGTGTGGACACTGCGCCAGGGATATTTTTTGTTTGTGCATTATTAGAGGAATCTGGTCAGTTTGGAGTGCCAGGGTTGGTTTTTAGTTAGCAAGAGTTTAACTAAGTTGGTGGTGGTGGATTTGTCCAAGCCAAAGACAAGATAATGGCTGTACAGGGTAATACTTCACAAATAAAAGGTGGAAATGGGAAAAATGGAGGGTCCGTTGCACAGGAAATAATTTTTATCTCTATAATAGAGAATACATTTCTTAGTTTAATAGAATCCCTGATTGTAATGAGATATAATAATATATCAAGATGTGGTGGTGCTACCACAGATCATGACATTATAGAAGAGACAAAAAAGAAGAAGAGGAAAGAAAAGGATCTGTTTAGGGTGCACTAATTGGTTTAAAATATAACAGTTATTGAGTTAATTAAAAGTGGATTATATTACCACATGAAAACCAAACATTTATGCGAAATATGTTAAAAACACACATTAAAGTGGTGAAAAGATTTAGAGACAATGGGGTCATTCCAACCCGTTCGCACGCTGCTTTTTTTCGCAGCCGTGTGAACGGGTCCGGAATGCGCATGCGCAACAGCCGCAATGCGCAGGCGCGACGCTGCCCGGCGACGGGGGAACACCGGGCAGCGACTGAATTAAAGAAGAAAACGATCTCTGCTGCAATCACAAAGTGATTGACAGGAGGAGGGCGTTCCGGGGTGGCAACTGACCATTTTCAGGGAGTGGAGATCCGAACGCAGGCGTGTCCAGGCGTTTGCAGGGCGGGTGTCTGACCTAAATTCTGGGACCTGAGACGCTGAAGTCATTGCAGTGGGTAAGTAAGTCCAGACCCACTCCTCATCTGCACAAAATGTTTTTGCATAGCTCGGCTGCACAAGCGATCGCAGCATTGCTATGCATAAATACACTCCCCCATAGGTGGCCTCTAGTTGATCGCATGGGCTGCAAAAAGTTGCAGTGTGCGATCAACTCGGAATGAGGGCCAATGTGACTACTTAAGAGAGAAAATGAATAAAGATTTTCAAAGACTGAGCTTCCTTCTTGTGTCTACTTTCTTATGTCTGTGTAAGTAGTAACTGTTTTAATCTTGTTTCAATATTTGTTGTTGTTACTATAATACACAGCAACCATTGTTGTTATATTGCTCATGAAGGAGTCTTGGCAGGTTGCCCATTAAACCCTTTGCTCCTATGTTATTTAAATAACAGATTACAGTATTAGATATTGAGGAATCTATCGCATCCAATTACTGCGTGGTGTATGAAACAGGTACCTGAAAAAACACATGCAATGTTATCAAACCTGAGAGACTGCTGTTCATATGACTGCAATCTCTCACTTTTACTTGTCTGACTTCCAGTAAATTTCCCAGAGGAGGAATATTTGTTGTGTCCCACGCAGCACCAATAACTTACTGCACTGGACAAAAATAATGATTTTATTTGTATGTGTGTCTTGTGCTAGTCAATGTTATTGAACATACAGTACCAGAATTAGGATATTATAGATCTCCTGCTAATTGGGATATATACTATTGGTACCCTCTCGGGTCAACTGTTCAATTACAGGGGCAGGATTCAGGTAGTACAATAATTTCAAATTCCTCAAGAATAATAAGCCTCAATCACCGTATAAAGGGATAATCACTGTATTCAGACCTGATCGCTCGCATGCAGTTTTTTGGAGCGCTGGGATCAGATAGTCGCCGCCTACAGGGGAGTGTATGTTAGCTGTGCAAGTGTGCGATAGCATGTGCAGCCGAGCGGTACAATTAAACTTTGTGCATTTTCTGAGTTGCCCAGAACTTACTCAGCCGCTGCGATCACTTCAGCCTGTCCGGGGCCGGAATTGACGTCTGACACCCGCCCTGCAAACGCTTGGACATGCCTGCGTTTTTAAAACCACTCCCAGAAAATGGTCAGTTGCCACCCATAAACGACTTCTTCCTGTCAATCTCCTTGCGATTGGCTGTGCGAATGGATTATTCGTAAAACACATAGCACAGCAACGATCCGCTTTGTACCTGTGCGACGCGCCTGCGTATTGCAGTGCATACACATGCGCAGTTCTGATCTGATCGCAGCGCTGCAAAAAATGCTAGCGAGTGATCAGGTCTGAATTACCCCCATAAGGACAAACGGTAAGTTGTTATATGGGTATATAGGAACGTTAGGTAATTATGTTCGTTATAGTTGTGTTGATTCATCTAATAATGACCCTGAAATGTGTTCCTATATTTATTAGATTATTCTTAATATATATACTGGTTTAAAGATACAGTACACAGTGTAAGACAATATGTTGTGATGGCAGTTATCACCAATGGGTTACGATTAACACCCCACCAAGGATTGAAAGTGGCTTTTTATATTAGTAAACTTACATATGAATTTGCTGCTGTAATATTGACTATAAGAGCTACTCTTTGTTATGGTTTACGCTCAGTATTTATTTTCTCTCAAGAATTCACATTGGCTCTGAATCTTTACAGCACTTTAATTTGTGTTTTTAACATATTTCACATACACGTTTGTTTTTCATGTGGTAATATGATCCACTTTTAATTGATTCAATAAATGTTATATTTGAAACCAATTAGTGCACCCTAAACAGATCCTTTTCTTTCCTCTTCTTTTTTGTCTCTTGTACGGGGTAATAGCCTGGTGACAAAAAGCCATGTCATTGATAGGGGACAAGAATGATTCAAGTGAGGAGGAGAAGGAATCTTGGTCAAGGATGTTTAGATTTCACTTGATGAAGGATATTTTGGAAGTTGGGGATTGAGATGAAGAAAGAGTGAAGGTGAGAAGATAGTGGTATGACAGCAGGAAAGGAGAGTTAGAGAAATCAGAACAAGTGCAAAAGTGGGTGAAGAGGAGGTCAATGGAGTGACCAAGGTTGTGGGTAGGGGAGGATGACCATTGGGACAAGCCAAAGGAGGATGTAAGGGAGAGATATTTGAGGGCAGCAGTGTCAGAGGGGTTGTCAGTGGGGAGGATGAAGTCACTGAGGATAAAGGAGAGAAGATCAAGGTGTGGGAAACCAGGCAGCAAAGTTATCGAGGAAATGGGAAGAGGGACCTTGGAGGTGGTAGGTGACCATAATATGAAGGTATAAAAGGCACATGGCGTGGACCACAAAGAGCAGAAAGAGAGGCAAGGCTTGGGTGGTATGACACAGAAGGTGCAGCTGGAGGTCAAGTGCTCCAAACCCAAGAATACCCTGTTTAGAAATACATTGCCTTGTCTCTCAGGCAGCACCTTCATTGCCATGAAGTATTAGAATATTCTACACTTTTCACACTAATTTAGCCCACAGTGTGACTATACTGTACCTGTTGGGAGCAGTGCTTGGAACCTCTTTCCCTTCATATCCTTCCCATTTTACAGTATTGAATTTTATTAAAATGTTGTACGTCATCTCAAATACATGTCATGCTTATTATGTATGTATTGCTTTACTATGTTATCTCTGCTTGCAGGTGTTCATGATCCAGAATGAAATTGTGGTTTCCATGAACCCTTCCACAGTTTCAGCATTTAATCACTCAGAACCACCTCCTCAATATGCAGCCCAACCAGTCGAAACATACGTTTAACATAATTGCATTATATATTCTAAACTGCACAGTAAACAGGAGTGGAAAGTATTCTGTGACCTGATATAGGGCCTGAATCTGAGTTGGGTGCAGACGTGTGCGTGTTACTGTATGCTAATTCAGCAGCCAATTTTCCAAATACTTAGATGCCCAATTACATTGTATTTCAGCTGTATAAATCCATCTCATTGGACGTTCCATTAGACTCACGTGCATTAGCCCTATAGTAGGTGCAGTCTCCCTGTTTGAGCATGGCCTCCTATGTAAGAGAAGATCAGAGTAGAGGAAGTGGGAGAACCAGGCTGTAGAGTTGTGCATCTTTCGATGCAGAAGTGTCAGCCATACGCCTGTGACAGGCCTGCTTCTGCCTACTGTAGCTATCTCCCTGTTACTTCCCAGGAGCGCATACTAAAATCGACACTTCCTGTATTCGTTCTGCTCCTCGATGCAATATCTAACGGAAAGCATGTGCAGTGTGGCTCAGATGCATGCGCAGTACAGTACTTAAAACATTGCCCAACTGCGAGAAGTGTCACAGTATATACAGTAGATTATAGTTTACTAGATTACAGTGAATTTGTATTATGCATTCTCTTTACTATTATAATGGGAACAATGCTTCTACAATGGAATGACATGTAGACAGCAGATAATGTCTCCGTATCAACAGTCATTCACTCTTCAAACACGTTAATAAATGGTTACATAAATTACACACTTGTGATGTTAAATAATAAATATGTCCCCCCAGTTATATTATACTCAGGCATAGCTCAGCTTTAAATATGGATGTAACTAGTGCTAAAGTTAGTATGTGCTGGACAGGTGTACCGTACAAGAACGCAGTGTCACAAATTTTGACTTACACAGACAATGTTGAGTTGCAAATGCACTGTGGTTGGGTACTAAATACCGGCTGTCAGGATGTCGATGGTCAGGAGACCGACATCGGTATCCCGACAGTCGAAATCCCAACAAGGGGTGTTAAGGAGTCTAACCCTACCGTTACGCTAAGCTTCCCTCTTATGTGCCTAACCCTAATCCACCCACTACCTGCAGCCTAACCCCCCCGGGTTGGGCCTAAACCTAGCCCCCCTCATCACACCCTAAACCTAACCGTCTTCCCCCAAAGCCTAGCCCTAACCCCACCCTAGTGGTGCCTAACCCTACTACCCCAATTACCCCCCCTTCCTTTGTGGACCCTAAACCTAACTCTCCCCCCAACCCCACACCCTAAACATAAGTCCCCTGGGGGTCTGCTAAAGCTAACCTCCTATCTCTGGCATAGTACTCCCCCGGGCCACTGTGTAACGATTGAGATTCTGACAGTTGGGTTTCCTGCATCGTTGTTCTGCACCCTTTCGGGATTCCGGCATTGGTATTCTGTTATGTGTTGGGATTCCTGCATCGGGATCTCGTGCGCTGGGATCCTGACCATCAGGTTGGTAACTGCATCACCTATTAGCTCTGTACACATGGCATTTTTCCCCACAAAAACTTTCCACGGCTTTTGCACAAAAAAGTGGCAAACACCGCTTTTCGCCAAAGTGAGTGCACCTGTTTTCGCATTTTCCTATTGCAAAATTGTGAAAACGAGATTCACATGAGAATTCTTGCCATCAAAACAAGCGAAAAATTTAGCTGAAAAGGGGGTAATCAGCCTGTACCCCAAAAAATTACAAACTAACGTAGAAGCAGTAGCGGTTCTTGCCAAGGGCAAGCAAACTTTTTGCCCACGGCACCGCTGTCCCCAGGGTGCCGCCGCCACCGTGGCCCATGGGCTGTGTGGGCGCCCGCTGCAGCCAGCTGTACTGACAGACACTAGAGGTCATAATTGAGTGCGGCGCTGCTATGGGAGAGACGTCATGACATCTCTCCCATAGAGAGGAGCCGGCAGCCGGAGACGGAGGGCAGCACAGCAGCAGTCCGGAAGCAGGAGCGGGCTGGGAAGTATTACGTAGTTGTTTTTTTTATTTTATTGTGTGTGTGTTTGTAAGCGGCGCTACTGGCGCACAGCTACTGGGAGCAGAACTGCAGGGTGCACAACTACAGGGGGCACAGCTACAGGGGGCAGAACTACTGGGGGCACTACTATTGGAGGCACTACTACAGGGGCACAGCTACAGGGGCACAACTACTGGGGCACAGCTACAGGGAACACAACTACTGGGGGCACAGCTAGGAGGCACTGCTACAGGGGGCACAGCTACTGGGGTCACAACTACATGGGGCACAGCTACAGGGGGCACCGGTACAGGGGGCACAGCTACAGGGGGGGCACAAGTACAGGGGGATAACTGTGGTGGCCATGCCCCTATTTTTGGTGCGCACAGCTACATTTTACCGGGGGGGGGGGGGGGTCACAAGAAACTTTTGCCACGGGCGCCACAAAGATTTGGGGGACTTAAATTTGGTGAAATTGCTGGGAAATTTATTATTTCTTTTCCATATGGAAAAAATGCTCAAAGGCAAGCTTTTTGTGAAAAATAAATGCTCTCATTAAATTAAGGTACATGTAAATGGATAAAAGTATAAGTAAACAGTATATTTGTGTCATTTAAAGGCACATTTAAAAAAGTCACCACCCAAAAAATTACTCCCACAAGCAAACCTAAAAACACTTGTCCCACTCATGAAGCACCCCAATATACATGTCCCACACCTTGTACCCCAATTGCCATCACTTTGCATTTTTTTCACCCCAAAAGTGACATATCATTATTGGCTAATTTATTTATGGTAGACTTACCATAGTTGAATCTCTTTCTGCGAGGTACACAGGGTTCCACAGGGAATACATTGGGGTGTAGAGTTGGATCTTGAACCAGAGATACCAACAGGCTAAGCTTTGACTGTTCCTAGGATGCATTGCATGGCCTCATCTATAACCCCGCCTCCGGACACTGGAGCTCAGGTCCAATGCAGAAGCAGCTAAAGAGAAGGTAGATGTTAGTCACATTGAACCACATTCTCACAACAGGAGAAGATACCAGCGGCTAATGCCATACAAACCCAAAGAAGCTAAGTGCGTCAGGGTGGGCGCCCTGTGGAATCCAGTGTACCTCGCAGAAAGAGATTTAACTATGGTAAATCTTCCATAAATCTCCTTTTCTGCAGCAGGGTACACTTTGTTACACAGGGAATACATCGGGGATGTCCTAAAGCAGTTCCTCATGGGAGGGGCGCGCACCATAGCGGGCACAAGGACTCAGCGTGCAAAGGAAGCATCCTGGGAGGCGGAGGTATCAAAGGCACAAAACCTAATGAACGTGTTCACGGAGGACAACGTAGCCCTCTTGCACAATTGTTCAGCGGACACGCCTCCGCAGGTCGCCGAAGAAGGTCCAACAGATCCAGTAGAATGGGCTTTGATAGCAGCAGGAGCTGGAAGACCAGCCTGTGCATAAGCTTGTGCAATCACTGTTCTAATCCATTCTAATCTGGCCAAGGTTTGCTTTTCCGCAGGCCAGTCACATTTGTGAAAACCAAAAAGTACAAAAAGGGTATCGGACATCCTGAGGGAGGCAGTCCTCTCCATGTAAATACGGAGAGCCTGTACCACATCCAAAGACCACTCTTTGGAGGACAAACCAGAAGAAATAAAAGCCGGAACTACAATCTCTTGGTTAAGATGGAAAGATGACACCACCTTAGGTAGATAACCGGGATGAGTTCTAAGAACTGCCCAGTCACGGTGAAAAAGCAGAAAGGGTGGACGACAGGACAAAGCGCCTAAGTCCGACACCCTCCAGAGGCAATAGCCAGCAGAAAAACGACCTTAAGCGTAAGATATTTAAGGTCCACAGACTCAAGAGGTTCAAATGGAGACTCTTGTAGGGCATTCAAAACAATAAACAGATCCCATGGAGCCACAGGAGGGACATAGGGAGGCTGAATCCATAAAACGCCTTGAGTGACAGTATGACCGTCAGGAAGAGACGCAATCTTCCTCTGAAACCACACCGACAAGGCAGAGATATGAACTTTGAGGGAGGCCAGACGAAGTCCTAAGTCTAGGCCTTGTTGCAGAAAAGCCAAAAGTCTGAAAATTCTGAAATCGTATGCATCGTAATTCTTAGCAGCACACCAAGTGAAGTAAGAATTCCAGACCCTGTAATAAATCTGCGCAGAAGCCGGTTTGCGGGCCTTTAGCATAGTTTGGATAACCACCTCGGAGAAACCTTTGGCCCCCAGGAGTGAAGCTTCAAGAGCCACGCCGTCAAAGCCAGCCTGGCCACGTCCGGGTAGACACAAGGGCCCTGAACGAGGAGGTCTGGGCATTGAGGAAGTAGAAGAGGACGCTTGATCGCAGGACCACCATCAGAACTTCTGGGGCCCGGGACTCGTAAAATAGGCAGCCACCCCCCACAAAATAAATAAATATATATATATATATATATATATATATATATGGAACAGCGTACAGGTGCGCTTCACAGTGTTTCAAAAAATTAGTCCAGATCTTATCCACCAATCACTTTATCAGCACCAAATTCTGTATTACCTCTAAAAGAATCACGGAATCCCACGGGATAAGTTATCTACAAAGGAAAATTAGAGGAGCATTTCATAGTGTAATATGCTTTTTATTCACAAACACATGTTAAAATACAGCAGGTATCATAATTGAGCTTTTCCTAATACCTCAGAATTCCTCTGAGTGGACTTTGATTACCACTTGGTTTGAATTTGCACACTCCTGGTGTCAGCTCCACAAGCCGCCGATGTAGCTTCAGGCCCCTGTGACTCGTACCGCTAGCTTCACACCACGGACCTCAGTACGCCAGGACACCGCTGCTCTCAGCACGGAGGGGAGATGATCCAGGACTCAGCGATCATGTCACCAAGCCACGTCCCAAAGCGTTTCATCATAGAGGTAATCTAAGTCCACTCAGAGGAATTCGGAGGTATTAGGAAAAGCTCAATTCTGATACCTGCTATATTTTAACATGTGTTTGTGAATAAAAAATGTATTGCACTATGAAGCGCTCCTCTAATTTTCCTTTGTCGATATATATATATATATATATATATATAAACCATACAAGACAAATATATATACACATACATACATACATACATAGATACACACACACACTTTCTCTCTCCCACTCTCCCTCAACTTACCTATTACAGGCTGGCCAGAGCTGTAGCAGCCTAGTCCTATGTAGCTCTGCCCCCTCCATTTCATGTAGCTCTGCCCCCTTTTCATGACCGAGATCTGGCACTGTCACAGGAGAGGGGAGAGTATGCTGCAAGCTTCACTGAAAACTCTCAGCCAAAATGGCTGCCACCTTAGAGGAGACAGTTATTAAAGATCCTAGAGGAGCCTCCTCTAGAATCTTTAATAACTGTCTCCTCTGAGGCAGTGGCCATTTTTGGAGGGACGTTTACATTAGAAGCTTGCAGCATCCTCTCCCCATCCTTTGACAACGCCAGAACTCGGTAATGATAAGTGGACGGAGCATCGCAGCGGCAGACGGCGTCATGAGCGGCCCGGGCCCTCTCCTCTCTGTCAGAGAGGCCAGGTTCGGGACTTCTGTGCCCGCAGCACCCCCCTGATGGTGGGCTTGCCTGCAGGTCTGAGAACCAGTGCCATCTGGGCCACGCTGGAGGGACTAGAATTAGTATTCCTCCTTCTTGCTTTAACTTCCGTAGTACCCTGGGCAGGAGTGACACTGAAGGGAACACGTATGGCAGCCGAAAGTTTCATGGAATTGCTAGTGTGTCCATGAATGCTGCTTGAGGATCCCTTGTCCTTGATCCGAAGACCGGAACCTTGTGATTGCATCGAGACGCCATCAGGTCTACATCCGGGGACCCGTCATATCACAGACCACTCCAAAGATACCTATGGTTACGTGTTGTCACATACATACTACACTATCAGTCGTCCCTTCGTTTTTTCCTTGTCTCCGAGAATAATAACATCGAACCAGTGTCATCTCCGGGACAAGATGAACAAGAAGGGGAAACGAATGATTAAAGATACCTTTACATGCAGAAATAACTGTGATTTAACGTGAGTACGGTACGCGTTAAACTATCATCTACTCTAAGTAACTCCACTCCCGTCACATTATCTGTAGAAAGGATGAGAATTTTGGACGAATAATCCTTAGAACCACGCTTATCCCACTTTCCCATGCATTTTTACCAAACTTACTACACCATCAATTGCTCTCTTGTCCCATTTCTTCCTTTTATTTTACCACGAGGACAAGA
This sequence comes from Pseudophryne corroboree, assembly GCF_028390025.1. Lineage (NCBI taxonomy): Eukaryota > Metazoa > Chordata > Amphibia > Anura > Myobatrachidae > Pseudophryne > Pseudophryne corroboree. Next base: position 110,465,379 of record NC_086446.1, on the reverse strand, counting down.
ACTTTCTACTTTTCTAGACTGATTGACTGAGAATTCATTTGAATTACTCCACCACCATACATTGTTGTTGTTGGAAGAGCGCAGAAGGGATTTCTCATTTTTTGTATATTCCTGTTCCAGGGTGATTGAGTGATCACCCGTAGATTTCCCCACTGCAGCTCTTTGAGGCGCAGCAGTCCTCTATTCATTCTTTTTTTGCAGAAAAAGTACAATGACTTAATAAATCTGCTTGGAGCAAGTATACTTTTAAGATTGGTGGATCTCCGAAAAACCACCTGTGGTTTTGCTGGCAAATGAGAACCAAGTATAGGGTCTTTCTTAAGTATTCCCCAATGACGGTCAAGTACTTTTCTAATTAGATGATTTTCTTTATTGTACTGTGTTAGAAATGGTCTAATGGGCTTTTTCTTCTCCATCTGAGGTTTAGGAACAAGAAGATCCGATCTCTCTCTTGTAGAAGCTTTTTCTCTAGCTTCCTCAATAAAACGAGGATCATATCCTCTCTGTAGGAAACGATCAGCCAATACTTGGGATTGAGACCAATAATCATGTAAATGACTAACATTGCGTCTTACTCTTAAAAACTGTGAATACGGAACACTTTTTTTCCATGTATGGTGGTGACAACTTGAGAATGGGATGTAACTATTAGCGTCTACTGACTTAAAAGGGGTTTTAGACAATATATGTTCTCCTGGTGTACCTTTTAACTCCAGGTCCAAATACTCAATCTGTAGGGGATCTTCTGAATGTGTGAAGCGGAGATTGCTATCATTATCATTAATAAATTGAATAAACTCAGGAATTAGTCCTGGGTTCCCTTGCCATATGATCAAGATGTCGTCTATATAGCGTTTGTACAGTACTATGTTTTCCTCGAACTTTGAACCATAGATGTAACTCGTTTCCCAGGCTGCCATAAAAATGTTTGCGTACGAGGGGGCAAATTTTGTCCCCATCTCCGTCCCCTGGGTTTGCAAGTAAAACTTTCCGTTATATTTGAAGAAGTTATGTTCCAATATGAACCTTATGCAATTCAAAAGAAACATAACTTATTTTTCCTCCATTGCTGAGTTTGTAATTAGAGCTTTCTGTACCGCTTCTATTCCCTTAGAATGGGGGATACTGGAATACAATGCTTGAACGTCTATAGTAATTCACACCATATCTGAGGACCAAACCAGATCTTTGACAATGTTCAATATAGACGCTGAATCTTTCAGATGTGATTTATTCAGTAGAACCAGAGGCTGTAATTTTAGGTCTACATAATGTGATAAATTCGCGGTCAATGAGTCCACCCCCGCTACTATGGGTCTTCCGGGGGGGGGGGGGAAGTTATTTTTATTTTTGTGGACCTTAGGGATATGGTAAAAAATCGGGATAATGGGGAATCTAACCAAAAGGTAGTTATATTCCTCCATACAGATGCATCCATCTTTTAAACCTTTATTTAAAAGTAAGGATAGTTGCTCAAAAAACTCATCAGTAGGATTCCCATTCAGACTGACATATGTTGTTTCATCCAGAAGTAACCTATTGGACTCATCCATATAGGTTTGAACATCCTATATGACCACAGCGCCTCCTTTGTCGGCCTGTTTGATGATTGTATTATCATCCTGTTTCAACAATTTAATTGCTTGTTTTTCTTGGGGATTCAAATTTCCCGTATATCTGGAATAAGTTAGTTTGATATTACGAAAATCTTCATTAACGGAGTCATAAAAGATGTCAATATGACTTCCTTGAGATTCTACGGGATAAAACCGCGAAGGTAAGGCTACCACCGGTTTAGGCTTTTTCAAGGGTGTGGTTTCAACACAGGGATTTTTTATAAAATGACGTTGAACCGTAAGACTACGTATGTATTTATTCAAGTCGATAAAAAGGTTAAACTTATCGAGGTGCTCATCCGGGGCAAATTTCAGACCCTTATCTAGAACCGAGAGTTCTGCTGTTTATAATTCTTTTTGGGAATTATTGATGACCCCTGTACCTGAAGGTTCTTCCTTTTTTTGGGGGACCTTTCGTCCACCTCTTGTTCCTCGTCTATGCCAAATCCTCTTTTTTTGGCCTGAGGGGAATCTAACCTTGTGTTGAGCTCTTCCTTCCACTGACAATGAGGAATATTGGGGCGTCTTCCCAATCTGTCCTCTAAAAAATTACGTCTGTCATTTACCTCAGGAGTGGGGGATCTAAACACCTCTGACTTTTCAATAAACCTTTCTGATCTCCAATTGGGAGGGGCCCTATTCCGTGGATTGTTATATCTCCCTGTATTTTCCTCTCTTTGATGTACAGAATCCCAATATTGGGAGGATTGTTTCCTAGATCTTGGATACCATTTCCTTTGATAGTCGTCTCTATGGGATTCGTACCGGGATCTCCTTTCTAAATCCTCCCCCCTACGTATATCTGATCTATACCACCTCCCAATAGGCTGATATTCATCCTTTGGAGGATACCTCCTATTGCCCTTCTGTGTTTCTATCGGATGTGCATCATTGGCACGATTATAGATCTGCCCACTTGCATAATCTTTCTTATCCCTTTGAAAAAAAAATTGTTTTCTTACAATGATATCTTTTTCAAGATTATCAATCTTGTATTGCAAATCTTTCATATCCCTTTGATATTCTTCCCTTTCATCAAACTTGGTTATAAAAGTCTCAATCTTAACAATTTCCTCCTGTAGTTTAACCATTTCCGATTTACGTTCACTGATAATTAAATTAATCAATTTCACTGAACATTCATCTAATACAGTGTTCCACTTTTTAAGAAAGGGCATATTGTCACCTCCAAATGTGGGAAGTTTAGAAATTCGTAATACTCTTGGGATCCGACCCACCTACAAGTACTTCTCTAGTGTAACAAGGTCATACCAGCTTCTCATTTTTTTGGAAGCCAATCTTTCCAAAGAATTGAGATAATTATAATAATCATCTTCCTCCTCCAATTCCACTACCTGCTCATCCTCCACAAATATATTCCTGTCTTTTTGGGACCTTTTGGTCCTGTCTAAACCAATAGGCATTTCCCAGCAGCAATCTGGATGCTGACGAACAATAATACAAACACAAAAATTGTACCAAATTGCGCTTGGGATATAAAAGCAGCACCTCTAGAAGAATCCTTCGTCAGCAAGGATCCAAAAATATTACATACACACCAAATCTGAGGGCGCTAATGACTTCTTAATCTATTACAGACAGTCACAATAATTTAAAAAAAATATTCATAAAACACAATGTTATCTCCATTTCATAGTGTCAATAACATTATCATCATACAGGATGGATATATTTGTAGGTCTGATATAAACTTATAGACCTACTCCATTTTTTTCGACCATTTTTATAAATAATAGTCGAAGGAATTGTCACTTCGGTATCAGTCTATGAGTCTGATTGGTATATATATTATATTTTTACCACATGGGTGATCTATTTTGAAAAATACCCACATTCAGTAAATAATTATTTTCACTATAGGTCCAATATTGGTGTAGGCTTATCTTGATCTTATAAATATGGATTTCGTCTGGAGTTATTAGCCTCCGACATATTTTGGTATGTATATCAAATAATAACTTATTCCATGGCACCTGCTCTATCTTCACTATATTCACTATATACTGGCACTATTAAATTATATATTTTAGTCTAAATTATGGATTTTTACTTTTAACATGTTGTATCTAACCAATGGGTCTGGAATGTTTTATTGAATTATGTATTGTGATTTTATTAAGTCATTGTACTTTTTCTGTTCATTCAGATCTAATACCCCTGAGGAAGTCCTAAGGGACGAAACGCGTCGGGTTCTACATCTGATTAAACCTAATTGGTGTATATTGGAATTGGGTTTTGTATCTGATCAAACCTAATTGGTGTATATTGAAATCTATAGTTGTCAGATTGAATATCCATCCTGTATGATGATAATGTTATTGACACTATGAAATGGAGATAACATTGTGTTTTATGAATACATTTTTTAAATTATTGTGACTGTCTGTAATAGATTAAGAAGTCATTAGCGCCCTCAGATTTGGTGTGTATGTAATATTTTTGAATCCTTGCTGATGAAGGATTCTTCTAGAGGTGCTGCTTATATATCCCATGCGCAATTTGGTACCATTTTTGTGTGTGTATATATATATATATATATATATATATATACTGCTCCAAAAAATAAAGGGAACACTAAAATAAGACATCCTAGATCTGAATGAATGAAATATTCTTATTAAATACTTTGTTCTTTACATAGTTGAATGTGCTGACAACAAAATCACACAAAAATTATCAATGGAAATCAAATTTATTAACCCATGGAGGTCTTGATTTGGAGTCACCCTCAAAATTAAAGTGGAAAAACACACTACAGGCTGATCCAACTTTGATGTAATGTCCTTAAAACAAGTCAAAATGAGGCTCAGTAGTGTGTGTGGCCTACACGTGCCTGTATGACCTCCCTACAACCCACACAAGTGGCTCAGGTAGTGCAGCTCATCCAGGATGGAACATCAATGCGAGCTGTGGCAAGAAGGTTTGCTGTGTCTGTCAGCGTAGTGTCCAGAGCATGGAGGCACTACCAAGAGACAGGCCAGTACATCAGGAGACGTGGAGGAGGCCGTAGGAGGGCAACAACCCAGCAGCAGGACCGCTAACTCTGCCTTTGTGAAAGGAGGAACAGGAGGAGCACTGCAATAGCCCTGCAAAATGACCTCCTGCAAGCCACAAATGTGCATGTGTCTCCTCAAACGATCAGAAACAGACTCCATGAGGGTGGTATGAGGGCCCGACGCCCACAGGTGGGGGTTGAGCTTACAGGCCAACACCGTGCAAGACGTTTTGCATTTGCTAGAGAACACCAAGATTAGCAAATTCGCCACTGACACCCTGTGCTCTTCACAGATGAATGCAGGTTTTCACTGAGTCTGGAGACGCCAAGGAGAACGTTCTACTGCCTGCAACATCCTCCAGCATGACCGGTTTGGCAGTGGGTCAGTAATGGTGTGAGGTGGCATTTCTTTGGGGGGCCGCACAGCCCTCCATGTGCTCGCCAGAGGTAGCCTGACTGCCATTAGGTACCGAGATGAGATCCTCAGACCCCTTGTGAGACCATATGCTGGTGCGGTTGGCCCTGGGTTCCTCCTAATGCAAGACAATGCTAGACCTCATGTGGCTGGAGTGTGACAGCAGTTCCTGCAAGATGAAGGCATTGATGCTATGGACTGGCCCACCCATTCCCCAGACCTGAATCCAATTGAGCACATCTGGGACAGCATGTCTCGCTCCATCCACCAACGCCACGTTGCACCACAGACTGTCCAGGAGTTAGCAGATGCTTTAGTCCAGGTCTGGGAGAAGATCCCTCTGGAGACCATCCGCCACCTCATCAGGAGCATGCCCAGGCATTGTAGGGAGGTCATACAGGCACGAGGAGGCCAGACACACTACTGAGCCTCATTTTGACTTGTTTTAAGGACATTACATCAAAGTTGGATCAGCCTGTAGTGTGTTTTTCCACTTTAATTTTGAGGGTGACTCCAAATCCAGACCTCCATGGGTTAATAAATTTGATTTCCATTGATAATTTTTGTATGATTTTGTTGTCAGCACATTCAACTATGTAAAGAACAAAGTATTTAATAAGAATATTTAATTCATTCAGATCTAGGATGTCTTATTTTAGTGTTCCCTTTATTTTTTGGAGCAGTGTATATATATATATATATATATATATATATATATGGTATGGTTCTTTGGTAAGGATTACTGCTCCTATCCCAATGGCAAAGAGAACATGCATAGTGGTTACGCCGACGTTTCAACGCCCTGACTGCGTTTTCCTCAAGGTGCTATGCTGCAAGTGAAACACTACAGCAGAACGGTTCTTTTTGCCATTGGGATAGGAGCAGCAATCCTTACCAAAGAACCGTACCTTCTATATATCGACAAAGGAGGGCACCTGGGGGGTTGCATCTATGGACAGTGAGTGACATTTATTTTCTACGAAAAGAAAAAAAAAAAAAAAAAAAATATATATATATATATATATATATATATAGATATAACAATGCACAGTAGATACTGGATGTATATCTCAGAATACTTGTACTAAATATTCAGTTAGCAGTACACTTGTTCTTAACTAACACTGTCTAAAATGACAAGTACAATACTTATGTGATTGTAAATTCACAGCGCTGATGAGGCAGGTAGATTTACAGAAGAGACATTGCCCTGCAGTCCCAGAGATCAGCAGCAGCCATTTGTGTAAAGATGGTGCCAAAATATCTTTCAGGGAGGGAGGGAGAGTGAAATGCAGCTCCAGGGCGGGAACACCAGCAGCAGATGGCGCCCGGAGCTGGGGAGGGGCTACAGGTCAGCGCCTTATCCCCTACGAAGGTCCTCACCACCGGGTACTGTGGAGCCTATGTAAAATGTTTGTTTTTTTTAAATCCGATCTGTACTCTCTGCCCTGGATGATATAGTGGGGTCCCTATGCAGTACAGTGTCCACGCCAGCGGCGAGGTCCGTCTCCTGGAACCACGATCGGACCACGATTTACCCACAGGTCCCACCTGGGGGACCCTCTTACCTCCTCCATGATGTGCAGCCACGCGATCCTGGAGAGCGTCAGTGGTTGTGTGCCTGTGGATCGGTGTGCCTCTGCTGCAAGTACCCGGGAACAGGCAGCGGGAGTATGCAGCGCTGCTGGGAGGTGATGGAGCTGCACCACAGCATGTCATAATGACATAGAAAGTGTTGCGGTCCTTGAAGTCTTCTAAAAAGCTCTTTTCAGGGCTGCTTAGTGCAGCCCCCCTGTTAAGTAATCTGCTATGCAGGCACCAACTTACAAACTGAACTCCAGTGTCCGGAGGCGGGGTTATAGAGGAGGCAATGCAATGCATCCTGGGAACAGTCAAAGCTTTAGCCTGTTGGTGCCTCTGGATCAAGATCCAACTCTACACCCAATGTATTCCCTGTGGAACACAGTGTACCCCGCTGCAGAAATAGGAATTTTGCACTACAGTATTTTTTACCTGCTTTGTGTAAGTGATATGAAATTCGCGATAAAGCCTATGGAAATTATTGCGGGTGTCCATGCAAATCCAGGGGGCTGCGGTATTTGCATAGTTTTGCACATTCGCTGCACACACATTGCTGCGCACACATTCACCACTCACACATGGTACATCTCTTTGGCCCTCTGTCTTCATGCTATTCCCATGGTTAATGCTATTGTGAATATCCAAATAAAGGATAAGCCCACTGCATACATGTTGGCCATGTCTTGCTGGCTGCCAGAATCCTAGTGGTCAGTATACCGACCCCGGGATCCCAGCAGCAGAATGCTGGTGGTGGGGATGCGGGGCTAGCCACGCGGCGGGCTCGGTGGCTCGCCACAGGTTCTATTCCCACTCTATGGGTGTCGTGGACACCCAGGAGTGGGAATAGACCCTGTGGGTAGGAATTCTGACCGCCGGCATTTTGAGTGCTCGGGATTCCGGTGTTAGCATGGTGACCGCCGAGATCGCGACCGCCGGTCACATGACCACATTCCCTGTTTACATATCTTGCTTTTAGCTCTACAGTTATCGGGCATTTCTTATGAATAGACGTAACAGTGCTACAATTACTAAAGAATGAAGACAGACAAATAAGCCTCCTATTGTCTGATGTCTAGTAAACCCTCTATTTGTAGATACAGTAAATCAACAATTTGCCAATGACTGTTTAAAGCCAACCCATGTACACTTTACCAATAAACCGTAATAATAAATAAAGACAGTACCAACAGGATTGGTGCAAAATTGGGCACTGCTTTTATTCAAACTAGATGTAATTGAAACTAAGGTAGCCAGGCAGCCCTAAAGCCACTGGCAAAAGCCATTCTCAAATGGTATTAAATTATAGGGTGCGGAACCCCAGCCCCCAGTGTTACTTGGGTATGTCTGGGTACCACTCTTTCTATTAGATATAGTCCTGCACCTTTTTCTCAACAAGTGTGCACCCCACCCCTCACGTTGAGGCAAAATACTTGACACTGAGAAAAGGAAAATCAGGGAGACTAGTGCTTTCCCGTCTGACTGTACCTGACTGGAATAAAAGTTAATGAGATAACAAACAACACAATGGCAAACAGAATAAAATACTTAGAAATGAAAAAGCAGGGTGGACAGGAGAGAGATACAACAAGAAAAGAGACGATCCCTCCTATGTGTATGCACAAAGAAAGCCTAAACGCCACAAAAGCCCTATAAGTTTCACCATCATCATACCACCTGCTAATCATCTGCAATAATAAAGGGTCTGATTCAGAGATATACGCAATATTTATGGAGCTGAATAATTCTCTCAAACTGTGTGTTGTCACTTGCAGTGAGGATGTATTCGTAAAGTGAATGACATTCGGGGACCATTTAAGGGAGGTAAAGTGGAGTGGCAGCAAAAATGCAAGCGTGTTGTTATTGGCTCCATTTCACTTTGGCTTTGGAGCTTGTAGTGAGCTGATGTGTCCGTGCTGTGTCCATCCATGGGTGCTGTGCTGTCCATTCAGGAATGTTGCAGTGTTGTCCATCAAGGGGCTGGGGGTGCTTTGTTCTCCAGGGGTTTTCTGTCCATACTGTGTCCATCCATGGGTGCTGCGTTGTCAATCCAGGGGTGCTCTGTCAATCCAGGGATAGGACCCCAGTGAATAAATTAATGAAAGAAAAAAATTATATTATAAGGGCACGGTCGTGCCCTTATATTAAGGCTGAATCGAACAAACGGAATTCTCCCATAGGGAACTTCTGAGATGGGGGCATGGTGTTTGAGGGGCTACACCTCAAAACTGATTGGACGTACCGAGCTGAAATTTGGCATGGACGTGTAGAATCGTCACCCGCTGGTGCATGCCAAATTTCAGGGCAAAATAATAAAAAATGAGGAATTGAGAGTAAGCTAAAGTTCCAACTGTCAGTTTTTTTCTGCCACTCCCTCTGTGGCTTTTTGACATGGTTTTCCTATAGAGTGAATGAGGATTTTTTTGGGAAGGCATAACTCAGGATAGAGGACAAATTAAGACTTGGGGTTTGTTTTATTAGATAGAGTATGTCCCAGTGTAGTGCCTTTTGGGGTTGTGGTTTTTGAAAAAGTTATAGTTTTTTTTTAATTAAGTAAAATATGCCCCATTTTAAAGATAGGGCTTTTCAATTTGTTGCGCCTGCGCAGTGGCCGCCAGCAGGGGGTGAACATAGATGAGCTTGTCAAGTTGTGCACGAGGAGAGCGCGGGAAGCAGTGTCTCGTGCATGACGAGGACAGCTGCAGGCGGCGGGAGGACGAGAAGGAGGGAGCGTCTACAAGACCCGGAGGAGATCGCGGGACGTGATCGACGGAGGGAGCCTTACTGGGGAAGGAGAACGACGGAGCAGAAGCCGGGTCCCCTTCAGGAGTGTCAGCGGGAGGAGATAGCCGCAGCTCGGAGGAAGCCGGCAGGATGTATGCCATCCTTTCTTATTTTTCTTATACTTCTCCCGCCCGCCCTGTTGTGTCCGCCCGCCCGGCCGCCCTGCTGTGTCCGTCCCCCGCCTGCCCGCCCGCCCTGCTGTGTCCGTCCCCCGCCTGCCCGCCCGCCCTGCTGTGTCCGTCCTCCGATGCTGTGCCCGGCCGCCCGCCCTGCTGTGTCCGTCCTGCCGTGTCCGTCCTCCGCCCATCCCCCCCCCGCCCTCCCTGCTGTCTACGCCCATCCCCCCCCGCCCTCACTGCTGTCTACGCCCATCCCCCCCCGCCCTCCCTGCTGTCTACGCCCACCCCCCCGCCCTCCCTGCTGTCTACGCCCACCCCCCCGCCCTCCCTGCTGTCTACGCCCATCCCCCCCGCCCTCCCTGCTGTCTACGCCCATCCCCCCCCGCCCTCCCTGCTGTCTACGCCCATCCCCCCCCGCCCTCCCTGCTGTCTATGCCCATCCCCCCCCCCGCCCTCCCTGCTGTCTACGCCCATCCCCCCCCGCCCTCCCTGCTGTCTACGCCCTCCCTGCTGTCTACGCCCATCCCCCCCCGCCCTCCCTGCTGTCTACGCCCATCCCCCCCGCCCTCCCTGATGTCTACGCCCATCCCCCCCGCCCTCCCTGCTGTCTACGCCCATCCCCCCCCGCCCTCCCTGCTGTCTACGCCCATCCCCCCCGCCCTCCCTGCTGTCTACGCCCATCCCCCCCCGCCCTCCCTGCTGTCTACGCCCTCCCTGCTGTCTACGCCCTCCCTGCTGTCTACGCCCATCCCCCCCGCCCTCCCTGCTGTCTACGCCCATCCCCCCCCGCCCTCCCTGCTGTCTACGCCCATCCCCCCCCCGCCCTCCCTGCTGTCTACGCCCACCCCCCCGCCCTCCCTGCTGTCTACGCCCACCCCCCCCCGCCCTCCCTGCTGTCTACGCCCATCCCCCCCGCCCTCCCTGCTGTCTACGCCCATCCCCCCCCGCCCTCCCTGCTGTCTACGCCCATCCCCCCGCCCTCCCTGCTGTCTACGCCCATCCCCCCCGCCCTCCCTGCTGTGTACGCCCACCCCCCCGCCCTCCCTGCTGTGTCCGCCCATCCCCCCCGCCCTCCCTGCTGTGTACGCCCATCCCCCCCGCCCTCCCTGCTGTGTACGCCCCCCCCCCCCGCCCTCCCTGCTGTGTACGCCCACCCCCCCCGCCCTCCCTGCTGTGTCCGCCCATCCCCCCCGCCCTCCCTGCTGTGTCCGCCCATCCCCCCCCCGCCCTCCCTGCTGTGTCCGCCCATCCCCCCCCCGCCCTCCCTGCTGTGTCCGCCCATCCCCCCCCCCGCCCTCCCTGCTGTGTCCGCCCATCCCCCCCGCCCTCCCTGCTGTGTACGCCCACCCCCCCGCCCTCCCTGCTGTGTACGCCCACCCCCCCCCGCCCTCCCTGCTGTGTACGCCCACCCCCCCCCGCCCTCCCTGCTGTGTCCGCCCATCCCCCCCGCCCTCCAAGCTGTGTCCGCCCATCCCCCCCGCCCTCCCTGCTGTGTCCGCCCATCCCCCCCCGCCCTCCCTGCTGTGTCCGCCCATCCCCCCCCGCCCTCCCTGCTGTGTCCGCCCATCCCCCCCCGCCCTCCCTGCTGTGTCCGCCCATCCCCCCCGCCCTCCCTGCTGTGTCCGTCCATCCCCCCCGCCCTCCCTGCTGTGTCCGTCCATATCCCTGCTGTGTCCGTCCATATCCCTGCTGTGTCCGTCCACCCCCCCCCGCCCTCCCTGCTGTGTCCGTCCATCCCCCCCGCCTTCCCTGCTGTGTCCGTCCATCCCCCCCGCCATCCCTGCTGTGTCCGTCCATCCCCCCCCGCCCTCCCTGCTGTGTCCGTCCATCCCCCCCCCGCCCTCCCTGCTGTGTCCGTCCATCCCCCCCCGCCCTCCCTGCTGTTTCCGTCCATCCCCCCCCGCCCTCCCTGCTGTGTCCGTCCATCCCCCCCGCCCTCCCTGCTGTGTCCGTCCTTCCCCCCCCGCCCTCCCTGCTGTGTCCGTCCATCCCCCCCCGCCCTCCCTGCTGTGTCCGTCCATCCCCCCCCCCGCCCTCCCTGCTGTGTCTGTCCATCCCCCCCCGCTCTCCCTGCTGTGTCCGTCCATCCTCCCCCGCCCTCCCTGCTGTGTCCGTCCATCCCCCCCGCCCTCCCTGATGTGTCCGTCCATCCCCCCCGCCCTCCCTGCTGTGTCCGCCCATCCCCCCCCCGCCCTCCCTGCTGTGTCCGTCCATCCCCCCCCCGCCCTCCCTGCTGTGTCTGTCCATCCCCCCCCGCTCTCCCTGCTGTGTCCGTCCATCCTCCCCCGCCCTCCCTGCTGTGTCCGTCCATCCCCCCCGCCCTCCCTGATGTGTCCGTCCATCCCCCCCGCCCTCCCTGCTGTGTCCGCCCATCCCCCCCCCGCCCTCCCTGCTGTGTCCGTCCATCCCCCCCCGCCCTCCCTGCTGTGTCCGTCCATCCCCCCCTGCCCTCCCTGCTGTGTCCGTCCATCCCCCCCGCCCTCCCTGCTGTGTCCGTCCATCCCCCCCGGCCTCCCATCCCCCCCGCCCTCCCTGCTGTGTCCGTCCATCCCCCCCCGCCCTCCCTGCTGTGTCCGTCCATTCCCCCCCGCCGCCCTCCCTGCTGTGTCCGTCCATCCCCCCCGCCCTCCCTGCTGTGTCCGTCCATCCCTCCCCGCCGTCCCCAGACGCAGCACCTGACACTCACACGGACCTGACACACACGCACACATTCACACGCAGCGCCTGACACACACAGTCGCGCAGCGCCTGACACACACAGTCGCGCAGCGCCTGACACACACAGACGCGCAGCGCCTGACACACACAGACGCGCAGCGCCTGACACACACAGACGCGCAGCGCCTGACACACACAGACGCGCAGCGCCTGACACACACAGACGCGCAGCGCCTGACACACAGACGCGCAGCGCCTGACACACACACAGACGCGCAGCGCCTGACACACACAGACGCGCAGCGCCTGACACACACAGACGCGCAGCGCCTGACACATACAGACGCGCAGCGCCTGACACACACAGATGCGCAGCGCCTGACACACACAGACGCAGCACCTGACACACACACAGCAGCACCTGACACACACAGCAGCACCTGACACACACACGCAGCACCTGACACACACACTCACGCACCTGACACATGCACTCACACGCAGCACCTGACATACTCACACGCAGCACCTGACACACACACACACACACACACATGCAGCACCTGACACACACACGCAGCACCTGACACACGCAGACATGCAGCACCTGACACACGCAGCACCTGACACACGCAGACACGCAGCACCTGACACACGCAGACACGCAGCACTTGACATGCAGCACCTGACACACACACACGCAGCACCTGACACACACACACAGCACCTGACATTCAGACATGCAGCGCCTGACACATACACACACGCAGACATGCAGCGCCTGACATGCAGCACCTGACAGACACACACACACCCACACACACAGACATGCAGCACCTGACACACACACACACACACACACACACACACAAATATGCAGCACTTGACACACCCACACACATACAGACATGCAGCACCTGACACACACACACACAGGCAGCACCTGACACACACACACAGACGCAGCACATGACACTCACACGGACCTGACACACGCACACACTCACACGCAGCACCTGACACACACACACAGACGTGCAGCGCCTGACACACACAGGCACGCAGCACCTGACACACACACACAGACGCGCAGCACCTGACACACACACACACACACAGACGCGCAGCGCCTGACACACACACACAGACGCGCAGCGCCTGACACACACACACAGACGCGCAGCGCCTGACACACACACACACAGACGCGCAGCGCCTGACACACACAGACGCGCAGCGCCTGACAGACACAGACACGCAGCGCCTGACACACGCAGCGCCTGACAGACACGCGCACTCACACGCAGCGCCTGACAGACACACGCACTCACACGCAGCACCTGACAGACATGCGCACACGCACTCACACGCAGCGCCTGACAGACACGCGCACTCACACGCAGCGCCTGACACACACGCGCACTCACAGGCAGCGCCTGACACGCACACACACTCACACGCAGCGCCTAACACACTCACACGCAGCGCCTGACACGCACATACTAGTGATGAGTGGGTTCGGTTCGTCGGAATCCGGACCCCCCGAACTTCACCCCTTTTACACGAGGCAGGTTCGAACCTTCCCGCCTTGCTCGGCTAACCCAAGCGCGCCCGAACGTCATCATCCCGCTGTCGGATTCTCACGAGATTCGGATGTCTGCATTCGTGGAAAGGGGTCCCATGTGTAAACATGGGACCCCTTTCAGTCCGTCTGGTCCGGGTGTTCGGTTTGTTGTTTTGCCAAGTACGTGGATTTAATCTGGAACCTGGATCAGGTGAGTATAATTATCTTTTATTTTCAGGTACCCGTGGATTCTACTTGGAGAAGAGGACCGACTGCTTCGTGTCAACATAGGTAAGTATGTGTGTGTCGGCAGGTGTGAAATAAAGTTATACTTTCACGGTGTCTGTGTCCTGTTTTTATTTGGGTATTTTTTTTCCAGTAGAACTACAGGTACCAGCGGGCCCGTTTTTCTCCCGCATGCTGGTACTTGTGGTTCTCAAAGTACCAGCTTGCGGGGGAGGCTTGCTGGGACTTGTAGTACTACTGGAAAAAACAATATTCTTTCAATTTTCTCAAGGCTATCAGCCTCCCATCCGCAGCCCTTGGATGGGGGGGACAGCCTCGGGCTTCACCCTTGGCCCTTGGGTGGCTGGGGGGGGGGACCCCTTGATTGAAGGGGTCCCCACTCCCCCAGGGTACCCCGGCCAGGGGTGACTAGTTGGATATTTAATGCCACGGCCGCAGGGCACTGTATAAAAGTGACCCCCGGCTGTGGCATTATCTGTCCAGCTAGTGGAGCCCGATGCTGGTGTAAAAAATACGGGGGTCCCCTACTCTTTTTGTCCCCCGTATTTTTTGCACCAGCACCAGGCGCAGAGCCCGGTGCTGGTTTTAAAAATACGGGGGATCCCCTGTCCGTTTTTCCCCCGGATTTTTAGAACCAGGACCGGCTCGAAGAGCCCGAGGCTGGTTATGCTTTGGAGGGGGGACCCCACGCAATTTTTTTTTCCGGGTTTTTTACATTCCATTTAAAAAATAATAATAATCTTTTAAAAAATATATAAATAATACTTGTGCCTCCAAAAAAGAGAAACCAAGTACCTAATCCCTTCTAATATAGATATGCTATTACCAAAAAAACAACAACTTTTATTTATTAGATTCCGCCTGCAAAGTGTGACGGATTGAAAATGACGAATTTACTGTTTAAAAGCACTGTTGTCGAATTTACAAACTTCAATTGAATATACTTTTGTCGAATTGCTGCATTTGTACCATTGCAGAAAAGTCGAATTTGTCAAATGACGAATTTTAAAAAGTCGAATTTTGAAAGCCTGTAAGAATAGGCCCCGCCCCCTTCTTCACATCAGCCGTCCCCTTCTACCCCTGTACCTTGCTCTCTCCTGTCTGTGTTCTCTCCCGTCTGTAGGACTAGGCCCCGCCCCCTTCTTACCCTCCAGTGACTGCTCTCTCCTGACAAGTGGACCAGGCCTGCCCCCTACACGCTGCTGGTGTCTTCATTGTTACTTGGTCTGGAGCTCCGTTGGGGAGAGAACTCACGTGAGCTCATTAAGAATGAGGAACTGGGATGTGCACCTGACACACGCACACACGCAGCACCTGACACACACGCACACACGCAGCACCTGACACACACGCAGCACCTGACACACACGCAGACACGCAGCACCTGACACACACACACACACACACGCAGCACCTGACACACACACACACGCAGCACCTGACACACACACACACGCAGCACCAGACACGCAGCACCTGACACACACACACACGCAGACATGCAGCGCCTGACACACACATGCAGCACCTGACAGACACGCACACACAGACACGCAGCACCTGACACACACACGCAGCATTTGACACACACACGCAGACACGCAGCACCTGACACACAGACATGCAGCGCCTGACACACGCAGACATGCAGCACCTGGCACACACATGCAGCACCTGAAAGACACACACACACACACACACAGACATGCAGCACCTGACACACCCACACACACAGACATGCAGCACCTGACACACCCACACACATACAGACATGCAGCACCTGACACACACACAGGCAGCACCTGACACATATATACATGTGGCATTTAACGCACGCACGCACAGCACCTGACACACAATCATATACACACGCAGCACCTGCTACTCACACATATATACACATGCAGCACCTGCCACTCCCACATACATGAACAGCACCTAACACACACATATATACATGCAGCACCTGACACACACATACACGCGCAGCACCTGACAGTCGCACACATGCAGATGCGACACCTGACACAAACACATACACTCTCAACACCTGACACCCACGTGGCAGCTGACGCATACAAATGAAGCCCCTGAGATACACACATATACACGTGCAGCACCTGAGACACACACACACACATGTATGTACACGCGCGGCTCCAGGCACACACATACGTACGTACACGCGCGGCACCTGACACACACACACACACGTACATACACGTGTGGCACCTGACACACACACACACACGTATGCACACGCGTGGCTCCTGACACACATACACACATGTACGTACACGCGCGGCTCCTGACACACACACATACACATATATGTACGTACACGCGCGGTTCCTGACACCCACACACATGTACATGCGCAGCTCCTGGCACACACACACGTACACGTGCGGCACCTGACACATACACGCGTGTACGTACACACATGCACAGCACCTGACATACACATGTAGGTACGCGCCACCTGACACACACACACGTACACGCACGACACCTGACACACGTACGTACACGCACGGCACCTGACACACACGTACGTGCACGCACGGCACCTGACGCACACGTACATACTAGTGATGAGTGGGTTCGGTTCGTCGGAATCCGAACCCCCCAAATTCACCCATTTTACACGGGTCCGAGGCAGGTTCGAACCTTCCCGCCTCGCTCGGCTAACCCGAGCGCGCCCGAACGTTGTCATCCCGCTGTCGGATTCTCGCGAGATTCGGATGTCTGCATTCGTGGACATGGGACCCCTTTCAGTCCGTCTGGTCCGTGTGTTCGGTTTGTTTTGCCAAGTACGTGGATTTAATCTGGAACCTGGATCAGGTGAGTATAATTATCTTTTATTTTCAGTTACCCGTGGATTCTACTTGGAGAAGAGGACCGACTGCTTCGTGTCAACATAGGTAAGTATGTGTGTGTCGGCAGGTGTGAAATAAAGTTATACTTTCACGGTGTCTGTGTCCTGTTTTTATTTGGGTATTTTTTTCCCAGTAGAACTACAGGTACCAGCGGGCCCGTTTTTCTCCAGCATGCTGGTACTTGTGGTTCTCAAAGTACCAGCTTGCGGGGGAGGCTTGCTGGGACTTGTAGTACTACTGGAAAAAACAATATTCTTTCAATTTTCTCAAGGCTATCAGCCTCCCATCCGCAGCCCTTTTATGGGGGGGACAGCCTCGGGCTTCACCCCTGGCCCTTGGGTGGCTGGGGGGGGACCCCTTGATTGAAGGGGTCCCCACTCCCCCAGGGTACCCCGGCCAGGGGTGACTAGTTGGATATTTAATGCCACGGCCGCAGGGCACTGTATAAAAGTGACCCCCGGCTGTGGCATTATCTGTCCAGCTAGTGGAGCCCGATGCTGGTGTAAAAAATAAGGAGGACCCCTACTCTTTTTGTCCCCCGTATTTTTTGCACCAGGCGCAGAGCCTGGTGCTGGTTTTAAAAATACGTGGGATCCCCTGTCCGTTTTCCCCCCGGATTTTTAGAACCAGGACCGGCTCGAAGAGCCCGAGGCTGGTTATGCTTTAAGGGGGGACTCCACGCAATTTTTTTTACGGGTTTTTCACATTCCATTTAAAAAATAATAATCTTTTAAAAAATATATAAATAATACTTGTGCCTCCAAAAAAGACAAACCAAGTACCTAATCCCTTCTAATATAAATAGATATGATATTACCAAAAAAGAAAACTGCAAAAAAAACATGTTTTTACATTTTTTTATTAGATTCCGCCAGCAAAGTGTGGCGGATTGAAAATGACGAATTTACTGTTTAAAAGCACTGTTGTCGAATTTACAAACTTCAATTGAATATACTTTTGTCGAATTGCCGCATTTGTACCATTGCAGAAAAGTCGAATTTGTCAAATGTCGAATTTTTAAAAAAATCGAATTTTGAAAGCCTGTAAGAATAGGCCCCGCCCCCTTCTTCACATCAGCCGTCCCCTTCTACCCCTGTACCTTGCTCTCTCCTGTCTGTGTTCTCTCCCGTCTGTAGGACTAGGCCCCGCCCCCTTCTTACCCTCCAGTGACTGCTCTCTCCTGACAAGTGGACCAGGCATGCCCCTACACGCTGCTGGTGTCTTCATTGTTACTTGGTCTGGAGCTCCGTTGGGAAGAGAACTCACGTGAGCTCATTAAGAATGAGGAACTGGGATGCTTTAATTTTATTGTGAGTAGTGTAGTGTGGTGATGTAGTATGTTGTATGGGGGGTATAGTGTAATTATGAAGTGCAGCATATGGGAGGGCTATAGCATAGTGATGTAGTGTGGCATATGGGGGGTGGTAGCGCATAGGCGTGCGTACAGGGGGTGCCTGGTGCGCACAGGCACTCCCTAATGTCCAGCACCGCTGCACGCCACGCTTGCTGTAGCACAGTGATCACTGAGTGTGTGATCGGTGGAGCCTAGCCTGCAGCTCATTTCCGTACCTCCCACCACCGATGCGCCCGCCCCCCCTCTGCCTGCTGCTAATACTATGCTGAGTGCATTAGTTGGCGGCCTCACTGGGGGGACTGGCGTCACCTTGCAATGTGACTTGGTGATGTCCGCCCATGCTCTCCTCCCGCCCACCTGTGCTTTCCTCCCGCTGCGGTCTCTCAGTCCTAGTGTGCCGCGGCCGCCACACCACTGGGGACTGGGAGCCGCCGGCAGACACATTCTGCTGAGACTTACTTGTCAGTGCGGGTTCCGGACGGCAGGCGGCGGGTGGGAGGGCAGACGGGGAGCAGGTGTCACAAGGAGTGTGTGGGTAACTAATTCACAATACTTCCGCTCAACGTGGCACTGCTGGTCCTTCATCTCCCATGTCTCTTCACCAGGTGGCGGGCGGCCCGGAAATTAAGTGATGTGTTGTGCAGCAGTCAGTGTGAAGTGACTGTGAGTAACACTGGTGGTGCTGATGCTGCTGCTGCAGAATCGGGAAGCAATTAATTCATAAATATAATGTACTCTATCAATGTATTATACATACATAAACATGGATATACGTGTATTTGTGTATACATGTATATACATGAGTGTGTGTGTGTGTGTGTATATATATATATATATATATATATATATATGACTTGGGGTTTGTTTTATTAGATAGAGCATGTCCCAGTGAAGTGCCTTTTGGGGTTGTGGTTTTTCAGAAAGTTACAGGTTTTTTTTAATTAAGAGAAATATGCCCCATTAGAGATCGGGCATTTCAATTTGTTGCGCCTGCACAGTGGCCGCCAGCAGGGGGTGTATTAGAGTGCCTTCACTTGAGAGCCGCAATATGGCCGCCTTCTCCCCGGTTATTCTGTAAATAGGAAAATAACCTCACAGGTTCACATAGGGCAGAGTTGCCACCACTAGTGCAGGGCTGTAACGTACAGTACTAAGGAAAAGCCATATACTAAAGCGGCACGGTGACCTCACCCCTCTCAGAGATACCAGGGCGCAGCACACTGTACGGGGTACACTTGGTACACACACCTGTTAGCTCAGGGCAGCACTATAGGACCCTCCTGTAATGCTGTGCTGGAGGCGTGTAGTGATCAGGGCACTGGGAGACTGGCTGGCTGGTCTCCGTCTCTGCTGCCTATAGAACTTCCACCTCTGTTATATATCAGGGCTGCTCTCCTGTGTGTTCTCTTCCTCTCCTACTTCACACTGGAACTAGCCGCCCAGAGAACGAGAGGGCAGCGGCTGACATCAGAGAGGGTGCAGCAATCTGTGTGGGCAGAGCCCCTCACAGCAAGGTGTCCTTTTGCTGTGCCCCATGTAATCACTGTGATCCATACAGACTCTCACCCTGGTAAGCTCTCTATTTATTATTTATTTTTGTACACTGCAGCATGCTCGAGGGAAGGGAGCAGGCACCCCCCCACCCCCACCCCACCGCCACTACTCCTCCGCCAGCATCACTGCCGAGCCGGTCAGTGTTCCGGTGGCAATGAGCAGTAGGCAGCCACCAGCAACAACAGCCAGGAAGCTGTTACTCCCGGCAGCAGTAGCGTCAAGCTGCAATTCAGCCAGCGGCACGATGATCCGGGAGACAGTGGCAGCACAGGGAAGCAGTACCCCCTCCAATCGCAGCACCAACCTGGAGACTGAGGCAGCAACCCACCCCCAGCAGCAGCACCACCCTGATGATAGGTAAGATGCATTTTGGTGTCACAAGAAGGTGGCCGGAGTAGTGGCTGGCTGTGGTCACACCCCGGGCAAAAGTGATAGTGATTTCAGTGTTCCCTTGCGCGGGGATTGGATGTGTAGATGTATGGAGGCTATGGCCCTCATTCCGAGTTGTTCGCTCGGTATTTT
This sequence comes from Pseudophryne corroboree, assembly GCF_028390025.1. Lineage (NCBI taxonomy): Eukaryota > Metazoa > Chordata > Amphibia > Anura > Myobatrachidae > Pseudophryne > Pseudophryne corroboree. Next base: position 110,445,074 of record NC_086446.1, on the reverse strand, counting down.
TCATCGCATCGCAATGAAAATCCGCTTAGTACGCATGCGCAATGTTCGCACTGCGACTGCGCCAAGTAACTTTGCTATGTAGAAAGTATTTTTACTCACGGCTTTTTCATCGCTCCGGCGAACGTAATGTGATTGACAGGAAATGGGTGTTACTGGGCGGAAACACGGCGTTTTATGGGCGTGTGGCTGAAAACGCTACCGTTTCCGGAAAAAACGCAGGAGTGGCCGGGGAAACGGTGGGAGTGCCTGGGCGAACGCTGGGTGTGTTTGTGACGTCAACCAGGAACGACAAGCACTGAAATGATCGCACAGGCAGAGTAAGTCTGTAGCTACTCTGAAACTGCTAACTCGTTTGTAATCGCAATATTGCGCGTACGTCGGTCGCAATTTTAAGAAGCTAAGATTCACTCCCAGTAGGCGGCGGCTTAGCGTGTGTAACTCTGCTACATTCGCCTTGCGAGCGAACAACTCGGAATGAGGGCCTATGTTTGTATAGATGTGAGCGGCAGTGTGCGGATGTATGAGAGCGGCAATGTACGGCTGTATGAGTGCGATGGTGTGCGGCTGTAAGAGTGCGATGGTGTGCGGCTGTAAGAGTGCGATGGTGTGCGGCTGTAAGAGTGCAATGGTGTGCGGCTGTAAGAGTGCAATGGTGTGCGGCTGTAAGAGTGCAATGGTGTGCGGCTGTAAGAGTGCAATGGTGTGCGGCTGTAAGAGTGCGGCAGTGTGCGGCTGTAAGAGTGCGGCAGTGTGCGGATGTATGAGAGCGGGGTTGTACGGATGTATGAGAGCGGCAGTGTATGGATGTATGAGAGCAGCAGTGTACAGTTGTGTGAGAGCGGCAGTGTATGGATGGCAGCATCATGGGGAGGGATGTCAGAATGCTGTTATAGGGTTCCTAATACAAAATGGAATCCGTATAGTGGGCGGGGCAGCACCATGGCACCACGTTGGGCTTGATGGGCAGGTAGTGCGGCAAGCACACCCAAATTGGCGTCTGACGTCGCCCGCAGTCCACACTGTTGTGAGGAGTCAGAGTTAATTTTGACTGTGTAGTGTACTCACAGAGGACCTACCGCCCGTCCCCTCCTCGCATCTGAGCAGCAGGTCAGTCTCTTATTTTCTTTTTAATCAGGAGAGGCCGAGTGAACTCTGAGCAGGGGGGCAGAGCTACATGGGACCCAGAGGGGCTGCTGTGCTGTCAGAGAGGAAGAGAGAGATGAAGCTACTGCAGATCCCCAGCTGATTGTGAGGTGCCGGGTTGAAGGGTGATGTGATCACCCTTCTCCCTCGCTGCAGCTGGGGACCGCATCTAGGCTTCCTCCATCGAGTGCATGCGGCGCAGCAGTGGGCGGCGTGTAATGAGTTTGTCTGACTCATTATACTGCTGCCTGTTGTGGACACCTCCGTCCGTACGGACTGGTGTACATGCCCAGCACAGAGGTGACAGTGTTGGTAGAAGTGCTGCCCAGCTCTGACCCTGCAGGCCTCCCTGATCTGGCTGCGGCCGCTGCTGCTGTGGCCTGAAACCCCTGCCGGTCCCCTCCATAGACTTCCGCCTGGCCAGCGCTGAGGTACTAGGGGTAGCCCAGCTGCGGGAAGGGTATGTCTCTGGCTTTCTCTCCGGCAGGGGAAGGTGACAGCGGCGGAGGAAGTGCTGCCCACCTCAGACACTACAGGCCTCCCCGATCCAGCTGCGGCCACAGCTGATGCTGCCAGAACCCCCTGCTGGTCTCCTTTGTTGACTGCCGCATGGCCAGTGCTGAAGTACTGGGGGTAAGCCAGCTACGGGAAGAGTGTCTCTGCCTCTGGCTCTCTCTCTCTGGCAGGGGAAGGAAGGGCTGATTCTCTGGCACAACAGGGAGGGCTGGGCTGCAGGAACACAGCACTGGAAGAAACAGGAGGCCGAACTCATGACCAAAAAGTGAGCAGTGCAGTGATCAGCCCCCTAGTCTTTCCCTCTGGGTGCAGAGCTGTATTCTACAGAGAGAGCTGGGATGGGAAGAAGGGGAACGGCACTTGACATACACATACACGCGCAACCTGACACACACATACACGTGCGGCACCTGACACACACACACGTAGCATCAGACACAATTAAATAAACATGCAGCACCTGACACATGCATATACACGCAGCACCTGACACATACATATACACGCACACCATCAGACACACACATACACATGCAGCACCTTACTCACACACACATAGACACGTGTAGTACCTGACGCACACACATGTACACGCGCAGCACCTGACGCACACTCATGTACACACGCAGCACCTGACGCACACTCATGTACACGCGCAGCACCTAATGCACACTCATGTACACACGCAGCACCCGACGCACACTCATGTACACGCGCAGCACCTAATGCACACTCATGTACACGCGCAGCACCTGATGCACACATGTACACGCGCAGCACCTGACACAGACATACGTATTCATGCACAGCACCAGACCTACCCTTGTACACACGCGGAGCACCTGATACTCACACACATATACACCCGCAACACCTGACACACATACACGTGCGGCAGCTGACGCATACACACGCACCATCAGACACACTCCTATATACACGCAGCACCTGACACACATACACACACACACAGGAGCTGATACACAGGCAGCACCTGACACACACACACACACACACACATATACATGCGCAGCACCTGACACCACGCACTCACACGTACAAGCAATGCATTTCACGCCTACCTCCAGCCTCAGTCACAGGCTGCTGCCGCCTACCCCCCTCCCTGCATCAGCTGCAAAGGCAGCAAAATATTTTGACCAAAGTCTAAAGGCCCATACACATTAAACGATGTCGCTCTGTGAGCGACATCATCTAATGTTTCCCCCGGCCGGCCGGCGGCCAACTGTACACGCTGAGCGATATGACCGCTCATATCGCTCAGTGACGTCACGCCCCCGCCAGCCCTGCATGAAGGTCGTGGACGACAGTCCACATCCTTCATGCATGACCTACCGACAGCGACGATTGTTGCCGACCCGCGGGGCCACGCATCGTTCGTCGCTGGCGGCATACACACTTAACGATAAAACGAGCGACATCGCTCAAGGAGGGGGAAAATGAGCGACGTTGCTCATTAAATCGTTAAGTGTGTATGGACCTTAAACAATTCGGTTTGGTTAATAAAATAATTTTGCACAGAACAGTGATGTTATACGAACATTTTCATTAAACATTTAAAAAATCAAATGTTTATTCTTACAGTGAAATTTTACATTTCTGAATAAAAAGAATAAATTTAAAAAAAGCGATGAAATTCCATAGACAAAAAACCTTACGGTTTCACATGTCCCATTAAGGCTTCTTAGACATGATCGAAATTTCAGAAACCTGTTGTAACTCTTCCACTTAAACTCCAAAAAGCAATGAAATTCCGATCATTAAGGCTGACGCCTTAATGGACGTGTTCCTTGCGCAATACAGATATGGTATGCCATCACAGCCTGTGGGTAAGTGCAGATTCAGCACTCTCACAGAGTGAGATTGCTGTCACTCACACAATGGTGGAGCTGCTAATTCACAGATTTGTGTGCTCATTGGAATACACACATGCAGTCTATGCAACTGAAGGTCTGAGCGGAAGACAAAGCTGCTCAGATGAGGTAAGAGTGTTGTTGATTGGAGGGAGGAGAGCGGTGTGGATGGGGGAACAGAAGTGTGTGGATAGAGTTGAACACTAAGCAGCACTGATGGGGGGGACAAAGAAACACAGGGGGTAATTCAGACCGCAGCAGCAGCAATCGCAGTCTGAATTAGTTTGTGAGGTGCGCACGTGCAATGGCCGCACTGCGCGTGCGTACCCCAGGAGCCCAGTGAGATGCTATCAGCATCTCACTGGCTGCGATCACCCTGCCTGATTGATAGGCAGAGGTGGTTGCGGGGAAGGAGGGGGGCGTGCAAACAGCGTTAGCATGCCATTGGCAGGGCATGGTCTGCACAACGGAGGCGTTTCCAGACCACTGGGGGGTGGGCTGTAGCGGTTATCCCCCTGCCAAGAGCACATGATCCACGAAATTTACCTTCAGGATGTCAGCTACATGAATGGGGTAAGAGTGGTGTGGATAGGGGGTAGATTAAGCAGCAAGTATGGGAAGGGAGACAGAGCGGTGCAGATGGGTTGAAAACACTGGCATGGATGGGTAGAAAACTGGTGCAGATGGGAGAGAAAATAGTGTGCCATGTACTGAAGGAGGCAGAGTGACGTTGAAGAAGGAAACACTGAGCAGCACAGAGAGAAGGGAACGGTGGTACAGACAAGGCACAGGTGGGGAAAGACAGATGGTGCAGATAAGTTAGTACAGACTAGCACAGATGGGAGAACACAGCAGTAGGGATTGGGGAAGACAGGGCAGCATGGGGGTGTATAGGGGAAGTAAGTGTAGATGCATAGACCGTAGATAGGGTATTATAGTTTTAGCAATTAACCAATATGTTTGAGGGAGCTAAATGTGTATACTATGTGAGATGGATGTATGGAGTCAGAAGGATGTTGTAACAAGGTGGGATGGTTGTGACCGAATGGGATGGTTGTGGGCACTGTGTGGGATGGGAGCACCACAAAACTGCTCAGACCTTCAGTTGCATAGACTGCATGTGTGTATTCCAATGAGCACACAAATCTGTGAATTAGCAGCTCCACCATTGTGTGAGTGACAGCAATCTCACTCTGTGAGAGTGCTGAATCTGCACTTACCCACAGGCTGTGATGGCATACCATATCTGTATTGCGCAAGGAACACGTCCATTAAGGCGTCAGCCTTAATGATCGGAATTTCATTGCTTTTTGGAGTTTAAGTGGAAGAGTTACAACAGGTTTCTGAAATTTCGATCATGTCTAAGAAGCCTTAATGGGACATGTGAAACCGTAAGGTTTTTTGTCTATGGAATATATATATATATATATATATTTGTTTTCAGAATTACCATCTTATCTTAGGGATACCAGCAGTGTTTTAAATCTTCTCTCCAAAATGGAATGGAAAGAGACTTTTTTTGGGTTACTATCGATGTCGAGTCTTTATACCTGCATAGAGCATGAGAAAGGTATATCTGCATGACGTAAATATCTTACGAGAGCTAAGACGCACATAAGAATGGGATTTGTGATTTTATTCATTTTATTTTAAGTCACAACTATTTTAAATTCCTGGACAGTTTTTATATACAGACCTGCGGTATTGCCATGGGGCCAATTTTCACCCCATGTTTTCGCAAATTTGCTAATGGGCGACTGGGAATAAGAATGATTTACAGTAATAATCCCTACAAGAACAATCTGATACTCTACATGAGATACATCGATGATATCCCTATTATCTGGAAAGGAACTGAGGAATTATTCAAAGACTTCTATAACTGCATCAGCACAAACACCTTTGACCTGAAGTTTAATTATTCAATAAATAAGGAACGGATTGAATATATGGATCTGACACTAACAGGAGTAGGGGACAGTACAAATATTTGCAACTATATCAAAAAAGTCGATACAAATAGTTACCTTCACTACGAAAGCGGTCATGCAGAGCATTGGAAATCTAACATACCATACTCGCAGTTTTATTGTGTCAAACAAAATTGCATGAAGGAAGATGTATGCAGGAAACAGCTGTAAACATACTCAACAGGATTCAGAGAGAGGGAGAGAGAGGTTATCCAGAAAAAATCATCAAAGAATCATTGACTAAAACCCACCAAACCAGTAGATCGCATCTTCTACAGTCTAGACCGGAAAGGAAACAAGAGAAGTTTGTTCCCTACATTACTACTTTATACTGCAAAGAGAGAACCATCAAGAAGTCATTGAAACAACACTGGAAAGTGTTATTATTAGATCCTATTTTAAGAGAGATTTTACCCCAAGAACCGAAGGTTGTTTTTAGGAAACCCAGAAGCTTAAAAGAGATGCTAGTTCCAAGCCTTTTGAAGTCAGAACCTTCACAAACATTAAGCACTTTTGAGAAATGTCAAGCCAACTGTAAATGTGGCAGTTGCAATGTGTGCAAATTTGTATATCCAAATAGGAAGACATTTTAATCATAATAATTGAAATGATTTTAACATAAAAGACGTTATCAACTGCAATACCAATATGGTGATATATGTCCTGGGATGTTCATGTACTCTGAAATATGTTGGAAAGACTAAAAGAATGTTAAAATTATGCATACAGGAGCATGTCCGAAATATTAAGAATAAAGTGACTACTCATGCCATTTACAGACATTTCCACGAAGTACACAACTCAAACTCGGAAGCTTTATCTTTTAACACAAAGAGGGAAATGTTTTGGATTTTTGAGTTACAGACACTTTCCCCTTTAGGTTTTAATTAGAGTTTTGAAATTGCTCCTTTTTTATGATTAGTATACTCTCTTTTATACTTTTTGACATAGTATATCTCTTTTTAGATATAATACCTCTTTTAATATTATTAATGTGTTTATGATAAATATGCAGTGTTTTATATAAGTAACCTGTGATATCTGATGGATAAGTATTTTTTTCATTTTTGGATATATTAATAGTGTCGTATGGAAACACTACAGCTGGGAATTAACCTAGTGACATATTAAATATAACTGTTTGCGGAGCCGTGCTTCTCCAAAATGGCCGCGGGCGGAAGTGATGAGGTCCGTGGCGTCACGTAGTAGGTGCGGAAGTGATGTGTGCGCTCCACATGGAATAAAGAAATACGTGCTGTGCTGGACAGGAAAGACGCGGATGGTATCGTAGGTGGAAGGGACGGTGTGAGCCGGCGAATGGAAGTGACGTGATGCGTCTCACCTGCGTTCCACCACCGTTAGAATCAGGTGAGCGGAAGTATTGCAATGCGGTTCATCTGCATTCCACTGCCGCATAGGGATGTACCATATATACTTGACCCGAATATAAGCCGAGGCACCTAATTTTACAACAAAAACCTGGGAAAACTTATTGACACGAGTATAAGCCTAGGATGGGAAATGCAGCTCTAGCCGTACACAGCCCTCATACTGCCAGATATGCCCCCACAGTGCCAGATATGCCCTCATACTGCGAGATATGCCCTCACACTGCCAGATATGCCCCCACAGTGCCAGATATGCCCTCATAGTGCCAGATATGCCCCCACAGTGCCAGATATGCCCTCATACTGCCAGATATGCCCCCACAGTGCCAGATATGCCCTCACACTGCCAGATATGCCCCCACAGTGCCAGATATGCCCTCATAGTGCCAGATATGCCCCCACAGTGCCAGATATGCCAACATACTGCCAGATATGCCCCCACAGTGCCAGATATGCCCTCATAGTGCCAGATATGCCCCCACAGTGCCAGATATGCCCACATACTGCCAGATATGCCCTCACACTGCCAGATATGCCCCCACAGTGCCAGATATGCCCTCATAGTGCCAGATATGCCCCCACAGTGCCAGATATGCCCTCATACTGCCAGATATGCCCTCTCAGTGCCACATATGCCCCCCCCCAAGTGCCAAATATGCTCCCCCAGTGCCAGGTATAACTTACCTTCCGCCGCACGCTGTCTTGTGAAGGAGGGACATGGAGGGCACAGAGCGCGCCTCTCCTGTGTCCCTCCTGCGTCTCAGGCGGCCGCGGCGGATCTGTTAAATGAAGTGCTGGTTCATGAGCCAATCAGAGCTCACGAACGGGTACTTCATTTAATAGACCCGCCGCTGCCACCGGAGAAACAGGAGAGACACAGGAGAGGCGCGCGCTGTGCCCTCCGTGTCCCTCCTTCCACTGACTCGAGTATAAGCCGAGGGGGCTTTTTCAGCACAAAAAAAGTGCTGAAAAGGTCGGCTTATACTCGAGTATATACAGTATTTGTAGAGATGTGCACCGGAAATTTTTCGGGTTTTGTGTTTGGTTTTGCATTCGGTTCCGCTGCTGTGTTTTGGATTCGGACGTGTTTTGGCACAACCTCCCTGAAATTTTTTTGTCGGATTCGGGTGTGTTTTGGATTTGGGTGTCTTTTTTCAAAAACCCCTCAAAAACAGCTTAAATCATAGAATTTGGGGGTAATTTTGATCCTATAGTATTATTAACCTCAATAACCATAATTTCCACTAATTTCCAGTCTATTCTGAACACCTCACACCTCACAATATTATTTTTAGTCCTAAAATTTGCACCGAGGTCGCTGGATGACTAAGCTAAGTGACCCAAGAGGGCAACACAAACACCTGGCCCATCTAGGAGTGGCACTGCAGTGTCAGACAGGATGGCACTTAAAAAAATTGGCCCCAAACAGCACATGATGCAAAGAAAAGAGAAAAAGAGGTGCACTGTGATCGCTGGACGGCTAAGCTAAGCGACACAAACACCTCAATATTACAGGAATTATTTGTTCTAATCAATGGTATTATTGGTCCAAATCACTGGAAGAAAATGACAAAATCACTTGATTCATTTGGCAAGATCACTGTAATTAATAATTAATTATAAATCACTGATATTAATTGGTAAAATCTCTCTATCGCCTGCCTAGTGAAGTGGAATCTAGATGGGATTTTGTACCGGGGACACAATAACTTCATCAATTGTCTAAATCCCAATGCACTAATGTCGGAAAACGGGCGCACGTCTAACAGCGCACTGATTATACTGAGAACTGATTTTACTGATCAATCACTGATTATACTGAGCACTGATTTTACTGAGCACTGATGATACTACAGAGAACTGACACTGAGCAGCGAGAACAGCACTGGACTATTGTACTGTAGTATACTGGTCACCACAATGCTGCACTGTACTACTATATATACTGCTCACAACAATGCAGCACAGATATGGGTACTTGCAGTGACACGGAGCTGCAAGATACAGCAATGGCCTACTGTACTGTACAACTATACACTGTTGGTCACAATAATGCTGCACTATACTACTATATATACTGCTCACAAAAATGCAGCACAGATATGTAATGGATACTTGCAGTGACACGGAGCTGCAAGATACAGCAATGGCCTACTGTACGGTACAACTATATACTGTTGGTCACCAAAATGCTGCACTGTACTACTATATATACTGCTCACAAAAATACAGCACAGATATGGAATGGATACTTGCAGTGACACGGAGCTGCAAGATACAGCAATGGCCTACTGTACGGTACAACTATATACTGTTGGTCACCAAAATGCTGCACTGTACTACTATATATACTGCTCACAAAAATACAGCACAGATATGGAATGGATACTTGCAGTGACACAGAGCTGCAAGATACAGCAATGGCCTACTGTACTGTACAACTATATACTGTTGGTCACCAAAATGCTGCACTGTGCTACTATATACAGATATGTATCCTCATACAACGTTGCTCATAGGATCCTGTGTCCTGAGTTGGAAATAACGTTATGGCGTGCGTTATGTCCCGCGCCATGTAATACACAGTTTAACCGCTGGGTGGCGAATGCTCCACGTTGAGACTACAGTGCTGAATACAATGCTGTGGCAATAAGCAGTGATCTGTGAAAGGCTGGCCAATCACGTTCTTCCCTTTATAAAAAAAATCCCTTTCCACAAATTACAGTGCCACGCTGCCGCCCGTTCAGTCAATTAATGTTTTCGTTACGTTGTGTACAAAAGACCGGGTAGCATTAATATTACTCCCAGATGGTCTACAGCCACACTGCCGCCCGATCACGCTAGATATGGATATTGTCGTTATAGTATTAGCATAACAGCATTCATATTTCGGACTAGCTTCGGCAGAAATATTGAATGCAAAGTGCACTGGGTCCCAACTGTACCTCATGATGGAATCCGTATTCAATCCGTTTAATTTTTTTTTTAAGCACTCAGATACAAGACATCACATATATACCCGGAGGGCCTGCCTGTATCGTGGTCGGCTGTGGCCTAATGAGAACAGCAGCCACCTGCAATGCTTGCACTCATGGGTTCGATACCCATTAGTGCTTGATCACTGCTACGGACAATGTTAAAGTTGTGGCTTATGCGTTGACCATAATTTTTTTTTGTGTATTTAGATATTCTATTTTAATACACTAATCATTTTTTGGTGTATTGCAAAAGTCCGCTACTACTAAATACAGGGCCAAGCAGCTGCCCTGTTCACGCTATTTATCTAGTCGTTACGTTGTGTACAAAATGATGGATAACATTAGCATAAGCAGCAATTCTATTTCGGAGTAGCTTTGTGTTTCTGTTGTTTCAAATGGGCAGAAATATTGAATGCAAAGAGCAACTGGGTACCTACAGTATCTCATGAATGCACAGTATGACTACCAGATGTTCTCCAGGCACACTGCCGCTCGATCACGCTAGCTATGGATATTGTCGTTACTGTGTGTACAAATTGCAGGATAACATTAGCGTAAACAGCTACCTTTTTTTTTTAAAGCACCAAGATACAACACATGACATATACACCCAGAGGGCCCACCACTACCATGGTCGGCTGTGGCCTAACTAGAACAGCGACCGCCTGCAATGCTTGAAGACCCGTGTTCGATACAGAGTTCGGCACCCATTTATTATTTTATTTTTATTTTTTTATTCTTTTTTAATACAATAAAGTTATTTGTGTTTTAAGTTTCTACTTCTCGTTATATAAAAAAAGTCCGCTTCTACTAAATACAAGGCCACGCTGCAGCCCTGTTCACGCTTATCATCTAGTCGTTACGTTGTGTACAAAATGATGGATAACATTAGCATAAGCAGCGATCCTATTTCGGACTAGCTTTGTGTCTCTGTTGTTTCAAATGGGCAGAAATATTGAATGCAAAGTGCAACTGGGTACCTACAGTATCTCATGAATGCACAGTATGACTACCAGATGTTCTCCAGGCACACTGCCGCCCGATCGCGCTAGCTAGTGTGTACAAATTGCAGGATCACATTAGCGTAAGCAGCTACCACGCTGAAGCCCTGTTCACGCTATCCATCATTTTGTGTACAAAATGATGGATAACATTAGCATAAGCAGCAATCCTATGTTGTCCCCCCTGTTGCTATGCCCCCTGCTATGCATGGCAACCCTCCCCCCAGTTAAACATACTGTATTTCTAAACAATATATGATGTCTCCTTTCACTCCAAAAGAGTTAATCCAATTAGCCCAGAATACACATCCATATGCAGATACTGAATTTCTAAACAATAGATGACTTCTCCTTTCACTCCATTTCTACAATGTGATACAAACAAGCTGATCAGGCCGGCTCTGATGTTACACAGTCAGCCAGAAAATGTTTGGGAAGGCCTGTATTGTTCCTCATAAAATGGCCAGTTACTACCCACAAATGTCCCCTTCTTTAAATACTGTATTTTGTTTGAATTCATATCATTGTTTGGATGTCATTAGTCCTAGAACACAATGAAATGCATTGGTGTATTAAATATTGTATTATCACCCAAGATTGCATGGCAGAATGCAGTCACATTAGGTGAATGTGTCACCTGGAACACAGTAGTACTCTTTACAAGTAATGCCCCTAGTATAGTGCCAGTTACACGTAATGCCCCCAGTATACTGTAGTGCCAGTTACACGTAATGACTCAGTATAGTGCCAGTTACACGTAATGCTTCCTATAGTGCCATTTACACATAATGCCTTGTTTAGTGCCAGTTACACGTAATGACCCCCTGTAGTGCCAGTTACTGTACACCTAATGCCTCCTATAGTGTCATTACATGTACTGTTCCTGTAGCGCAAGTTGCAGTACATGTAATGACCACCTGGAGTGCTGCTCTTCCCACTCCCCAGTGCCGCTTGCTGTGGGGACACTGGGATAATTATAATTCTGTAATTATTGTATACTGTACAATAATTTTTGTGTATTACTGTAGGAGAGTCAAAAAGATTGTTGAAGAATTAACTCGTGCGGATGATGAGCGTACTGCTGGACAAATAAGACGCATTCTTCATTCAGAATATAATCTGGACATCTCATGTTCCAGTATCAAATGGATGCGGAGAGAAATGGGATGGAGTTATGGTCAGACAAGGTACTGTAAAATACTGTACACCAACCCTAATTTATTTAGTAATACTGTAAGTCTTTAACAATACACTGAGTGACTGCATTGTCCACATTTTTATTTGCACAGGATAAATCCCATGATCAGAGATGTTAATAAAGAAAAGCGAGTTGAACAAGCTCAACGGTGGATTGACATAAAGAAATTTTGGGAAGAAGTACTGACACCTGCCCAGTGTAATAATTACATAAACCTGCTGCCTGTCGTCATTGAACGAAATGGTCATGCCACTGCTATGTAGTTTCTCCAGTACCTCTCACTTGACTCAATGTTCCCTTCACTGTCCACCTCACAACACATCTCCCTCCCTTCAGTGTCGACATCACATACTGTATATTCCTCCCTGCAGTACCTTAAATATCCATCTCTCAACACTCCATACAGTACAGTACAGTACAGTACTCACACTGAGAAGGGTCTGAGAAGATGGAAGAAGAGCAGAGTTGAAGAACATAAGCCTGTGATATTACCATATACAGTATAACAGTCTTTGGTATCTCTCTACTTGACATTGTCTCTCCCCTGAAACTGTATCTCTCTCCCACCCTCTCTATTTTCTCTGAAACTGTATCTCTCTCCCTCCCCCTCTCTCCCCATGACAGTCAAGTGATGAGATGCAACTGTTTCTGTGTCCATGCTGGGCAATTGGTCAGATGCAGCTGGTGTCATCTCCAATTCAGGAAAGTGGAAAGATGTGTTCTGTTGTGTTGTTTCCAAATCACAATCCTCTTCAGCATCAAATGCATCAGGGCAGTCAAATTCAGATTGTGCTGGCTGTGATGCTTTAATAGGATTGCTGCTTATGCTAATGTTATCCATCATTTTGTACACAATATATAGCGTGAACAGGGCTGCAGCATGGTAGCTGCTTATGCTAATGTGATCCTGCAATTTGTACACACTGTAACGACAATATCCATAGCTAGCGTGATCGGGCGGCAGTGTGCCTGGAGAACATCTGGTAGTCATACTGTGCATTCATGAGATACTGTAGGTACCCAGTTGCACTTTGCATTCAATATTTCTGCCCATTTGAAACAACAGAGACACAAAGCTAGTCCGAAATAGGATTGCTGCTTATGCTAATGTTATCCATCATTTTGTACACAACGTAACGACTAGATGAATAGCGTGAACAGGGCAGCAGCTTGGCCTTGTATTTAGTAGTAGCGGACTTATTTTTTATATAACGAGAAGTAGAAACTTAAAACACAAATAACTTTATTGTATTAAAAAAGAATAAAAAAATAAAAATAAAATAATAAACGGGTGCCGAACTCTGTATCGAACCCGGGTCTTCAAGCATTGCAGGCTGCCGCTGTTCTAGTTAGGCCACAGCCAACCATGGTAGTGGTGGGACCTCCGGGTTCATATGTCATGTGTTGTATCTTGGTGCTTTAAAAAAAAAAGGTAGCTGCTTACGCTAATGTCATCCTGCAATTTGTACACACTGTAACGACAATATCTATAGCTAGCGTGATCGGGCGGCAGTGTGCCTGTAGACCATCTGGTAGTCATACTGTGCATTCATGAGATACTGTAGGTACCCAGTTGCACTGTGCATTCAATATTTCTGCCCATTTGAAACAACAGAGACACAAAGCTAGTCCGAAATAGGATTGCTGCTTATGCTAATGTTATCCATCATTTTGTACACAACGTAACGACTAGATGAATAGTGTGAACAGGGCTGCAGCGTGGCCTTGTATTTAGTAGAAGCGGACTTTTTTATATAACGAGAAGTAGAAACTTAAAACACAAATAACTTTATTGTATTAAAAAAGAATAAAAAAATAAAAATAAAATAATAAATGCTTGCCGAACTCTGTATCGAATCCGGGTCTTCAAGCATTGCAGGCGGTCGCTGTTCTAGTTAGGCCACAGCCAACCATGGCAAAGCTGGGCCCTCCGGGTTTATATGTCATGTTTTGTATCTTGGTGCTTAAAAAAAAAAAAGGTAGCTGCTTACGCTAATGTGACCCTGCAATTTGTACACTCTGTAACGACAATATCTATAGCTAGCGTTATTGGGCGGCAGTGTGGCTGGAGACCATCTGGTAGTGACTGAAACACAAAGCTAGTCCGAAATAATTCCCTATATAAAGGGAAGTGATTAATGGTTCGTCATTGTCACAGTAAATGTCAGCCAATCAGCAGGCGGCGCTATGAAGGGTCCGTTGGCTATTTGAGGCATGCGATGTAGAGTTTGGGAAAAGCGACATCTGGTGGACAGAAAGTAGAATGAACGTTACAATTATAACGTGACGTCACATTTACAACGCAACTTATAACGGGAGTTATAGCGCAAGGAGCTGGCGCGAGTTGCATGGCGCCCGCTATGCAGTACGCAGCAACGATATATCAGGACACATCTGTATACTGCAGCACAGATATGGAATGGATACTTACAGTGACACGGAGCTGCAAGATACAGCAATGGCCTACTGTACTGTACAACTATATACTGTTGGTCACCAAAATGCTGCACTGTACTACTATATATACTGCTCACAAAAATACAGCACAGATATGGAATGGATACTTGCAGTGACACAAAGCTGCAAGATACAGCAATGGCCTACTGTACTGTACAACTATATACTGTTGGTCACCAAAATGCAGCACACTGAGCACAGATATTTGCAGCACACTGAGCACAGATATGGAGCTTTTCAGGCAGAGAACGTAGATATTTGCAGCACACTGAGCACAGATATTTGCAGCACACTGAGCTCAGATATGGATCTTTTCAGGCAGAGAACATAGATATTTGCAGCACACTGAGCACAGATATTTGCAGCACACTGAGCACAGATATTTGCAGCACACTGAGCACAGATATGGAGCTTTTCAGGCAGAGAACGTAGCCACGTCCGCTCTGTTCAATCTCCAATGCACGAGTGAAAATGGCGGCGATGCACGGCTCTTTATATAGAATACAAATCTCGCGAGAATCCGACAGCGGGATGATGACGTTCGGCCGCGTTTGGGTTAACCGAGCAAGGCGGGAAGATCTGAGGCTGCCTCGGACCCGTGTAAAATAGGTGAAGTTCGAGGGGGTTCGGATCTCAACGAACCGAACCCGCTTATCTCTAGGTATTTGTTTTTTTTAAGTGATTTACAAGTCTGAGAATTCTTCTGTTTAAGTCTAAAGCTATTAGGTGTTTTATTGTGTATTTTCTATGTGATTTAAGCTGTTAAGAGCACACTTCCTGTGGTGACCAAACAGGAAGTGATGTCATGATTTCCAGGCCAGATGCAGCCTCCATTTGGCCTGTTCTCTAGCTATAAATAAGCTCAAACTGTCCCTGGCCACTATCCCCTTGATGAAGTAAACACTAAGGACGAAACGCGTTGGGACTCTGGCTGTATCCAGGAATGTCATCTTGGACAGATAAGCCTTTATGTTTGTGACCTCTTGTATGCGTATTACCTACCATTACCTGCTATTTGGTATTTATTTGTTTTTAAGTATGTATTTATTGAGATTAAAACTGTGTTTTTGAAAAAAGAAAAAACCTTTTTGGTTGGGATTGCTTTCCCTAGATTTTACACAGTATCTGTTGCTCCTAAATAAATATGCAGAGTTAAGACGTTACACACGATGGTCTCTATATTTTAACTCTTTTCTTTTATATACACCTTGATTATATTATATATACTTTAACTAAGAAGCTAAGTTGTTTTTTTTTTTTTGGTGCTGTACCCCAGAGTGCTATACTATTATTTTTCTGTGACGCAGACCACAGTGTGTAATCATACACATATTTTTATAGTGTAGGTGGTAGCCCAACTCTGGGGGTGCTGTGTTGTACATAAAGGAGTGCTGTGTCTGACAAGGGACTGCTATGTTCATCCAGGGGTGCTCTGTCAATCTAGGGGTGCACTCTCCCAATGTAAACTAAATAAAAGCTAAAAATATAAATTTTTTAAAATATATTTATATATTTTTTTTGTGCTATATACAAAGTATTTTTCATCTTTTTGTTGAAATTTTGAGATTAAATTTTAAGTACATTTTGTTGAAAAAACGACATTGGAAGACACTATCTTGTACAAAATTCTGATTTTTATATTCATCACTATCTTTGTGAACTGTTTAGCTACTTACAAAACACTCACATTTATATGAAACCAAAATATGTCAAAACTCCTAAATACTCTTTAGCTGCTCTAAAGAAGTTAAACGTTATACTAGACATATTACTTTGTGAGAATCCCTGGGTAATTCAGGAGACAGTGAATGTAGGGCCTGATCCATGTTTGTAAGTAAAACAAAAAAGCAAGCAATTGGGCATAACCATGTTGCACTGCAGGTGGGGCAGATGTAGCATGTGCAGAGAGAGTTAGATTTTGGCGGGGTCTGTTCAAACTGAAATCTAAATTGCAGTGTAAAAATAAAGCAGCCAGTATTTACTCTGCACAGAAACAAGATAACCCACCCAAATCTAACTCTCTCTGCACATGTTATATCTGCCCCCCCACCCCCCTGCAGTGAGACATGGTTATGCCCAGTTGCTTTCTTTTTTGCTTTACTTACAAACATGAATCAGGCTGAGTGCATTCTCATAAATATTTACTCAAACCAAAAAAACACTGCCTTTATTGTGTGAAGGTAACAAGGGAACTTTCACAATATGGTATACAAACATAACATAAAATTAATACATAACATTGTCATATTCAACGGAAGATGTCGGTGATGGTGGTAATGGACCAGGGACTGTGGAAACATCCTTTTGCATCACAAACACCTGCAAAGAGAGACATAAAATACAAAAATAAGCATACATTATGTTCATTGCATTGGCAATTAATGATGTCATAATTTAAAAAAAATTGTTACATTAAAATGAATTTGGCTTATGCCTTTAAAAAGTACCTTACATATGTAAATATTATTCATTTACACCACATTTAAAAAAAAAAGTGTGCAGACATGTCCAGCTCTCACAGAGGTATGCATTTAAAATACCGACCATCGGGATCCTGGTGGCCGCAATACCGCCGCCGAAATCCCGACAGGGGTACAGTACCGCCGCCGGAATACCAGCGAGGTAGGTGATTCTCCCTCTATGGGTTTCCCCGACAAAGGGCCTCGATGCGCTCGCCCCGCTACAGGCATTGTGGCGGACGGGATGCCGCTGTCGGTATAGTGACAGCCGGCATTCCGTACCCTGGGATCCCAATTCGATCCCATCACAGACAATGCTCATGTACCACAGTGAAAAAGACTAAATTATATAAGTCAGAGGTAGACGGGAGGGAGGAGTCATCCAGAGTCTTATGATATACACCTTGACTAGCATATATAGGTTGTTAACCTACAGTATATATGAAATGCAATAGTTCTTTAAAATAAAGCCGTAATATACATGTTCCATGGTTAAGCAAGAGAAGATGCCCCATGGGTATACTATGATTGGCCGGCTGTCGGGATCCCAGCACCCAGCACACCGGCTACGGGATCCCGACCGGCGGAATGCCGGCAGCGGGTGAGCACAAAAGAGCCCCTTACGAAAAGACGCAACGTGCGCCCAGCTATTTATACTCCCTCCAGGGGTGTCATGGACACCCCATGAGTGAGAATAGTTGTCGGTATACCGGTTGTCGGGATCCCAGCGCCGGTATGCTGAGCGCCAGGATCCTGACAGCAAGTATATCGAGTACCTCCCCCCGTTTGTATTATGCAATTAGTAATGGCTGACCAAAATAAGTAGAATGTTGGGAAAATCCACACCAGATGCTTAAAAATACACCATACTATAGGAATGTCACACTTTGCACTTTTTGTGGTAGCCCCAGAGGTAGTCCATGGCTTCCTGGCCAGTACTAATAAAGAAACACAAAGTTGAGACTACAGTAAGACAAACACCAATTAAAATTGCAGGTGCATATAATGGAAGTAAGGCTTAGCGGGTGTAGTACGGTATGCCGGCGCTCGGGCTTCCGGCGACCAGCATACACGCGGCGGGAGCCCGACCGCCGGCATACCGACAGCGTGGCGAGCGCAAAGGAGCCCCTTGCGAGCTCGCTGCGCTCGCCACGCTGCGGGCGCGGTGGCGCGTATTCTCCCTCCAGGGGGGTCGTGGACCCCCACGAGGGAGAATAGCTGTCGGTATGCCGGGTGTCAAGATTCTGGCGCCGGTATACTGTGCGCCGGGATCCCGACATTCGGCATACAGAAGACCACCCAGGCTTAGCTAGTGCAGCAAGGATTCCTGATGTCAGTAGGGAAAACACATTCCTTTAGTTGGACAGCCAAATAGTAGAACCACACGTCAGGCAAGGTTGTAAGGTGAAAATAGCACCACTACCAAACCAAGGATGGCAAAGTGATGTGGTGGCATCATCAGAAGGCCCATTCAAAAACAAAAACATGCCTACCTCTTGTGTGATGTCACAAAGGAGTCATTTGGAAAACAAACTCAGTAAAAGCCAAACACATAAAAATTACACATTTAGAAATTGAATGTTTTGATATCACTGTCCTGATGTTTTCTAATTTTAAGAATACAGTACAAAACCGTGCCATTTATTATTTGCAATAAAAACACATACTGTAAAACAACTAGAAAAAAGAATTTCTGCTGCGGGGTACACTGGGCTCCACAGGGAATGACATTGGGGGTGTAGAGTAGGATCTTGATCCGAGGCACCAACATGCGAAAAGCTCTGACTGTTCCCAGAATGCATACCAGAACCGCCTCCTCTATAACCCCGCCTCCGTGCACAGGAGCTCAGTTTTGTAGTTGGTGACATGCATTGCAGCCATACAACGGGTGGGCTGCTGGAGCAGCCCTCAGAAGAGCTTTTTTAAAGTGAAAAATGAAGACTTCAAGGGCTGCAGCAGAGACACTGTGAGTGTTAGATGTCAGTCAGACATCTCCAGCTGCAGCTCCATCACCTCCCCCAGGGCGCTGTATACTCCCGCGCCCTGGTTGCCGGGTACTTACAGCGGAGGCTTCGGTTTGCGCCTGTCAGTCACACACCCCACCGCAGCTCTCCTGGATCGCATGGCCGCACTTAGGGAGGAGGTAAGGGGGTCCCCCAGACGGGACCCGGTGGAAATCGCAATCCAGCGCGGCCGGTCGGAGGCGGGCCGCGCGCGCTGGCGTGGACACTGTGGCAGTACAGGGACCCCACTAGACCACCAGGGCAAGGGCATAGGTCGGTTTTATTAAAAACCGTTTGCTATGAAGCCCCGCAGTACCCGGTGGTGAAGTCCAGCAAAGGGATAAGGCTTTGACCTGTAGCCCCAGCCCCAGGGCGCCATTTAGAGTAAATGTTCCCGCCCTGGAGCTGCATATCTCTCTCTCCCTCACTCCCTGTCAGCGTTTGGGCACCATTAGGACAAGTTGAGCTGATCCTGGGATTATTTGGGCAAATCCTCCTCTGAAAAGCCGCCTGCATGTCAGCGCTGTGCATTTTACAGGACACTTAAATATTCTACATGTCTGCTGACAGTGTTAGTTAAGAAACAGTGCATTTAGTCAGGGTTATTTAGTACAAGTACCCTGTGATATACATCCAGTCTTTACTGTGCATTGATATATCTATTAAGTGTATACCTATACTTAGTATTACTATGTATCGCTAGTCCAGTGCAGTTTAATTGCATGTCATAATTTCTGCATTGTACAATGTGACTCTGTGTGTGTGCATTTAGCTGCTGTGTGACCTCCATTTCCTGTTTCTCACTCAGATTGCTATCCCTATATTCTGTAACCTGAGGGAGCTAAGTGCTTCAGGGATATTATTAATATAGGTGTTTCACAAGATATACTTATTGTGTATTTTTCTTTGTGATTTTTATTCACCATATACCACTGGAACACTCTGTTTGTGATTATACACTGCACAGGGGGTTCTTGTCAGGTGTACTGCTGATATTGTACTTGGTTGTCTTGCATGAGCTTTCAGATATGTCAGCTACAAGGGGCGACGGAGCTGGGGCTGATCCCACATTGAGTGGTGGTGACGCTGCAGACACGTTTGAGTAGAATATAGCAGCTGAGGGTTCAGGTTCTGGGGGTTCCTTGCCCACCAGTGGGACCGTAGCAACGGGGGTTCAAGATGACCCACCTTGGGCTACTTTCTCCACGTTATTGAATACTCTGGTAACTAGACTTGCGCTCCATATGGGACCTCCTGTACCGGTACAACCGCTTATGGTCCCTGCGGTTAATCCGTCGTGGGCAGATCAACTGTCCACTCAGTTACAGCAATTGAACCAAATCACTGACTAAACAGAAGTCTAACCCTCGCCCGCCTGAGACCAAGGGGTCCTCTAAGCGGGCCATTACTTCCTCACAATCCACTAACGTCCCAGACACCTCGTCTGATGAGGAGGGCGTATATACTGACCCCACAGACACTGATTCTAATGCTTCTGATGGGGAATCTGTTTCACAAATGGATGTTCCTGAATTGTTGTAGGCAATCAGGTAATTCTTCAAATTACTGATGACCCAGAGCGTGATACTGGACAGATTTAAACGTCAGAAAGTGGTTAAACAAGTTTTACCTCACTCTGACCATTTGGTTGACATACGTCAGGAATCCTGGGAAAATCCAGGAAAGAAATTCACGCCTCACAAGAAGATGCTGGCTCACTATCCCCTCGTGTCGGAGCTAAGTAAAAATTGGGAGACACCCCCGCCAGTGGATTCGCAAGTGGCGCAGCTGGTGTTATCCTCAGCTATGCCTGTAACTACCGTCACGTCTCTGAAAGAACCGACAGATAAGCATGTGGAGGGTTGTTTAAAGGTGATTACACCTTAGCTGGTGCTGCGCATAGGCCCACCATTGCAGCGACTTGGGCTGCAGAGGCTATTGAAGCGTGGGCTCAGGAGTTGGAAGCTGAGCTGCCTTCCAAAGCTTCTGATCATGCTAGACAATGTCTGCCATATATTGTCACAGCTTCTCATTACATTAAAGAGGCAGCTTCTGATGCCGGTATTCTGGCGGCCAAGGCTTCTACTACGTCCATTTTGGCTCGCCGGATTCTCCGGTTGCGGTCCTGGTCTGTGGATCTGGACTCTAAGAAAACCCTGAAGGTGCTCCCTTTTAAGGGAGACATTCTTTTCGGAGAAGACCTCAACAAGATAATGGCTGACTTAGCTTCTGCTAAAACAGCATGTCTACCTAGTACTGCTCCTTCGGTATCGAAGGCTAAGAATACTTCCTTTCGCTCCTTTCATCCTTCAGGGAAAGCAAAGGGTCAGGCGTACCCGAAACAGGTTCGCACTTCCAAACCCAATAAGCCCAAACCTAAACGGGCCTGGACTGCCTGTCAGCCTGCTTCCACAACTGACAAGCCTGCTGCATGAGGGGGCGGGCCTCCCTCTGGGGGATCCCAGGGTGGGGGGCCGATTTCTAGGGTTTACCCAGGAATGGTTGAAGCCCACTTCAGATTCCTGAGTAAGGGAAGTCGTCATTCGAGGGTACGCCATATCCTTCAAAAATTGCCCCCCTCATTGATTTTGCTTGACAGACGTCCTTTCGGATTCGGTGAAGGCAAAGACTCTTCATTCTGTGGTACAGTCCCTCCTGGACACAGGAGTGGTAGTACAGGTGCCCCTGGCTCAGAGAGGCAGGGGGTACTATTCACCGCTGTTCTTAGTACCGAAACCGAATGGGTCATCTCGGTCCATTCTCAACCTCAAGTCCTTGAACAAATTTGTGAGGGTCTCCTAGTTTTGTATGGAAACTCTTCGCTCTATTGTTCTGGCCTTGGAACCTGGGGATTATATGGTCTCCCTGGATATACAGGATGCTTACCTGCATATGCCCAGTGCAACGTCGCATCAGCAGTACCTAAGGATTGTGGTTGGCAACCTCCATTATCAATTTCGGGCATTATCTTTTGGTGTGACCACGGCTCTGCGGGTCTTCACCAAGGTCATTGCGGTAATGAAGGCTGTGTTCCGCAATTCCATGGAACTTTCAGCTGCCATACATGTTCCCTCCGGTGTCACTCCTGCCCAGAGTACTAAGGAAGTTCAAGTAAGAAGGAGGAATCCTACTTCTGATCGCTCCCGCGTGGCCCAGACTGCATTGGTTCTTAGACCTTTAGGGTCTCGCGATAGAGCGTCCCCTTCTACTTCTGCAGCACCCAGATCTCCTCGTTCAGGGCCCCTGTGTTTATCAGGATTTATCCCGGTAGGCTTTGACCACGTGGTTCTTAAAGCTTCCGTCTTGAGGGCCAAGGGATTTTCTGAGGCGGTCATTCAAACCATGTTAAAGGCCCGGAAATCGGCTTCTACTCGGATTTATCATAGGATCTGGAATTCTTACTTTGCTTGGAGCGCCACTAATAATCATGATGCTTACAAGTTTAGTACTGCCAAACTTTTGGCCTTTCTACAACAAGGCCTGGACTTGGGCCTTCGTCTGGCCTCCATCAAGGTTCATATTTCTGCCTTGTCGGTTTCGTTTCAGAGAAAAGTTGCAACTTTACCTGATGTTCATACGTTCACTCAGGGTGTGTTGCGGATTCAACCTCCTTATGTCCCGCCTGTGGCTCCTTGGGACTTGTCAGTGGATCTGGAGGCGTTGCAAGGGTCTCCATTTGAGCCTCTTGAATCTGCAGACCTTAAGTGGCTTTCTCTTAAGGTATTGTTTCTGCTGGCTATTGCCTCTGCTAGACGGGTGTCGGATCTGGGTGCCTTGTCTTGTAGATCCCCACATCTGATTTTTCACTGTGACCAGGCGGTTCTTAGAACACATCCCGGGTATTTACCTAAGGTGGTGTCTTCTTTCCACCTTAATCAGGAGATCGTGGTTTCGGCCTTTGCCTTCCCTGAATTGTCTTCCAAAGAGCGGTCTTTGGATGTGGTATGGGCTCTCAGTATCTATGTGAAGAGAACTGCATCCCTTCCGAAGTCTGATTCTCTCTTTGTACTGTTTGGTTTTCACAAACGTGGCTGGCCTGCTCACAAGCAGACCCTGGCCAGATGGATTAGAATGGTGATTGCATATGCTTATGTACAGGCTGGCCTTCCAGCTCCTGCTACCATCAAGGCCCATTCTACTTGGTCTGTTGGAACTTCTTGGGCGGCCCCGTCGTGGTGCGAACCTTGAACAATTGTGCAAAGCGGCTACGTGGTCCTCAGTGAACACGTTCATATACTTCCGCCTCAGATGCTTCCTTTGGATGCCGAGTTCTTGTGCCTGCTACAGTGCGTCCCCTCCCATAAGCAACTGCTTTAGGACATCCCCAATGTCATTCCCTGTGGAGCCCAGTGTACCCCGCAGCAGAAAACGAGATTTATGGTAAGAACTTACCGTTGTTAAATCTCTTTCTGCGAGGTACACTGGGCTCCACAGGGCACCCACCCTTACGCACTTAGCTTCTTTGGGTTGGTATGGCATTAGCCGCTGACACTTTCTCCTGTCGTGAGAATGTGGTGTATGTGGCTACTAACGGTTGTCGTCTCTTTTACCTGCTACTGCATTGGACTGGTTAACAAAAACTGAGCTCCTGTGCATGGAGGCGGGGTTATAGAGGAGGAGGCGCTATGCATTCTGGAAACAGTCAAAGCTTTTAGCCTGTTGGTGCTTCGGATCAAGATCCTACTCTACACCCCCAATGTCATTCCCTGTGGAGCCCAGTGTACCTCGCAGAAAGAGGTTTAACAACGGTAAGTTCTTACCATAAATCTCGTTTTTTTTGCACTAAGATATGGTTCTGACTGGCAGGGTAGCTCCAACTGTGCACTGTTTGAGTTATGGTGCCTGTTGAATTTCAAAAACAAACCATCTCTCCCCTTCTGAAACAGCTACTGAGGGGTATATTCACTAAAGTGCAGGTTTACGAAAGTGGAGAAGTTGCTCGTAGCAACCAATGAGATTTTTCTTATAATTTCTCTAACACCTTATAGAAGATAATAGCTAGAATCTGATTGGTTGCCCTTGGCGATTTCTCCACTTCTATTAACCCACACTTTAGTAAATACTGTATACCCCTTGGTATCACCTCCAGTTATCCACAGGTGGGGGGTGGGGGATGGGGGGGGGGGGGGGGGTCAAGCTATCAAATAAAGTTCCCAGCATCTGCAACTATAGCAAGTTGGCCAAATGCTGAGTAGGCTGATTTTAATAAGTACAGTTTATTTTAAAACAAAGCAGTTTACTGCTCCGAGATGCTTAAAAGGTTAGACGTTTTATTGTGGTAAATTATTTTTTTTTTTTTCATTTACCAACTAGTGGTTCTGCTGGTAGGACTTACAGAATTATAACATATGGACATTCCAAGATGGATTGAACATGAATGTTTATTAGTATTTGGAGTGTTCTTACAGACTTCCTGCTTTAACCTCCTTTGTGTACTGTTCATTTTCACCAGCTGCTATGTTTGCAAATAGGCACAACATCTTACTAGTGTTAACCTGGCACTTCCATGAAACATTGGCTCTATTTTGAATCTATTATTGTCTATCCCAATAAAGATTAAAACAAGGGCAGTGGTTACAGCATTATTTATAGGATTACTCAACCAATCTTTGGCCCAATATATAGAATCCTTTCTTTAGCCTTGTGTACAGAAGATGTTTGGCTTCCTCGAGGACACTAATGACATTTTTTTTCTCTCCTGCTAATATTATTTTGGTCACCTTCAATGTCACAAGCCTTTACCTGCCTATACCATGATTTGGGCATTTCCAAATTAAATTGCGATCGCATCGTTGGCAGCCATTAGCATGCTCGACGGCCTTGCCCTGTGCTGGGCAACCCCCAGCATGCGATTGTCAGCAGTTGCAGTTTTACTAAATTAGCAAAACTGCAACTGATGCTGAGTAAAGTCCAATAATAATTATATCTATGCTAATGCTATTATCAGCGCCTCCTCTGGTGTACAGCCCTGAGTCTGAATGTGGAAAGGCTGTGACGCCCACTTTGAGTTGCAGTCATCATCAAATAGCCAATTAGCTTTCTTCATTATGGCTAAAATAATCATTGGCCACTAGCTAGTCCTACACAAGTCCTCATGCAAGGACAGTGGCTCCGAGAAGGGGGGGGGGGATTACACTTTACCCGTGCCTATTGGAGGGGCCCAGAGGGGGCCCAGAACCCCCGGTGCCCTCCCCCTTTCCCACAGCTGCCAGCTGCACGTCGGGGGAGAGAGGACTGGCCACTGCTGCAGCAGCCTCGCTCCCAGCCCAGCATGCAGCACGGGGAGATAGGCAGCTGCAGCAATGGCCAGTCCTCTCTTCCTGTATGATTAAAAGGGAAGCGATCGCACCCTCCTGCCGCTGCCCACCACTCACCGGTTCTGACACCAGCATACACTCCCCCCAGGCTGCACACAAGTTCTGTGTTTCACTATTTGGAACTGACAGTGGTCTGGCAGTGCCTCCTCTTATTGGCCATGCCCCCTATCATTACTGGGGCCCGGCAAAGCCGTTGGTGCCCCTGTGCAAGGACAGTGATGGGTTATCAGTGCATGCTGACAGTTATAGCTCACAAGTGCATGCACTACATTTTCACATTATGGTGCAATTCAATTAGGGGAGGGTGAGTTGTCATTGCAACAGTGTAAAAATAAGATTTTAAACCTACCGGTAAATCTATTTCTCCTAGTCCGTAGAGGATGCTGGGGACTCCGTAAGGACCATGGGGTATAGACGGGCTCCGCAGGAGATAGGGCACCTAAAAAGAACTTTGACTATGGGTGTGCACTGACTCCTCCCTCTATGCCCCTCCTCCAGACCTCAGTTAGAGAACTGTGCCCAGAGGAGATGGACAATGCAAGGCAGGATTTAGAAATCCAAGGGCAAGATTCATACCAGCCCACACCAATCATACCATGTAACCTGGATCATACATAACCAGTTAACCGTATGAACAACAACAGTAACGGTCCAAGACCGATTTCAACTGTAACATAACCCTTATGTAAGCAACAACTATATACAAGTCTTGCAGAGATTCCGCACTGGGACGGGCGCCCAGCATCCTCTACGGACTAGGAGAAATAGATTTACCGGTAGGTTTAAAATCTTATTTTCTCTTACGTCCTAGAGGATGCTGGGGACTCCGTAAGGACCATGGGGTTTATACCAAAGCATCCAATCGGGCGGGAGAGTGCGTATGACTCTGCAGCACCGACTGAGCAAACGCTAGGTCCTCATCAGCCAGGGTATCAAACTTGTAAAATTTAGCAAAAGTGTTTGACCCCGACCAAGTCGCTGCTCGGCAAAGTTGTAATGCCGAGACGCCTCGGGCAGCCGCCCAAGAAGAGCCCACCTTCCTAGTGGAATGGGCCTTAACCGAATTTGGTACCGGCAATCCAGCCGTAGAGTGAGCCTGCTGAATCGTATTACAGATCCAGCGAGCAATAGTCTGCTTCGAAGCAGGTGCGCCAATCTTATTGGCCGCATACAGGACAAACAGAGCCTCTGTTTTCCTAATTCTAGCCGTCCTGGCTACATAAATCTTTAAGGCCCTGACTACGTCCAAGGATCTGGAATCCTCCAGGTCACTTGTAGACACAGGCACCACAATAGGTTAATTCACATGGAATGAAGAAACCACCTTAGGCAAAAATTGCGGACGTGTCCTCAATTCAGCTCGATCCACATGAAAAATCAAGTAGGGGCTTTTGTGTGACAAAGCAGCCAATTCTGATACTCGCCTTGCTGATGCCAAGGCCAACAACATGACCACCTTCCAAGTAAGAAATTTCAACTCAACCTTGTTAAGCGGTTCAAACCAGTGTGATTTTAGGAACTGCAACACCACGTTGATGTCCCACGGTGCCACTGGAGGCTCAAAAGGAGGCTGGATGTGTAGCACTCCCTTTACAAACGTCTGGACTTCTGGAAGAGAAGCCAATTCCTTCTGAAAGAAAATCGAGAGGGCCAAAATCTGAACCTTAACAGAGCCTAATTTCAGGCCCATATCCACTCCTGTCTGTAGGAAGTGGAGAAAACGACCCAGATGAAAATATTCCGTAGGTGCATTCTTGGTCTCACACCAAGACACATACTTTCGCCAGATACGGTGATAATGCTTAACCGTCACCTCCTTCCTAACCTTTATTAAAGTAGGGATGACATCTTCCGGAATCCCCTTTTGCGCTAGGATTCGGCGTTCAACCGCCATGCCGTCAAACGTAACCGCGGTAAGTCCTGAAATACACAGGGCACCTGTTGCAACAGGTCTTCCCTCAGAGGAAGAGGCCAGGGATCTCCTGTGAGCATCTCTTGTAGATCTGAGTACCAGGCCCTTCGAGGCCAGTCTGGGACAACGAGTATCGTCTGTACTCTTCTTTGCCTTATGATCCTCAACACTTTTGTGATGAGAGGAAGAGGAGGAAACACGTAGACCGATTTGAACACCCACGGTGTTATCAGAGCGTCTACTGCCACTGCCTGAGGGTCCCGAGACCTGGCACAATACCTCCGAAGCTTTTTGTTGAGGCGTGACGCCATCATGTCTATTTGAAGAGTTCCCTAAAGACGTGTTATGTCTGCAAAGACTTCTTGATGAAGTCCCCACTCTCCTGGATGGAGATCGTGTCTGCTGAGGAAGTCTGCTTCCCAGTTGTCCACTCCCGGAATGAAGACAGCCGACAGGGCGCTTACATGATTTTCCGCCCAGCGAAGAATCCTGGTGGCTTCCGCCATCGCGACTCTGCTTCTTGTCCCGCCTTGGCGGTTCACATGAGCCACTGCTGTGACATTGTCTGATTGAATCAGAACCGGTAGGTTTCGAAGAAGACTCTCCGCTTGTCGAAGGCCGTTGTAAATGGCCCTGAGTTCCAACACATTGATGTGTAGACAGGACTCCTGGTCTGACCAAAGTCCCTGAAAATTTTTTCCCTGTGTGACCGCTCCCCATCCTCGGAGGCTCGCGTCCGTGGTAACCAGGATCCAGTCCTGAATTCCGAACCGGCGACCCTCCAGCAGGTGAGCACTTTGCAACCACCACAGGAGAGACACTCTGGCCCCTGCGGACAGAGTTATTTTCCGATGTAAGTGCAGATGGGACCCGGACCACTTGTCCAGAAGGTCCCATTGAAAAGTCCTTGCATGGAACCTTCCAAAGGGAATGGCCTCGTAGGCCGCCATCATTTTTCCCAGAACTCGAGTGCATTGGTGAACTGACACCCTTTTCAGTTTTAGCAGGTCTCTGACCATGTTCTGGATGTCCTGGGCTTTCTCTATTGGGAGGAAGACCTTCATTTGTTCCGTATCCAGTATCATACCTAGGAACGGTAGTCGAGTTGTCGGAATCAACTGTGACTTCGGTAGATTTAAAATCCAACCGTGTTGCTGGAGCACTCTCAGAGAGAGCGCCACACTGCTCAGCAATTTCTCCCTTGATCTCGCTTTTATCAGGAGATCGTCCAAGTATGGGATAATTGTGACTCCATGCTTGCGCAGGACCACCATCATTTCCGCCATTATCTTGGTGAAAATCCTCGGGGCCGTGGAAAGTCCAAACGGCAACGTCTGAAATTGGTAATGACAATCCTGTACAGCGAATCTCAGGTATTCCTGATGGGGGGCATATATGGGGACATGAAGGTACGCATCCTTTATGTCCAGAGACACCATAAACTCCCCCTCCTCCATGTTGGCTATTATCGCTCTGAGTGATTCCATTTTGAATTTGAATCTTTTTATGTACAGGTTTAGGGATTTCAGATTCAAAATAGTTCTGACCGAACCGTCCGGTTTCGGGACCACAAATAGGGTTGATTAGTAACCAATTCCCTGCTGGTGCAGGGGAACCTTGATTATCACTTGCTGTATACACAGCATTTGAATTGCAGCTAACACTACATCCCTTTCCGATGTGGAAGCTGGTAGGGCCGATTTGAAAAATCGGCGCGGGGGCACCTCCTCGAATTCCAGTTTGTACCCCTGGGAAACTATTTCCAACACCCAGGGATTCAGGTCTGATCTGACCCAGGTCTGACTGAAAAGTCGAAGAAGTGCCCCCACCGGTGCGGACTCCCTCAGGGGACCCTCAGCGTCTTGCTGTGGGTTTTGGAGCAGCCGGGGAGGACTTTTGGTCTTGGGCACCTGCCGAATCAGGTGCTCTTTTGCCTCTGCCCTTACCTCTGGCGAGGAGAGAGGATCCCCGACCTCTTCTGGACTTGTGCGACCGAAAGGACTGCATCTGATAGGGTGTTACTTTCTTTTGCTGTTGGGGAATATATGGTAAAAAATTTGATTTACCTGCTGTAGCTGTGGAAACCAGGTCCGTCAGTCCATCCCCAAACAATACCTCACCCTTATAGGGTAGTACTTCCATATGTTTTTTGGAATCCGCATCACCCGTCCATTGGCGAGTCCATAAGGATCTTCTCGCCGAGATAGACATGGCATTGGCCCTAGAAGCTAGCAGTCCAATGTCCCTTTGAGCATCCCTCATAAATAAGACTGCGTCTTTAATATGGGCTAGAGTTAAGAATATAGTATACTTATCCATATTATCAAATTGATCTGTCAGCTCATCTTTCCAAGCTGCAATTGCGCTACACACCCATGCCGACGCAATTGTCGGTCTTAGCACAGCACCCGTATGAGAATAAATACACTTTAAGGTAGTTTCTTGCCTGCGATCTGCAGGGTCCTTAAGGGCCGCTGTGTCAGGAGATGGTAGCGCCACTTTCTTGGACAAGCGCGTCAGGGCCTTGTCCACAGTGGGGGGTGATTCCCAAATCTCCCTGTCCTGCTTAGGGAAGGGGTATGCCATATAAATTCTTTTGGGGATCTGCGGTCTCTTTTCCGGAGTCTCCCAAGCTTTTCCAAAGAAATCATTTAATTCATGAGATGTGGGAAAATTAATAATCTGTTTCTTTTCCTTAAACATGTGTACCCTTGTGTCGGGGACCGAGGGTTCATCCTCAATATGCAACACATCCCTTATTGCCACAATCATACACTGAATGGTTTTAGTCACACTAGGGTGCAATTTTACTTCGTCATAGTCGACACTGGAATCAGAAACCGTGTCGGTAGTAGTGTCTTGTGTTAAGGGACGCTTTTGAGACCCCGACGGGCCCTGTGAGTCGGTCCAATCCGAGGATTGACCCCCTGATGTCCCCCCTAATTCAGCCTTATCAAGCCTTTTATGTAAAGATGCCACACTTGCATTCAACATATGCCACATGTCCATCCATTCCGGAGTCGGCATAACCGACGGGGACACACCACTCATTTGCTCCACCTCCTCCTTGGAGAAGCCTTCCGCTTCACACTAGAGATGAGCGGGTTCGGTTCCTCGGAATCCGAACCCCCCCGAACTTCACGCTTTTTACACGGGTCCGAGGCAGACTCGGATCTTTCCGCCTTGCTCGGCTAACCCGAGCGTGCCCGAACGTCATTATCCCGCTGTCGGATTCTCGCGAGGCTCGTATTCTATCGCGAGACTCGGATTCTATATAAGGAGCCGCGCGTCGCCGCCATTTTCACACGTGCATTGAGATTGATAGGGAGAGGACGTGGCTGGCGTCCTCTCCGTTTAGATAGAGAGTGAGACACTTGATTTACTGGAGCATTAGGAGTACTCAGAGAGTGCAGAGTTTTGCTGATAGTTATACTAGTGGTGACCACCAGTTTTATTTATTATTTAATATAATCCGTTCTCTGCCTGAAAAAAAACGATACACAGTCACATACCATATCTGTGCTCAGCCTCAGTGTGCTGCATGATAATATCATCTATGTATATCTGACTGTGCTGAGTAGTGCTCACTGCTCACACAGCTTAATTGTGGGGGAGACTGGGGAGCAGTTATAGCAGGAGTACATATTTAACAGTGCACACTTTTGCTGCCAGAGTGCCAGTGTGACTGACCAGCAGTGACCACCAGTATATTGTCTGCCTGAAAAAGTTAAACACTCGTGTGGTGTTTTTTTTTTTTATTCTATATATAAACGTATTCTGCTGACAGTGTCCAGCAGGTCCGTCATTCATTATATTTCTATCTTCTTCATACTAGTAGTTTAGGAGTCTGCAGTGCTGACAGTGTCCAGCAGGTCCGTCATTATACAATATATACCTGTCCTGCAGTAGTGATATATATATATTTTTTATATCATTATCATCCAGTCTATCTATACTAGCAGACGCAGTACGGTAGTCCACGGCTGTAGCTACCTCTGTGTCGGCAGTCGCTCGTCCATAATTGTATACCTACCTGTGGTGGTTTTTTTTTTTTCTATCTTCTTCATACTAGTAGTTTAGGAGTCTGCAGTGCTGACAGTGTCCAGCAGGTCCGTCATTATACAATATATACCTGTCCTGCAGTAGTGATATATATATATTTTTTATATCATTATCATCCAGTCTATCTATACTAGCAGACGCAGTACGGTAGTCCACGGCTGTAGCTACCTCTGTGTCGGCAGTCGCTCGTCCATAATTGTATACCTACCTGTGGTGGTTTTTTTTTTTTCTATCTTCTTCATACTAGTAGTTTAGGAGTCTGCAGTGCTGACAGTGTCCAGCAGGTCCGTCATTATACAATATATACCTGTCCTGCAGTAGTGATATATATATATATATTTTTTATATCATTATCATCCAGTCTATACTAGCAGACGCAGTACGGTAGTCCACGGCTGTAGCTACCTCTGTGTCGGCAGTCGCTCGTCCATAATTGTATACCTACCTGTGGTGGGTTTTTTTTTTCTATCTTCTTCATACTAGTAGTTTAGGAGTCTGCAGTGCTGACAGTGTCCAGCAGGTCCGTCATTATACAATATATACCTGTCCTGCAGTAGTGATATATATATATTTTTTATATCATTATCATCCAGTCTATACTAGCAGACGCAGTACGGTAGTCCACGGCTGTAGCTACCTCTGTGTCGGCAGTCGCTCGTCCATAATTGTATACCTACCTGTGGTGTTTTTTTTTTTTTCTATCTTCTTCATACTAGTAGTTTAGGAGTCTGCAGTGCTGACAGTGTCCAGCAGGTCCGTCATTATACAATATATATACCTGTCCTGCAGTAGTGATATATATATATTTTTTATATCATTATCATCCAGTCTATACTAGCAGACGCAGTACGGTAGTCCATGGCTGTAGCTACCTCTGTGTCGGCAGTCGCTCGTCCATAATTGTATACCTACCTGTGGTGGTTTTTTTTTTTTTCTATCTTCTTCATACTAGTAGTTTAGGAGTCTGCAGTGCTGACAGTGTCCAGCTGGTCCGTCATTATACAATATATACCTGTCCTGCAGTAGTGATATATATATATTTTTTATATCATTATCATCCAGTCTATACTAGCAGACGCAGTACGGTAGTCCACGGCTGTAGCTACCTCTGTGTCGGCAGTCGCTCATCCATAATTGTATACCTACCTGTGGTGGTTTTTTTTTTTTCTATCTTCTTCATACTAGTAGTTTAGGAGTCTGCAGTGCTGACAGTGTCCAGCAGGTCCGTCATTATACAATATATACCTGTCCTGCAGTAGTGATATATATATATTTTTTATATCATTATCATCCAGTCTATACTAGCAGACACAGTACGGTAGTCCACGGCTATAGCTACCTCTGTGTCGGCAGTCGCTCGTCCATAATTGTATACCTACCTGTGGTGGTTTTTTTTCTTTCTATCTTCTTCATACTAGTAGTTTAGGAGTCTGCAGTGCTGACAGTGTCCAGCAGGTCCGTCATTATACAATATATACCTGTCCTGCAGTAGTGATATATATTTTTTATATCATTATCATCCAGTCTATACTAGCAGACGCAGTACGGTAGTCCACGGCTGTAGCTACCTCTGTGTCGGCAGTCGCTCGTCATCTATAAGTATACTAGTATCCATCCATCTCCATTGTTTACCTGAGGTGCCTTTTAGTTGTGCCTATTAAAATATGGAGAACAAAAATGTTGAGGTTCCAAAAATAGGGAAAGATCAAGATCCACTTCCACCTCGTGCTGAAGCTGCTGCCACTAGTCATGGCCGAGACGATGAAATGCCATCAACGTCGTCTGCCAAGGCCGACGCCCAATGTCATAGTACAGAGCATGTAAAATCCAAAACACCAAATATCAGTAAAAAAAGGACTCAAAAATCTAAAATAAAATCGTCGGAGGAGAAGCGTAAACTTGCCAATATGCCATTTACCACACGGAGTGGCAAGGAACGGCTGAGGCCCTGGCCTATGTTCATGGCTAGTGGTTCAGCTTCACATGAGGATGGAAGCACTCAGCCTCTCGCTAGAAAAATGAAAAGACTTAAGCTGGCAAAAGCACAGCAAAGAACTGTGCGTTCTTCGAAATCACAAATCCACAAGGAGAGTCCAATTGTGTCGGTTGCGATGCCTGACCTTCCCAACACTGGACGTGAAGAGCATGCGCCTTCCACCATTTGCACGCCCCCTGCAAGTGCTGGAAGGAGCACCCGCAGTCCATTTCCTGATAGTCAGATTGAAGATGTCAGTGTTGAAGTACACCAGGATGAGGAGGATATGGGTGTTGCTGGCGCTGGGGAGGAAATTGACCAGGAGGATTCTGATGGTGAGGTGGTTTGTTTAAGTCTGGCACCCGGGGAGACACCTGTTGTCCGTGGGAGGAATATGGCCATTGACATGCCTGGTGAAAATACCAAAAAAAATCAGCTCTTCGGTGTGGAAGTATTTCAACAGAAATGCGGACAACATTTGTCAAGCCGTGTGTTGCCTTTGTCAAGCTGTAATAAGTAGGGGTAAGGACGTTAACCACCTCGGAACATCCTCCCTTATACGTCACCTGCAGCGCATTCATCATAAGTCAGTGACAAGTTCAAAAACTTTGGGCGACAGCGGAAGCAGTCCACTGACCAGTAAATCCCTTCCTCTTGTAACCAAGCTCACGCAAACCACCCCACCAACTCCCTCAGTGTCAATTTCCTCCTTCCCCAGGAATGCCAATAGTCCTGCAGGCCATGTCACTGGCAATTCTGACGAGTCCTCTCCTGCCTGGGATTCCTCCGATGCATCCTTGCGTGTAACGCCTACTGCTGCTGGCGCTGCTGTTGTTGCTGCTGGGAGTCGATGGTCATCCCAGAGGGGAAGTCGTAAGACCACTTTTACTACTTCCACCAAGCAATTGACTGTCCAACAGTCCTTTGCGAGGAAGATGAAATATCACAGCAGTCATCCTGCTGCAAAGCGGATAACTGAGGCCTTGGCATCCTGGGCGGTGAGAACCGTGGTTCCGGTATCCATCATTACTGCAGAGCCAACTATAGACTTGTTTGAGGTACTGTGTCCCCGGTACCAAATACCATCTAGGTTCCATTTCTCTAGGCAGGCGATACCGAAAATGTACACAGACCTCAGAAAAAGACTCACCAGTGTCCTAAAAAATGCAGTTGTACCCAATGTCCACTTAACCACGGACATGTGGACAAGTGGAGCTGGGCAGACTCAGGACTATATGACTGTGACAGCCCACTGGGTAGATGTATGGACTCCTGCCGCAAGAACAGCAGCGGCGGCACCAGTAGCAGCATCTCGCAAACGCCAACTCTTTCCTAGGCAGGCTACGCTTTGTATCACCGCTTTCCAGAATACGCACACAGCTAAAAACCTCTTACGGCAACTGAGGAAGATCATCGCAGAATGGCTTACCCCAATTGGACTCTCCTGTGGATTTGTGGCATCGGACAACGCCAGCAATATTGTGTGTGTTCATTAAATATGGGCAAATTCCATCACGTCCCATGTTTTGCACTTACCTTGAATTTGGTGGTGCAGAATTATTTAAAAAACGAGAGGGGCGTGCAAGAGATGCTGTCGGTGGCCAGAAGAATTGCGGGACACTTTCGGCGTACAGGCACCACGTACAGAAGACTGGAGCAACACCAAAAACGCCTGAACCTGCCCTGCCATCATCTGAAGCAAGAAGTGGTAACGAGGTGGAATTCAACCCTCTATATGCTTCAGAGGTTGGAGGAGCAGCAAAAGGCCATTCAAGCCTATACAACTGAGCACGATATAGGAGGTGGAATGCACCTGTCTCAAGCGCAGTGGAAAATGATTTCAACGTTGTGCAAGGTTCTGCAACCTTTTGAACTTGCCACACGTGAAGTCAGTTCAGACACTGCCAGCCTGAGTCAGGTCATTCCCCTCATCAGGCTTTTGCAGAAGAAGCTGGAGACCTTGAAGGAGGAGCTAACACAGAGCGATTCCGCTAGGCATGTGGGACTTGTGGATGGAGCCCTTAATTCGCTTAACAAGGATTCACGGGTGGTCAATCTGTTGAAATCAGAGCACTACATTTTGGCCACCGTGCTCGATCCTAGAATTAAAACCTACGTTGTATCTCTCTTTCCGGCAGACACAAGTCTGCAGGGGTTCAAAGAACTGCTGGTGAGAAAATTGTCAAGTCAAGCGGAACGCGACCTGTCAACATCTCCTCCTTCACATTCTCCCGCAACTGGGGGTGCGAGGAAAAGGCTCAGAATTCCGAGCCCACCCGCTGGCGGTGATGCAGGGCAGTCTGGAGCGACTGCTGATGCTGACATCTTTTCCGGACTGAAGGACCTGACAACGATTACGGACATGTCGTCTACTGTCACTGCATATGATTCTCTCCCCATTGAAAGAATGGTGGAGGATTATATGAGTGACCGCATCCAAGTAGGCACGTCAGACAGTCCGTACGTATACTGGCAGGAAAAAGAGGCAATTTGGAGGCCCTTGCACAAACTGGCTTTATTCTACCTAAGTTGCCCTCCCACAAGTGTGTACTCCGAAAGAGTGTTTAGTGCCGCCGCTCACCTTGTCAGCAATCGGCGTACGAGGTTACTTCCAGAAAATGTGGAGAAGATGATGTTCATTAAAATGAATTATAATCAATTCCTCCATGGAGACATTCACCAGCAGCAATTGCCTCCACAAAGTGCACAGGGAGCTGTGATGGTGGATTCCAGTGGGGACGAATTGATAATCTGTGAGGAGGGGGATGTACACGGTGATGAATCGGAGGATGATGATGAGGTGGACATCTTGCATCTGTAGAGCCAGTTTGTGCAAGGAGAGATTAATTGCTTCTTTTTTGGTGGGGGTCCAAACCAACCCGTTATTTCAGTCACAGTCGTGTGGCAGACCCTGTAACTGAAATGATGGGTTGGTTAAAGTGTGCATGTCCTGTTTATACAACATAAGGGTGGGTGGGAGGGCCCAAGGACAATTCCATCTTGCACCTCTTTTTTCTTTAATTTTTCTTTGCGTCATGTGCTGTTTGTGGAATGTTTTTTTGAAGGGACATCCTGCGTGACACTGCAGTGCCACTCCTAGATGGGCCCGGTGTTTGTGTCGGCCACTAGGGTCGCTTATCTTACTCACACAGCTACCTCATTGCGCCTCTTTTTTTCTTTGCGTCATGTGCTGTTTGGGGAGGGTTTTTTGGAAGGGACATCCTGCGTGACACTGCAGTGCCACTCCTAGATGGGCCCGGTGTTTGTGTCGGCCACTAGGGTCGCTTATCTTACTCACACAGCTACCTCATTGCGCCTCTTTTTTTCTTTGCGTCATGTGCTGTTTGGGGAGGGTTTTTTGGAAGGGACATCCTGCGTGACACTGCAGTGCCACTCCTAGATGGGCCCGGTGTTTGTGTCGGCCACTAGGGTCGCTTATCTTACCCAAGGACAATTCCATCTTGCACCTCTTTTTTCTTTCATTTTTCTTTGCGTCATGTGCTGTTTGGGGAGTGTTTTTTGGAAGGGCCATCCTGCGTGACACTGCAGTGCCACTCCTAGATGGGCCAGGTGTTTGTGTCGGCCACTAGGGTCGCTGAGCTTAGTCACACAGCTACCTCATTGCGCCTCTTTTTTTCTTTGCGTCATGTGCTGTTTGGGGAGTGTTTTTTGGAAGGGCCATCCTGCCTGACACTGCAGTGCCACTCCTAGATGGGCCAGGTGTTTGTGTCGGCCACTTGGGTCGCTGAGCTTAGTCACACAGCTACCTCATTGCGCCTCTTTTTTTCTTTGCGTCATGTGCTGTTTGGGGAGTGTTTTTTGGAAGGGCCATCCTGCGTGACACTGCAGTGCCACTCCTAGATGGGCCCGGTGTTTGTGTCGGCCACTTGGGTCGCTGAGCTTAGTCATCCAGCGACCTCAGTGCAAATTTTAGGACTAAAAATAATATTGTGAGGTGTGAGGTGTTCAGAATAGACTGAAAATGAGTGGAAATTATGGTTATTGAGGTTAATAATACTTTGGGATCAAAATGACCTCCAAATTCTATGATTTAAGCTGTTTTTTAGGGTTTTTTGAAAAAAACACCCGAATCCAAAACACACCCGAATCCGACAAAAAAAATTCGGTGAGGTTTTGCCAAAACGCGTTCGAACCCAAAACACGGCCGCGGAACCGAACCCAAAACCAAAACACAAAACCCGAAAAATTTCCGGTGGACATCTCTACTTCACACATGTCGACACCACGTACCGACACCCCACACACATAACCAGATAGCGCTTTTTTATATA
The DNA here is from genome assembly GCF_028390025.1 of Pseudophryne corroboree. Lineage (NCBI taxonomy): Eukaryota > Metazoa > Chordata > Amphibia > Anura > Myobatrachidae > Pseudophryne > Pseudophryne corroboree. The sequence goes on along the minus strand of NC_086446.1, from coordinate 110,407,532 downwards.
ATAATATTCCAATTCCCACTCACTGTGTCGCCAATGTGCCCCCCTCCTCTTTTTTCCAGCCTGTGAAGTTCAGCAGGGGAGAGACCAGGGAGCCAGCGTTCAGCATGCAGCTTCTGTGGAGAAAATGGCGCTGGTTAGTGCTGAGGATCAAGCCCCGCCCACCCGACGGCGGGCTTCGGTCCCAGTGCTTTTTTTTATTAAAATGGCGGGGGATTCTTGGATTTACTGCCTCCGCAGCCTAATCCATCTTAACATGCCCAGAAGTGAGGAATATTGCTGCCCAGGGCGCCCCCCCCAGCGCCCTGCACCCTTCAGTGCTGCTCTGTGTGTGTATAGTGGGAGCAATGGCGCGCAGCTTACCGCTGCGCGCCTTACCTCATGAAGATCTGATGTCTTCTGCCGCCTGATTTCTTCTGCCTTCTCATACTCACCCGGCTTCTATCTTCGGCATCTGTGAGGAGGATGGCGGCGCGGCTCCGGGACGAACCCCAGGTGAGACCTGTGTTCCGACACCCTCTGGAGCTAATGGTGTCCAGTAGCCTAGAAACAGAGCCCAACCGTAAAGCCAGCCCTGCTTCTCTCTCCTCAGTCCCACGATGCAGGGAGCCTGTTGCCAACAGGACTCCCTGAAAATAAAAAACCTAACAAAATTCTTTTAAAACAGAAAACTCTGGAGAGCTCTCTGCATTGTACCCTTTCTCCTCTGGGCACAGAATCTAACTGAGGTCTGGAGGAGGGGCATAGAGGGAGGAGCCAGTGCACACCCATAGTCAAAGTTCCTTTTAGGTGCCCTATCTCCTGCGGAGCCCGTCTATACCCCATGGTCCTTACGGAGTCCCCAGCATCCTCCAGGACGTAAGAGAAAATGTCAGCAACGGCATCACCAGCCTTTCGGTCCAATCTCGCCTCAGACTTGTGGGAATATTACTGCCTTGCTCCAGGTGACAAAAATCCTAGTTTTGTTCCCACAAACAGCCACACATCTTGGTTTGAGTTCTCATATTCCACAGCACAGGATAGTAAACTTAAATCCTGCAGAATTTTACTAAAAACCTTGGGTGATGTGTAGCAAATTGCTTGTAGAGTAAAAGTGAATAGGACCCAGAAAACATTATAGAAGAATTCAAGCACAATGGAATAGAGAGACAAAAAGTAAATCAAGATGAATTCACAATACAATAAAATGTTTAGTACTTTTTTGATCTTCTGGATGGAATTTCTCAGGTTGTTTCATGCACCCTGCGGGCGAAAAGCAGGTACAGTACCACAGGAAAGCAATGGTGCTGCTCCCTGGGAAGTACATCGTGGGTGGTGGCATCGCTCACACACACTATTCATGGTCCTGAGAAACACTATGAAGCTGGGTAAACGTAATATCGACCCATTATGTCGTGTCCAGTTGAATTGGAACGACATATCGGGGGGGATTGTTCAGTTGTGTGTGGCCTGCACACTCCCACTCCCACTATTGTTAACGATATCTTCTGGTGGCCGTGTTGCTCAGTCTACATTGTACAGTACGTGGCACTGTGCAATGTTATTAGTTAGGGCAATCCTGGGGTCGTTTTTTCAATCCCAAGATTCAGGATTGAAAAAATCTCAATCCTGGGATTCCCGGGATGCCGGGAATTTACAATTAGGCTGGTATGTGTGTGAGGGAGTGGGCAGCCAGCTGGCTCCTTGGGGTATATTTACTAAAGCTTCTAAAATTAAAAAGTGTCCCATAGCAACCAATCAAATTCTGTCTATCATTTTCTAGGATCCAATCTAGAACAGAATCTGATTGGTTGCTATGGGCAACACCACTTTTATTTTCTGGTCGTGTGGGGCATCGGGTGAGAGGATGCGATGGGGTTTACGGGAGAAGTGAGGAGTCCCTCCTGTCAGCAGATTGGTGATACCACAGTTCGGCAAAAAGGAAACAGTTCCCGCTGCGGTGAGGTTGAGTCCTGTTTTACGCATGTGTGCCTTAGGGGTATATTTACTAAGCAGTGATAAGAACGGAGAAGTGAGCCAGTGGAGAAATTTCACCATCAACCAATCAGCAGCTCTGTATCATTTTATAGTATGCAAATTATGGATGTTACTTCAGTGCTGATTGGTTGCCATGGGCAACTTCTCCACTGGCTCACTTCTCCACTCTTATCACTGCTTAGTAAATGTACTCCTTAATCCCCAAAATCCCAGGACAGAAAGGCACTAATACCAGGATTCAAATCCCAGCGTTTTTAGCGCTAAATCCTGTGATCACGCCAATCCTGGGATTGGCCTCCCTAAGTGTAATGAATGACTGAATGAGGGATCATTCTATCCTTCATTACATTGTTCTGATGTGTACTGCGAACACAATATGTCGGCCCGTCAGCCACCAAATCGTACAGGTTCACATCGCTCCAGTACCCATTTTATGATCTTCTACATGATTATGATGACCTGTTCACAATATTTATACAGCTCAGTGCAGCGTTTGTATAACTTTGTAGCTTTCTCTTACCTGGGTTACATTAGATTGTGCGTGTGCTAGGGAACGACATCCAAAGATGGAGACAGAAAGCGTCACACAGAACAGCAGAAGACTTATGAATAGGAGAAGAGTGCTAAGAATATATCCAATAATCTGTGAACACAAAATAAAAATACTCAACATTTTGATGTGTATTTATTAGAAATTATTATTGGTTAACTTGTAGTCTATAGAAATAGAATGATTCTTTTTTTTACACTTGTAGTAATACTGGGGATGGTACATACCACTACAGACAGTATACCAGCTGTTCTCAGCCCTATCCATTATTATCACCCAATGCACCTGGTTTCTGAACTCATCAAACACTGTATGTGTGACAAGAACCTGCCATTTATTTGCCCCTCATAGCTGCACATTACTGGTGGCGTAAATGCAAATGCCAGAAGGGCTGATGAGCTGGTGATCCTGTCATTCAGATAGATGGGAGGGCCGCGTGCAATGCAGCCTCCGACTCTCTGTTGTGGACGCTCCCCCGCCCCCCTGCCCGTCCACACCCCCTGACTCGTGGCACACCCTCGCCAGTTTCCATGGAAATGGGGGCGTGCCACGAGTCCACACCTCCTTGACTCCCGGCACGCCCCCATCGCTAGTGGCTGCACGCCCCCTTTAGCAGCACGCGCCCCTGTCATGTGCACACACTCGCATGCCAGGGCCGGTTTCGGCTCCCAGTCTGTCCCTGGTGTAAACTCTGTGGAGGTCATTCCGAGTTGTTCGCTCGCAAGGCGATTTTAGCAGAGTTGCTCACGCTAAGCCGCCGCCTACTGGGAGTGAATCTTAGCATCTTAAAATTGCGAATGAAGTAATCGCAATATTGCGATTACACACCTCGTAGCAGTTTCTGAGTAGCTTCAGACTTACTCGGCATCTGCGATCAGTTCAGTGCTTGTCGTTCCTGGTTTGACGTCACAAACACACCCAGCGTTCGCCCAGACACTCCTCCGTTTCTCCGGCCACTCCTGCGTTTTTTCCGGAAACGGTAGCGTTTTTTCCCACACGCCCATAAAACGGCCTGTTTCCGCCCAGTAACACCCATTTCCTGTCAATCACATTTCGATCGCCAGACCGATGAAAAAGACGTGAGTAAAATTACTAAGTGCATAGCAAATTTACTTGGCGCAGTCGCAGTGCGGACATTGCGCATGCGCATTAAGCGGAAAATCGCTGCGATGCGAAGATTTTTACCGAGCGAACAACTCGGAATGAGGGCCTGTGTTCCTGACACACTGTCATGGAAATAATAATTCAACAGGTTACTAGTAATTAAAAGAGAGACATTATTTTGCTATTAAGCTAGAACTGCAGTTGACAGAGACAAACTGGATTTGTACTCCCTAACATTGTACAGTACTAGAATGCATTTATAATTAGAACACTTTTGTTAGCCTAAAAAAGAAACTGAGTAGTCTCAGCTACCCTAGGATGACACTAGAAACAGGAATAAAGAAATATTCCCTACCCATCATAATGCTCTAATTCATTTGCATTTACTACAGCCAATCTCAATTTCTGCAGGAAAAAGTACGGTACATGTACTGTAGACCTAGGAGGCTGAGCAGGGACGTCTTAACAGCATTGAAAGCCTTGGGCAAAGCAATGCACTGTGGCCTCTTCCAACCCATTCATGGGAATAAAAAAACAAAAACCATACCTCTCCTGAGGTCCCTCGCCGTCTCTCCACATGCTTCAATACAGTGAATGGCTGTCTACAATCTGATTGCTGGACAGCTCCAGCCATCCACCAATCAACATGCTGACAGCCATTCGCTGTCTGGCTGCAGCCCAGGGCAGCAGGTAGAGAATGCTACCTGGCCACTCTGATTGGGTGTAATTCACAATCAGAGCAGCCAGGCAGCATTCTCTACCTGCCTCCCAATAAGCCCTGGAGGCACCAACACAAGAGGCAGATGCCCTATGGCCTAGCCCACCCCTGCTCGAAGGTCCTAGAATCGCGGGCCCCTGGACATCTCCCGCTGTGCCTAAACATTAAGATGGTCCTGAGGCTGAATGGCCTTATTACAAGCCAATGAAGGGATGATTTAAAAATCCTATGCAATTGCAGAGCAATGTACTTTTCACAGATTGTAATTCTGTATTTTTTTATTAGTTGTAGCCAGCGGCAGCTCCTATTTACATTTAGTAGGGGGGCTGCTTCTACCCCTATGCCCAGAGAGGAGACCGCCAGCTGCCAGCATGGTTCCTGGCTCCTGCGCAATGGATCTGGAAACAGTGAATGTGCAGAAGACATGGTGCGACTGCTCATGCGCAAACCTCTGGCTTCTATGGACTGCCTTGGCTGCAAACCATAGAAGCCGGAAGGCAGGGAGTGGTTTCCTATAGGATGCCAGCTCTCTGCTAATCGCATCCTGGTCTGGCAGTCCTGGAGGGAGGAAACACCTTCCAATTGGACTGCCTTGTGTGTCTGTGACTGACAGGCAGGACCTCCAATAGGAAGTTACTGCCAGTCACAGTGAAGCCAGTGCAGTCACGGACTGCCAGTGACTTCGCTGACACTGAGAGGGGTGGCAGATTTTAAGTGTGTGTTAGGAAAGGGGGGCTGCAGTCCTGTAGCCCATAGGTAAAATCTGCCACTGGTTGTAGCCAACTTCATAAGTATCTGTACCATGGGGAAACACAAGTAAGTGCTGATTCAAAGTCGAGAGTGTAGCAAACAAAAGAAGCAATATTGCACCTGGGACAACTTTGGGCCTAAATGATTATGAATGGCTATTGAGGCTAAGATAGCGATTTTTACTAATCTGTTCTAGCTTAGAATTGCAGATGAAGAGCTGCCCAGAAAGGTTAAAGACGTCCACCGATGCATTCGCAAGTCTGCGTAGCAAAAAGCAAAATCTCAATGCATACTCATTGCATAGTACATAGTTACTGGATGCTTTTCCAAGTAGCCCACACACGGTGGAAAGCTTTATTTGCACACTGCAATGATTTCCATTATGACACCCCACCTCAAATCTAAATCTCTCTGCACCATTGAAATCTGCCCCACCTGCAGTGCAACATGATTTACCAAGGTACAAACTCACTTGCTTTTTTTTTTGCTTTGCTCCAAGCTGAATCAGACCCATAGTGCTCAACTAGAACTACTCTATTATATTCTTCTCAAAAGCAAACATAATAATTTATATACAGTATTACCATTGTCATATTTTCACATCTACCAACCTGATTATCAGTTCTGGACTGTTGCCCTCATTCAGCTTCAGTTGCAGTTTTGCTAATTTAGCAGAACTGCAACTGCTATCACTCGCATGCTACAGGCGGCCATCGATGAGATTGCAATACAATTGGTACTTTTGGAATCTTGAAGGTGTTTAATCCGGTATCCTGTCTCTAGATTGACAAGATTTAGGTTGACAGTGTCTAGGTCAACCACTATTGGTCGACAGTAACTAGGTTGACATGGTTTCTAGGTCAACAGGGTCTCTAGGTCGACATGTTCTAGGTCGACAGGTCAAAAGGTCGAAATGAGTTTTTAAAAAAATATTTTCTCTTAGATTATTTTTTCTTAGATTATATTAAATAAACACTTGAATATAACTTACTTGCTTTTTATGGTATTCTGTGGTATTGCCGACACCATCATCATAATAATAATAAAACCCATCGATTGCCATTTCAACGCTATTTATAATCAATGAAACAACACTGATAATTGTGCTGATGATGTTCAATGATAGAGATCCTCTCACCTGTGCATATAAAGAGAGCAAACAACCAATAAAAGTCATATTCAACTATATCTCTCAACAGTCCCATGTCCCATAGGACAGCTGCAGGGTTGACTGATACTGCCAAAAGCAATAGGGTGCGATATTCTGAAACTGCATAGATTCTGGTAATCAACTGCTAACATGTTTCAAAGCTTTGATAATGGGCCTGATTCGTGCTTGTATGGAACTGCACAATCGCGAGGAAGCGGCAGTGCAATTCCATCTAATTCAATTCTAAAGAAGCAGGAGGCATCTGTAGGAGATAGAGGCTTCCTGATAGCATTAGCGAGGATCCGAGTGCTGCATCTGGGGAAGCAGCCTTGCCTTGGATCACCATCGCAAACATCGGTCACGATTTGCGACACGCCCCATTTTGAAGAATGGTGGAGGGTGCCACCCCCACTCTGCCACCCCCAAATGCAGCAGCATGTCAAAAATGCTGCAGCAGACAGGGGGCTGCAAGTGACATCCCAAGACCCGTTCTGCACGTATGCAGACCCCTAAATGTTGTATTGTTTGCAAATAAATAGGGTTGTCAACAAATATGGTTTGTCAACAAATATGAATTGGGCCCCATGTTCCCATAGTGGAACATAACATGTTAACAATTGATTGGATAGTGGAAACATTGTGACTTAGGGCCTAATTCAAGGTTGATTGCAAATAAAAAAAAAATTCTAATGGGCAAAACCATGTGCAGTGCAGGTGGGGCAGATGTAACATGTGCAGAGAGAGTTAGATTTGGGTGGTTTATACTGTTTCTATGCAGGGTATATACTGGCTGCTTTATTTTTACACTGGAACTTAGATTTCAATTTGAACACACCCCGCCCAAATCTAACTCTCTCTGCACATGTTATATCTGCCCCCCCCCCCTGCAGTGCACATGGTTTGGCCTATTAGAGGAAAATTTTGTTTTGCAAGCAACCTTGAATTAGGCCCTTAGAGGTCTCTTTACTAAGCCTCAGAAGGTGATAAAGTGGATGGCGATAAAACGCCAGCCAATCAGCTCTTAACTGTCATTTTTCAAACCCAGCCTGTGACATGGCAGTTAGGAGCTGATTGGCTGGTGCTTTATCTCCGTCCACAGGCTTAGTAAATATATCCTTTAATTAGACTCAAGACTTTTCTGTTTACTCAAGCATTTCCATAATGTCCCTTTTAGTACCTTCATGCTTCTGTATTTTATGAAAATGTACTTCATTATTTTCTGTACTATATTATGCTATGTATCTGTTAAGCGCCTTGAGTCCTATTGGAGAAAGAGCGCTATATAAATAAAATTATTATTATTATTATTATTATTATTATTACACACTGGAAGCCTGTCACCACCATTACCTGCTTATTACTGCTTGTTACCAGTTTCCTGATATTATTCATGGTTCCATCCATTAAGTTAACAGACCAGACTAAGTTAACAGACCTGATCGTAGCTGTGCTAAATCAGGCAGAGGCCATCACTGGGCTACGACAGCCATCAGCTGTCTGGCATGCGCCGGCGCTAGCGCATGCACACTTCTGACCTGATCGCTGCACTGCGATGAATGGCAGGGTGCGATCAGGTTAGTGTGCAATTGTGCGATTGCATGTGCAGCCGAGCGGTACAAAAAGATCTTGTGCAGTTTCTGAGTATCCCAGGACTTACTCAGCCGCTGCGATCACTTCAGCCTGTCCGGGACTGGAATTGACGTCAGACACCCGCTCTGTAAACGCTTGGACACGCCTTCATTTTTCCAACCACTCCCTGAAAATAGTCAGTTTCCACGCACAAACACCTTCTTCCTGTCAATCACTTTGCGATCGGCTGTGCGAATGGATTCTTCGTAAAACCCATTGCACAGCAACAATCCGCTTTGTGCCCATGCAATGCACCTGCACATTGCGGGGCATACGCATGCGCAGTTCTGACTTGGTCGCAGCTCTGCAAAAAAACGAGATTTATGGTAAGAACTTAAATCTCTTTCTGCGAGGTACACTGGGCTCCACAAGGATTGGACAATTGGGTGTAGAGTAGGATCTTGTTCCGAGGCACCAACAGGCTCAAAGCTTTGACTGTTCCCAGAATGCACAGCGCCGCCTCCTCTATAACCCCGCCTCCCTGCACAGGAGCTCAGTTTTTAGTTAACCAGCCCAATGCAGTAGCAGGAAAAGAGACGACAACGGTTAGTAGCCACATACACCACACTCTCACGACGAGGGAAGTGTCAGCGGCTAATACCATACCAACCCAAAGAAGCTAAGTGCATCAGGGTGGGCGCCTTGTGGAGCCCAGTGTACCTCACAGAAAGAGATTTAACAAAGGTAAGTTCTTACCATAAATCTCGTTTTCTGCTGCGGGGTACACTGGGCTCCACAAGGATTGGACAATGGGGATGTCCTAAAGCAGTTCCTTATGGGAGGGGACGCACTGTAGCGGGCACAAGAACCCGGCGTCCAAAGGAAGCATCCTGGGAAGCGGCAGTATCGAAGGCATAAAACCTTATGAACGTGTTCCCGGAGGACCACGTAGCCGCCTTGCACAATTGTTCAAGGGTCGCACCACGTAGGGCCGCCCAAGAAGGTCCAACAGACTGAGTAGAATGGGCCGTAATGTGAGTAGGAGCTGATAGACCTGCCTTCACATAAGCATGTGCAATCACCATTCTAATCCATCTGGCCAGGGTCTGCGTGTGAGCAGGCCAGCCACGTTTGTGAAATCCAAACAAAACAAAGAGAGAATCAGATTTTCGAACAGAAGCAGTTCCCGTACCACATCCAAAGACCTCTCTTTGGGAGACAGATCAGGAGAGACAAGTGCCGGAACCACAATCTCCTGATTAAGGTGGAACGAAGAAAACACCTTAGGTAAATATCCGGGACGAGTCCTAAGAACCGCCCGGTCACGGTGAAAAATCAGATATGGGGAACTACAAGACAAGGCACCCAGATCTGACACTCTTCTAGCTGAACAATAGCCAGCAAGAACACCACCTTAAGGGAAAGCCACTTAAGGTCAGCTGAACCCAGGGGTTCAAACGGAGGCTCCTGCAACACCTCCAAAACCACCGACAAGTCCCAAGGAGCCACAAGCGGGACATAGGGAGGTTGGATATGCAACACACCCTGAGTGAAAGTATGAACATCAGGTAAAGTCGCAGTTTTTCTATGAAACCTCACCGACAAGGCAGAAATATGAACCTTGAGGGAGGCCAGACGCAGGCCTAAATCTAGGGCCTGCTGCAGAAAAGCCAAACATGTGGCTGTACTAAACTTGGAAGCGTCATAATTATTAGATGCGCCCCAAACAAAGTAGGAATGCCAGACCCTATAGTAAATCCGAGCAATAGCCGGTTTCTAGGCCCGCAACATAGTTTTAATGACCTCTTCAGAAAAACCCTTAGCCCTCAAGACGGAAGCTTCAAGAGCCACGCCGTCAAAGACAGCCGGGCTAGGTCCTGGTAGACACAGGGGCCTTGAACGAGGAGGTCTGGCCATTGTGGAAGCAGAAGTGGACACTCTGACGATAGGCCTTGCAGGTCTGAGAACCAGTGCCGTCTGGGCCACGCCGGAGCTACGAGAAGCAGATTTCCTTTTTCTTGCTTGAACTTCCGAATTACCCTGGGCAAGAGTGACACCGGAGGGAACACGTACGGCAGCCGAAACCTCCACGGCACCGCCAGCGCATCCACGAATGCTGCTTGAGGATCCCTTGTTCTTGCTCCGAAGACCGGAACCTTATGATTGTGTCGAGACGCCATCAGATCTACATCTGGAAGACCCCACTTTTCCACTAGGAGTTGAAACACTTCTGGATGGAGGCTCCACTCGCAGGCATGCACGTCCTGATGACTGAGAAAGTCCGCTTCCCAACTCAGGACTCCTGGAATGAATATTGCCGATATGGCCAGTAGATGGCGTTCCGCCCAACGTAGAATCCGTGAGACTTCCTTCAGTGCTGAATGGCTTCGAGTGCCGCCTTGATGATTTATGTGAGCCACAGTGGTGGCGTTGTCCGAGTGTATTTGAACAGGACGGTTCAGAATTAAATGCTGGGCCAGGTTCAACGCATTGAAGACCGCCCGCAATTCCAGAATGTTGATCGAGAGGAGAGACTCCTCCTTGGTCCACCGACCCTGAAGGGAGTGTTGCTCCAGCACCGCGCCCCAACCTCTTAGACTGGCTTCTGTTGTCAACAAGAGCCAGTTGGATATCCAGAAGGGATGGCCCCTATTGGTCCCGGAGCCACCAAAGTAGCGACAGACGGACCTCCGGAGTCAATGAGATCATGTGAGACCTAATCTGGTGAGGCAGGCCGTCATACTTGGCTAGAATCAGCCTCTGGAGGGGGCGAGAATGGAATTGAGCATACTCCACCATGACGAATGCTGAGACCATGAGGCCCAGCACCTGCATTGCCGAATGTATCGACACTTGCGGACGAGAAAGTGGTTGTGAGTGTCCAATAGCGCTCCCAGGTGCACCATGCTCTGAGCAGGGACCAGGGAGAATTTCTTCCAGTTGATAAGCCACCCGTGGGCTTGTAGAAACCGGACCATCATATCCAGATGACACAGGAGAAGTTCTGGGGAATTTGCCAGGATTAACAAGTCGTCCAGGTATGGCAGTATCCTGACCCCTTGATGGCGGAGTACCACCGTCATCACCGCCATTACCTTGGTGAAGACTCGCGGATTCGTTGTGAAACCAAAAGGTAACGCCCGAAACTGGTAATGAAAGTTGCCAATAGCGAACCTCAGGTATTGCTGATGTGACGCTGCTATAGGAATATGCAAGTAAGCATCCTGTATATCCAGGGAGACCATGTAGTCCCCAGGTTCCAAGGCCAGAACTATAAAGCGAAGGGTTTCCATACGGAACTTGGAAACCTTCACAAACCTGTTCAATGCATTGAGGTTGAGAATGGGCCGGGAGGACCCATTCAGTTTCGGGACTAGAAACAGCGGAGAATAGTACCCCCAGCCCCTCTGAGCAAGAGGCACCTGTACTACGACTCCTGTATCCAGGAGGGTCTGTACCACCGAAATCAGAGTGTTTGCCTTTGTCTGGTCCAACGGGACGTCTGTCTGGCAAAATCGATGAGGGGGTCGGTTTTTGAAGGCTATGGCGTAACCTCGAGTGACGACTTCCCGTACCCAGCATCTGAAGTGGTCTTCAACCATTCCTGGGTGTACCCTAGAAGCCGCCCTCCCACCCTGGAATCCCCCAGGGGGAGGCCCGCCCCGTCATGTGGCAGGCTTATCGGTCTTGGAAGCTGGCTGACGGGCAACCCTGGCTCTTTTGGGCTTCGGCTTACCAGATTTGGAAGTGCGGGCCTGCTTGTGGTACGCCTGACCTTTTTCTTTACCTGAAGGGCGAAAGGGGCGAAAGGACGTACCTTTAGCCTTCGACACAGAAGGAGCGGTATTTGGTAGACAGGTAGTTTTGGCAGTAGCCAAGTCAGCCACTATCTTATTTAAGTCCTCCTCAAACAGAATATCTCCCTTGAAAGGGAGTACCTCCAGGGCTTTTCTAGAGTCCAGATCCACAGACCAGGATCTCAGCCACAGGACTGACGTAGTAGAGGCCTTGGCTGCTAGGATACCAGCATCCAAAGCCGCCTCTTTAATATAGCGAGAAGCTGTGACAATATATGACAAGCACTGTCTAGCATGGTCAGAGGAGATTTCAGTATCTAACTCCAAGGCCCATGCTTCAATAGCCTCGGCAGCCCATGTAGCTGCAATAGTGGGCCTTTGCGCAGCACCCGTGAGGGTGTAAATCGCTTTCAGACAACCCTCCACATGCTTATCCGTAGGCTCTTTTAGAGACGTGAGGGTAGTGACAGGCAGAGCTGAGGAAACCACCATCCTAGCCACATGTGAGTCCACTGGAGGAGGCGTTTCCCAATTCTTAGACAGCTCTGGCGCGAGGGGATAGCGAGCCAGCATTTTCTTCTGAGGCACAAACTGCGTACCAGGGTTTTCCCAGGGTTCCTGACGTATATCCACTAGGTGGTCAGAGTGAGGTAAAACTTGTTTAACCACCTTCTGACGCTTGCACCTATCTGGTTTCTTAGGAGGGCGGAGGCTCGGGATCATCCGTAATCTGTAGAATTAATTTAATAGCCTCCACAAGATCAGGAACATCCACATGTGAACTACCCTCCCCATCAGCCGTATCTGAGTCAGAACCTGTGGGGTCACTATACGTGCCGTCTTCATCAGACGAGGTGTCAGTGACAGCAGTGGATTGTGAGGAGACAAGTGCTCGCTTAGAGGACCCCTTGGACCTAGGCGAGCGATGGTCAGACTTTTTAGTAGTCAGGGACTGGTTCAACTTCTTTAATTGAGCAGATAAATCGTCCGCCCACGGCGGGTTAGCTGCAGAGACCACATACGGTTGTACCGACATTGGGGGTCCCATAGGGGGTGTTAGTTTATGAACTAGCGTATGCAGAAGCGTGGAAAAAGCGGCCCATGGTGGGTCAGTATGTGCCTCCATTGCCACAGTCCCACTGGGGGGCAAGGAGCCCCCAGAACCAGAGCCCACAGCTGCTATATTCTCCTCATATGGATCTGTGGCTTCAGCAACACCGGCAGTGTGTTCAGCCCCAGAACCGTTACCCTCAGAAGCAGACTTGATATACTTGCAGTATGAGGTAACACAGTACAATAATCAGCAGCATTATACCTCTAAACCCAAACCCCTGCGCAGTGTAGTCAGCACCAGCAGAGATAAAGGAGAGATATGGTGACTAAATCACAGAGAAAAATACGTAATACAGTATATCTTTGTGAAAATCCTATATTAGATAAAACCTGACGCACCAAGGGGGTAATTCCAAGTTGATCGCAGCAGGATTTTTGTTAGCAATTGGGCAAAACCATGGCCCTCATTCCGAGTTGTTCGCTCGGTATTTTTCATCGCATCGCAGTGAAAATCCTCTTAGTACGCATGCGCAATGTTCGCACTGCGACTGCGCCAAGTAACTTTACTATGATGAAAGTATTTTTACTCACGGCTTTTTCTTCGCTCCGGCGATCGTAATGTGATTGACAGGAAATGGGTGTTACTGGGCGGAAACACGGCGTTTCAGGGGCGTGTGGCTGAAAACGCTACCGTTTCCGGAAAAAACGCAGGAGTGGCCGGGGAAACGGTGGGAGTGCCTGGGCGAACGCTGGGTGTGTTTGTGACGTCAACCAGGAACGACAAGCACTGAAATGATCGCACAGGCAGAGTAAGTCTGGAGCTACTCTGAAACTGCTAAGTAGTTAGTAATCGCAATATTGCGAATACATCGGTCGCAATTTTAAGAAGCTAAGATTCACTCCCAGTAGGCGGCGGCTTAGCGTGTGTAACTCTGCTAAATTCGCCTTGCGACCGATCAACTCGGAATGAGGGCCCATATACACTGCAGGGGAGGCAGATTTAACATGTGCAGAGAGAGTTAGATTTGAGTGGGGTGTGTTCAATCTGCAATCTAATTTGCAGTGTAAAAATAAAGCAGCCAGTATTTACCCTGCACAGAAATAAAATAACCCACCCAAATCTAACTCTCTCTGCACATGTTATATCTGCCTCCCCTGCAGTGCACATGGTTTTGCCCAATTGCTATCAAAAATCCTGCTGCGATCAACTTGGAATTACCCCCCAAGCCCCCTCGAGTTATAGAATATAGGGATAGCAAGTTGAGTGAAAGACACGAAATGGACAACACTCAGCTGTCAGATGCACACACAGATAGTCACAGTTTGTACAATGCAGAGGTTATTACAGACAATAATACTGCACTGGACTAGCTTACACAGCTATATAACAATAGATATAACAGTACACAGTAAGAACTGGATGTATATCACAGGGTATTTGTACTATAAAACCCTGACTAAATGCACTCTTTCTTACTAACACTGACTAAAAAAGGCAGGTAGAATACTTAAGTGTCATTTAAAGTCACAGCACTGACAAGACAACCAGGCGGCTTTACATAGGAGGATTTGCCCAAGCAGTCCCAGGAACAGTGAGCTGAGGAGTAATGGCGCCGCAGACACTGACAGGGAGTGTGGAAAAGACAGAGATGCAGCTCCAGGGCGGGAACACTTGCTAGAAATGGCGCCCTGGGGCTGGGGGAGGGGCTTCAGGTCTAAGCCTTATCCCCTCTGCTGGCAAAACCACCGGGTACTTTGGGCGATATAAGAATTGGTTTAGAGAGAAAACCTGACCTGCGCCCATGCCCTGGTGATCTAGTGGGATCGCCTGTACCCACAGTGTCCACCGCCAGCGCGCGCTGCCCACCTCCCACTGACCGCGCCGGATCGCGATTAAGACCGGGTCCCACAAGCTGGACCCACTTACCACCTCCCGAAGCGCGGCCACGCGATCCTGGAGAACCCCAGCCGTGAGTGTCTAACGTGAACGTGAAACTGGAGCCTCCGCTGTAGGTACCCGGCAACCAGGGCTCGGGAGTGTACAGCGCCGCTGGGGAGAGCTGGAGCTGCAGCAGTGAATGTCACAAGACATTTACCACTGCTGCTGCCCTTGAAGTCTTCACTTTTTACCTCATAAAAAGCTTTTCTCAGGGCTGCTTGGAGCAGCGCCTCTGTTAATTGCCTGCTTACTGCAGCACCAACTTACAAAACTGAGCTCCTGTGCAGGGAGGCTGGGTTATAGAGGAGGCGGCGCTGTGCATTCTGGGAACAGTCAAAGCTTTGAGCCTGTTGGTGCCTCGGATCAAGATCCTACTCTACACCCCATTGTCCAATCCTTGTGGAGCCCAGTGTACCCCGCAGCAGAAAAATCCATGGTTTTGCCCAACTGCTAACAAATTTTCAGCAGCGATCAGGTCTGAATTAGGCCCTTAGTAAGCAACCTACACTATGGTCTCCCTTATGGATGTGTAAAAAGAGCATCTATTCATATATAAACAGAATTTTCCCAAATGATTTACCAGGGTAGTGTATATTGGATAACTCACCAGACACCTACTGGGTTTAGACTGAGCTGCGATTGTCAGAGATCCTGCAATGATGTACTGCAAAGAGAAAATTCATTGTGACTATCTCATATTATGATTATAGACACTTGGCCTAAGTCTAATTGCAGACTCATCGGAGCGGCTGCGTGTGACGTCACAAAGTGACCCTGAAAATGGTCCCAGACTGCCCCCGTTTGCACCACCCCCTCAATGCTGCATTGCCACCCCGCAAATGCCTGCCGATGTCAATCACACTGCGGTCTCATCCATCAGCCGGTTCTGAATGACCTTCAATGTGCGTGTGACACTGAATCAGGTCCATTATACTGTATATTGCAGAAAATTGATAAAAATGATGCACAAGTAGCATGCTCATTATATATAGCAGGTATATAATAGGCAGGTAAAGTGATAATAGCCAAGTAAAGTTTAAATTAGTGATGAGCGGGTTCGGTTCCTCTGAATCCGAACCCGCCCGAACTTCAGCTTTTTTCCACGGGTCCGAGCAGGCTCGGATCCTCCCGCCTTGCTCGGTTAACCCGAGCACGCCCGAACGTCATCATCCCGCTGTCGGACTCTCGCGAGACTCGGATTCTATATAAGGAGCCGCGCGTCGCCGCCATTTTCACACGTGCATTGAGAGTCATAGGGAGAGGACGTGGCTGGCGTCCTCTCCGTTTAGAGAAGAGAGAGACACAGTATTTTGGGGAGCATTATTACTTAGGAGGAGTACTACTATACTGTATACT
The DNA here is from genome assembly GCF_028390025.1 of Pseudophryne corroboree. NCBI lineage: Eukaryota > Metazoa > Chordata > Amphibia > Anura > Myobatrachidae > Pseudophryne > Pseudophryne corroboree. Next base: position 110,391,572 of record NC_086446.1, on the reverse strand, counting down.
ACTCTACTACTTGCTGAAGTGATATTTATAGAGTCATAGGGAGAGGACGTGGCTGGCGTCCTCTCCGTTTAGAGAAGAGAGAGACACAGTATACTATTTTGGGGAGCATTATTAGGAGGAGTACTACTATACTGTATACTACTATACTACTTGCTGAAGTGATATTTATAGAGTCATAGGGAGAGGACGTGGCTGGCGTCCTCTCCGTTTAGAGAAGAGAGAGACACAGTATTTTGGGGAGCATTATTAGGAGGAGTACTACTATACTGTATACTACTCAGACACAGTATTTTGGGGAGCATTATTAGGAGGAGTACTACTATACTGTATACTACTCTACTACTTGCTGAAGTGATATTTATAGAGTCATAGGGAGAGGACGTGGCTGGCGTCCTCTCCGTTTAGAGAAGAGAGAGACACAGTATTTTGGGGAGCATTATTAGGAGGAGTACTACTATACTGTATACTACTCTACTACTTGCTGAAGTGATATTTATAGAGTCATAGGGAGAGGACGTGGCTGGCGTCCTCTCCGTTTAGAGAAGAGAGAGACACAGTATTTTGGGGAGCATTATTAGGAGGAGTACTACTATACTGTATACTACTCTACTACTTGCTGAAGTGATATTTATAGAGTCATAGGGAGAGGACGTGGCTGGCGTCCTCTCCGTTTAGAGAAGAGAGAGACACAGTATTTTGGGGAGCATTATTAGGAGGAGTACTACTATACTGTATACTACTCTACTACTTGCTGAAGTGATATTTATAGAGTCATAGGGAGAGGACGTGGCTGGCGTCCTCTCCGTTTAGAGAAGAGAGAGACACAGTATTTTGGGGAGCATTATTAGGAGGAGTACTACTATACTGTATACTACTATACTACTTGCTGAAGTGATATTTATAGAGTCATAGGGAGAGGACGTGGCTGGCGTCCTCTCCGTTTAGAGAAGAGAGAGACACAGTATACTATTTTGGGGAGCATTATTAGGAGGAGTACTACTATACTGTATACTACTCTACTACTTGCTGAAGTTATATTTATAGAGTCATAGGGAGAGGACGTGGCTGGCGTCCTCTCCGTTTAGAGAAGAGAGAGACACAGTATTTTGGGGAGCATTATTAGGAGGAGTACTACTATACTGTATACTACTCTACTACTTGCTGAAGTGATATTTATAGAGTCATAGGGAGAGGACGTGGCTGGTGTCCTCTCCGTTTAGAGAAGAGAGAGACACAGTATTTTGGGGAGCATTATTAGGAGGAGTACTACTATACTGTATACTACTCAGACACAGTATTTTGGGGAGCATTATTAGGAGGAGTACTACTATACTGTATACTACTCTACTACTTGCTGAAGTGATATTTATAGAGTCATAGGGAGAGGACGTGGCTGGCGTCCTCTCCGTTTAGAGAAGAGAGAGACACAGTATTTTGGGGAGCATTATTAGGAGGAGTACTACTATACTGTATACTACTATACTACTTGCTGAAGTGATATTTATAGAGTCATAGGGAGAGGACATGGCTGGCGTCCTCTCCGTTTAGAGAAGAGAGAGACACAGTATACTATTTTGGGGAGCATTATTAGGAGGAGTACTACTATACTGTATACTACTATACTACTTGCTGAAGTGATATTTATAGAGTCATAGGGAGAGGACGTGGCTGGCGTCCTCTCCGTTTAGAGAAGAGAGAGACACAGTATTTTGGGGAGCATTATTAGGAGGAGTACTACTATACTGTATACTACTCAGACACAGTATTTTGGGGAGCATTATTAGGAGGAGTACTACTATACTGTATACTACTCTACTACTTGCTGAAGTGATATTTATAGAGTCATAGGGAGAGGACGTGGCTGGCGTCCTCTCCGTTTAGAGAAGAGAGAGACACAGTATTTTGGGGAGCATTATTAGGAGTACTACTATACTGTATACTACTATACTACTTGCTGAAGTGATATTTATAGATTAGATAGTGTGACTGTAAGTGTATTATCTGACTTGTGGGGGAGACACTGACAGTGGGGAGCAGTTAGAGTCTGAGAGCAGGACTCAGGAGTACATATAACGTACAGTGCACACTTTTGCTGCCAGAGTCAGTGCCACACTGCCATTGTTGTGACCACACTGACCACCAGTATAATAATATATTTTGTGATTGTCTGCTTAGGACTCGGAGTACTAGTTGCAAGTTGCAACGTGACCTGACCACCAGTTTAATAATCAATCACCACCAGTTTAATATATATATAATTGTATATAATATATATATATATATAATATTGTATACCACCTACCCGTGGTTTTTTTTTTTCTTTCTTCTTTGTTCATACTACTATAGTATAGTAGCTTACTGTAGCAGTCTGCGGTGCTGCTGAGCTGACAGTGTCCAGCAGGTCCGTCATCAGTCATCATTACCAATACCTAATAAATATATTATCTACCTGTCCGGCTGCAGTACTAGTGATATTATATATACATACATATATATATTGATTTCATCTCATTATCAATCATCCAGTCTATATTAGCAGCAGACACAGTACGGTAGTCCACGGCTGTAGCTACCTCTGTGTCGGCACTCGGCAGTCCATCCATAATTGTATACTAGTATCCATCCATCTCCATTGTTTACCTGAGGTGCCTTTTAGTTGTGCCTATTAAAATATGGAGAACAAAAATGTTGAGGTTCCAAAATTAGGGAAAGATCAAGATCCACTTCCACCTCGTGCTGAAGCTGCTGCTACTAGTCATGGCCGAGACGATGAAATGCCAGCAACGTCGTCTGCCAAGGCCGATGCCCAATGGCATAGTACAGAGCATGTCAAATCCAAAACACCAAATATCAGTAAAAAAAGGACTCCAAAACCTAAAATAAAATTGTCGGAGGAGAAGCGTAAACTTGCCAATATGCCATTTACCACACGGAGTGGCAAGGAACGGCTGAGGCCCTGGCTTATGTTCATGGCTAGTGGTTCAGCTTCACAGGAGGATGGAAGCACTCAGCCTCTCGCTAGAAAACTGAAAAGACTCAAGCTGGCAAAAGCACCGCAAAGAACTGTGCGTTCTTCGAAATCCCAAATCCACAAGGAGAGTCCAATTGTGTCGGTTGCGATGCCTGACCTTCCCAACACTGGACGTGAAGAGCATGCGCCTTCCACCATTTGCACGCCCCCTGCAAGTGCTGGAAGGAGCACCCGCAGTCCAGTTCCTGATAGTCAGATTGAAAATGTCAGTGTTGAAGTACACCAGGATGAAAGAGGATATGGGTGTTGCTGGCGCTGGGGAGGAAATTGTCAAGGAGGATTCTGATGGTGAGGTGGTTTGTTTAAGTCAGGCACCCGGGTAGACACCTGTTGTCCGTGGGAGGAATAGGGCCGTTGACATGCCTGGTGAAAATACCAAAAAAATCAGCTCTTCGGTGTGGAAGTATTTCACCAGAAATGCGGACAACATTTGTCAAGCCGTGTGTTGCCTTTGTCAAGCTGTAATAAGTAGGGGTAAGGACGTTAACCACCTCGGAACATCCTCCCTTATACGTCACCTGCAGCGCATTCATAATAAGTCAGTGACAAGTTCAAAAACTTTGGGTGACAGCGGAAGCAGTCCACTGACCAGTAAATCCCTTCCTCTTGTAACCAAGCTCACGCAAACCACCCCACCACCAACTCCCTCAGTGTCAATTTCCTCCTTCCCCAGGAATGCCAATAGTCCTGCAGGCCATGTCACTGGCAATTCTGACGAGTCCTCTCCTGCCTGGGATTCCTCCGATGCATCCTTGCGTGTAACGCCTACTGCTGCTGGCGCTGCTGTTGTTGCTGCTGGGAGTCGATTGTCATCCCAGAGGGGAAGTCGTAAGCCCACTTGTACTACTTCCAGTAAGCAATTGACTGTCCAACAGTCCTTTGCGAGGAAGATGAAATATCACAGCAGTCATCCTGCTGCAAAGCGGATAACTGAGGCCTTGACAACTATGTTGGTGTTAGACGTGCGTCCGGTATCCGCCGTTAGTTCACAGGGAACTAGACAATTTATTGAGGCAGTGTGCCCCCGTTACCAAATACCATCTAGGTTCCACTTCTCTAGGCAGGCGATACCGAGAATGTACACGGACGTCAGAAAAAGACTCACCAGTGTCCTAAAAAATGCAGTTGTACCCAATGTCCACTTAACCACGGACATGTGGACAAGTGGAGCAGGGCAGGGTCAGGACTATATGACTGTGACAGCCCACTGGGTAGATGTATGGACTCCCGCCGCAAGAACAGCAGCGGCGGCACCAGTAGCAGCATCTCGCAAACGCCAACTCTTTCCTAGGCAGGCTACGCTTTGTATCACCGCTTTCCAGAATACGCACACAGCTGAAAACCTCTTACGGCAACTGAGGAAGATCATCGCGGAATGGCTTACCCCAATTGGACTCTCCTGTGGATTTGTGGCATCGGACAACGCCAGCAATATTGTGTGTGCATTAAATATGGGCAAATTCCAGCACGTCCCATGTTTTGCACATACCTTGAATTTGGTGGTGCAGAATTTTTTAAAAAACGACAGGGGCGTGCAAGAGATGCTGTCGGTGGCCAGAAGAATTGCGGGACACTTTCGGCGTACAGGCACCACGTACAGAAGACTGGAGCACCACCAAAAACTACTGAACCTGCCCTGCCATCATCTGAAGCAAGAAGTGGTAACGAGGTGGAATTCAACCCTCTATATGCTTCAGAGGTTGGAGGAGCAGCAAAAGGCCATTCAAGCCTATACAATTGAGCACGATATAGGAGGTGGAATGCACCTGTCTCAAGTGCAGTGGAGAATGATTTCAACGTTGTGCAAGGTTCTGATGCCCTTTGAACTTGCCACACGTGAAGTCAGTTCAGACACTGCCAGCCTGAGTCAGGTCATTCCCCTCATCAGGCTTTTGCAGAAGAAGCTGGAGACATTGAAGGAGGAGCTAACACGGAGCGATTCCGCTAGGCATGTGGGACTTGTGGATGGAGCCCTTAATTCGCTTAACAAGGATTCACGGGTGGTCAATCTGTTGAAATCAGAGCACTACATTTTGGCCACCGTGCTCGATCCTAGATTTAAAGCCTACCTTGGATCTCTCTTTCCGGCAGACACAAGTCTGCTGGGGTTGAAAGACCTGCTGGTGAGAAAATTGTCAAGTCAAGCGGAACGCGACCTGTCAACATCTCCTCCTTCACATTCTCCCGCAACTGGGGGTGCGAGGAAAATGCACAGAATTCCGAGCCCACCCGCTGGCGGTGATGCAGGGCAGTCTGGAGCGACTGCTGATGCTGACATCTGGTCCGGACTGAAGGACCTGACAACGATTACGGACATGTCGTCTACTGTCACTGCATATGATTCTCTCAACATTGAAAGAATGGTGGAGGATTATATGAGTGACCGCATCCAAGTAGGCACGTCACACAGTCCGTACTTATACTGGCAGGAAAAAGAGGCAATTTGGAGGCCCTTGCACAAACTGGCTTTATTCTACCTAAGTTGCCCTCCCACAAGTGTGTACTCCGAAAGAGTGTTTAGTGCCGCCGCTCACCTTGTCAGCAATCGGCGTACGAGGTTACATCCAGAAAATGTGGAGAAGATGATGTTCATTAAAATGAATTATAATCAATTCCTCCGTGGAGTCATTGACCAGCAGCAATTGCCTTCACAAAGTACACAGGGAGCTGAGATGGTGGATTCCAGTGGGGACGAATTGATAATCTGTGAGGAGGGGGATGTACACGGTGATATATCGGAGGATAATGATGAGGTGGACATCTTGCCTCTGTAGAGCCAGTTTGTGCAAGGAGAGATTAATTGCTTCTTTTTTGGTGGGGGTCCAAACCAACCCGTCATTTCAGTCACAGTCGTGTGGCAGACCCTGTCACTGAAATGATGGTTTGGTTAAAGTGTGCATGTCCTGTTTATACAACATAAGGGTGGGTGGGAGGGCCCAAGGACAATTCCATCTTGCACCTCTTTTTTCTTTAATTTTTCTTTGCGTCATGTGCTGTTTGGGGAGGGTTTTTTGGAAGGGACATCCTGCGTGACACTGCAGTGCCACTCCTAGATGGGCCCGGTGTTTGTGTCGGCCACTAGGGTCGCTTATCTTACTCACACCGCTACCTCATTGCGCCTCTTTTTTTCTTTGCGTCATGTGCTGTTTGGGGAGGGTTTTTTGGAAGGGACATCCTGCGTGACACTGCAGTGCCACTCCTAGATGGGCCCGGTGTTTGTGTCGGCCACTAGGGTCGCTTATCTTACTCACACAGCTACCTCATTGCGCCTCTTTTTTTCTTTGCGTCATGTGCTGTTTGGGGAGGGTTTTTTGGAAGGGACATCCTGCGTGACACTGCAGTGCCACTCCTAGATGGGCCCGGTGTTTGTGTCGGCCACTAGGGTCGCTTATCTTACTCACACAGCTACCTCATTGCGCCTCTTTTTTTCTTTGCGTCATGTGCTGTTTGGGGAGGGTTTTTTGGAAGGGACATCCTGCGTGACACTGCAGTGCCACTCCTAGATGGGCCCGGTGTTTGTGTCGGCCACTAGGGTCGCTTATCTTACTCACACAGCTACCTCATTGCGCCTCTTTTTTTCTTTGCGTCATGTGCTGTTTGGGGAGGGTTTTTTGGAAGGGACATCATGCGTGACACTGCAGTGACACTCCTAGATGGGCCCGGTGTTTGTGTCGGCCACTAGGGTCGCTTATCTTACTCACACAGCTACCTCATTGCGCCTCTTTTTTTCTTTGCGTCATGTGCTGTTTGGGGAGGGTTTTTTGGAAGGGACATCCTGCGTGACACTGCAGTGCCACTCCTAGATGGGCCCGGTGTTTGTGTCGGCCACTAGGGTCGCTTATCTTACTCACACAGCTACCTCATTGCGCCTCTTTTTTTCTTTGCGTCATGTGCTGTTTGGGGAGGGTTTTTTGGAAGGGACATCCTGCGTGACACTTCAGTGCCACTCCTAGATGGGCCCGGTGTTTGTGTCGGCCACTAGGGTCGCTTATCTTACTCACACAGCTACCTCATTGCGCCTCTTTTTTTCTTTGCGTCATGTGCTGTTTGGGGAGGGTTTTTTGGAAGGGACATCCTGCGTGACACTGCAGTGCCACTCCTAGATGGGCCCGGTGTTTGTGTCGGCCACTAGGGTCGCTTATCTTACTCACACAGCTACCTCATTGCGCCTCTTTTTTTCTTTGCGTCATGTGCTGTTTGGGGAGGGTTTTTTGGAAGGGACATCCTGCGTGACACTGCAGTGACACTCCTAGATGGGCCCGGTGTTTGTGTCGGCCACTAGGGTCGCTTATCTTACTCACACAGCTACCTCATTGCGCCTCTTTTTTTCTTTGCGTCATGTGCTGTTTGGGGAGGGTTTTTTGGAAGGGACATCCTGCGTGACACTGCAGTGACACTCCTAGATGGGCCCGGTGTTTGTGTCGGCCACTAGGGTCGCTTATCTTACTCACACAGCTACCTCATTGCGCCTCTTTTTTTCTTTGCGTCATGTGCTGTTTGGGGAGGGTTTTTTGGAAGGGACATCCTGCGTGACACTGCAGTGACACTCCTAGATGGGCCCGGTGTTTGTGTCGGCCACTAGGGTCGCTTATCTTACTCACACAGCTACCTCATTGCGCCTCTTTTTTTCTTTGCGTCATGTGCTGTTTGGGGAGGGTTTTTTGGAAGGGACATCCTGCGTGACACTGCAGTGACACTCCTAGATGGGCCCGGTGTTTGTGTCTGCCACTAGGGTCGCTTATCTTACTCACACAGCTACCTCATTGCGCCTCTTTTTTTCTTTGCGTCATGTGCTGTTTGGGGAGGGTTTTTTGGAAGGGACATCCTGCGTGACACTGCAGTGACACTCCTAGATGGGCCCGGTGTTTGTGTCGGCCACTAGGGTCGCTTATCTTACTCACACAGCTACCTCATTGAGCCTCTTTTTTTCTTTTGCGTCATGTGCTGTTTGGGGAGTGTTTTTTGGAAGGGCCATCCTGCGTGACACTGCAGTGACACTCCTAGATGGGCCCGGTGTTTGTGTCTGCCACTAGGGTCGCTTAGCTTAGTCATCCAGCGACCTAGGTGCAAATTTTAGGACTAAAAATAATATTGTGAGGTGTGAGGTATTCAGAATAGACTGAAAATGAGTGTAAATTTAATAGAGATGAGCGCCGGAAATTTTTCGGGTTTTGTGTTTTGGTTTTGGGTTCGGTTCCGCGGCCGTGTTTTGGGTTCGACCGCGTTTTGGCAAAACCTCACCGAATTTTTTTTGTCAGATTTGGGTGTGTTTTGGATTCGGGTGTTTTTTTCCAAAAAACCTAAAAAAACAGCTTAAATCATAGAATTTGGCGGTCATTTTGATCCCAAAGTATTATTAACCTCAAAAACCATAATTTCCACTCATTTTCAGTCTATTCTGAATACCTCACACCTCACAATATTATTTTTAGTCCTAAAATTTGCACCGAGGTCGCTGTGTGAGTAAGATAAGCGACCCTAGTGGCCGACACAAACACCGGGCCCATCTAGGAGTGGCACTGCAGTGTCACGCAGGATGGCCCTTCCAAAAAACCCTCCCCAAACAGCACATGACGCAAAGAAAAAAAGAGGCGCAATGAGGTAGCTGTGTGAGTAAGATTAGCGACCCTAGTGGCCGACACAAACACCGGGCCCATCTAGGAGTGGCACTGCAGTGTCACGCAGGATGTCCCTTCCAAAAAACCCTCCCCAAACAGCACATGACGCAAAGAAAAAAAGAGGCGCAATGAGGTAGCTGTGTGAGTAAGATAAGCAACCCTAGTGGCCGACACAAACACCGGGCCCATCTAGGAGTGGCACTGCAGTGTCACGCAGGATGTCCCTTCCAAAAAACCCTCCCCAAACAGCACATGACGCAAAGAAAAAAAGAGGCGCAATGAGGTAGCTGTGTGAGTAAGATAAGCGACCCTAGTGGCCGACACAAACACCGGGCCCATCTAGGAGTGGCACTGCAGTGTCACGCAGGATGTCCCTTCCAAAAAACCCTCCCCAAACAGCACATGACGCAAAGAAAAAGAAAAGAAAAAAGAGGTGCAAGATGGAATTGTCCTTGGGCCCTCCCACCCACCCTTATGTTGTATAAACAGGACATGCACACTTTAACCAACCCATCATTTCAGTGACAGGGTCTGCCACACGACTGTGACTGATATGACGGGTTGGTTTGGACCCCCACCAAAAAAGAAGCAATTAATCTCTCCTTGCACAAACTGGCTCTACAGAGGCAAGATGTCCACCTCATCATCATCCTCCGATATATCACCGTGTACATCCCCCTCCTCACAGATTATCAATTCGTCCCCACTGGAATCCACCATCTCAGCTCCCTGTGTACTTTGTGGAGGCAATTGCTGCTGGTCAATGTCTCCACGGAGGAATTGATTATAATTCATTTTAATGAACATCATCTTCTCCACATTTTCTGGATGTAACCTCGTACGCCGATTGCTGACAAGGTGAGCGGCGGCACTAAACACTCTTTCGGAGTACACACTTGTGGGAGGGCAACTTAGGTAGAATAAAGCCAGTTTGTGCAAGGGCCTCCAAATTGCCTCTTTTTCCTGCCAGTATAAGTACGGACTGTGTGACGTGCCTACTTGGATGCGGTCACTCATATAATCCTCCACCATTCTTTCAATGGGGAGAGAATCATATGCAGTGACAGTAGACGACATGTCCGTAATCGTAACCACGGTTAGGTGGTATATACAATTATGGACGGGCTGCCGAGTGCCGACACAGAGGTAGCCACAGCCGTGAACTACCGCACTGTACTGTGTCTGCTGCTAATATAGACTGGTTGATAAAGAGATAGTATACTCGTAACTAGTATGTATGTATAAAGAAAGAAAAAAAAAACACGGTTAGGTGGTATATACAATTATGGACGGGCTGCCGAGTGCCGACACAGAGGTAGCCACAGCCGCGAACTACCGCACTGTACTGTGTCTGCTGCTAATATATAGACTGGTTGATAAAGAGATAGTATACTCGTAACTAGTATGTATGTATAAAGAAAGAAAAAAAAACCACGGTTAGGTGGTATATACAATTATGGACGGGCTGCCGAGTGCCGACACAGAGGTAGCCACAGCCGTGAACTACCGCACTGTACTGTGTCTGCTGCTAATATAGACTGGTTGATAAAGAGATAGTATACTCGTAACTAGTATGACTATAAAGAAAGAAAAAAAAACCACGGTTAGGTGGTATATACAATTATGGACGGGCTGCCGAGTGCCGACACAGAGGTAGCCACAGCCGTGAACTACCGCACTGTACTGTGTCTGCTGCTAATATAGACTGGTTGATAAAGAGATAGTATACTACTAATATTATATATACTGGTGGTCAGTTCACTGGTCACTAGTCACACTGGCAGTGGCACTCCTGCAGCAAAAGTGTGCACTGTTTAATTTTAATATAATATTATGTACTCCTGGCTCCTGCTATAACCTATAACTGGCACTGCAGTGCTCCCCAGTCTCCCCCACAATTATAAGCTGTGTGAGCTGAGCACAGTCAGATATATATATACATTGATGCAGCACACTGGGCTGAGCAGTGCACACAGATATGGTATGTGACTGAGTCACTGTGTGTATCGTTTTTTTCAGGCAGAGAACGGATATATTAAATAAAACAAACAACTGCACTGTCTGGTGGTCACTGTGGTCGTCAGTCACTAAACTCTGCACTCTCTTCTACAGTATCACAGCCTCAGGTCAATCTCTCTCTCTCTCTCTCAACCCTAATCTAAATGGAGAGGACGCCAGCCACGTCCTCTCCCTATCAATCTCAATGCACGTGTGAAAATGGCGGCGACGCGCGGCTCCTTATATAGAATCCGAGTCTCGCGAGAATCCGACAGCGTCATGATGACGTTCGGGCGCGCTCGGGTTAACCGAGCAAGGCGGGAGGATCCGAGTCTGCTCGGACCCGTGAAAAAAACATGAAGTTCGTGCGGGTTCGGATTCAGAGAAACCGAACCCGCTCATCTCTAGTAAATTATGGTTTTTGAGGTTAATAATACTTTGGGATCAAAATGACCCCCAAATTCTATGATTTAAGCTGTTTTTGAAAAAAACACCCGAATCCAAAACACACCCGAATCCGACAAAAAAAATTCGGTGAGGTTTTGCCAAAACGCGGTCGAACCCAAAACACGGCCGCGGAACCGAACCCAAAACCAAAACACAAAACCCGAAAAATTTCCGGCGCTCATCTCTAGTTTAAATAAGTAGTAAATGTGATATTAGGCAGGGACTTTAGTCAGGGCGGAACTATCATTGGTGCAGCAGGTGCCAGGACCAGCAAAAAGTTATCCGCTACCCCCCCTGCACCCACAGACCATTTTGAGCAATGTCGGATGAATGGCACAGAGCAGAGAGCAGGGTGGGCCCCACTGCCTGAGGGACCTGCTCCTTCCTTTAAGGAGACAGGGCTGACCTTGTGTGCGCCAGACTGATAGAGGAGTCTGCCACCTATCAGTGCTGATGATCACAGCCACTTACTCCCTCTAATTAACAGACAGCTGTACATTTTTACTGATTCACTTCTATCTGTGAATTAAAGGCAGGTCACAACCGGTCTAACTGGCACTGTCAGAGTCTACCTCACCAAGTGCCAAACTGAGGAAAGCACAAGGGGAGGGGACCACTGTCATAGACAGAGGCCGATGTGTTCCTGCCCCCACCAAGGTACATGCCCCTCTTCTCTGCACTGTGCAGTCAGTGCTGTTTTTAAGATCCGGCTAGCCATGCAACTACATGGGGCACGGGCCTGCAGCTACTGTGTGCAGTATTCTATGCGGTCTGGCCGTCCGCATAGAATTCTGGGAAAATGTCCCTCCCAAAATAGCCTCTGCCTGAGAGAGGACAGTTTTGATGGAGACTAGAGTTGGCAGCGGCCATTTTGGGAGGGACATTTAGACGGAGCCCTGGAGGGAGGACACAGGTAACAGAACAGAAGGTGGCTGTTGCAGCGGGGGCAAGAGCGGAAGGAGCAGGCCCGACTAGCAGCAGCAGCAGCATGAAACAACCTCTGACAATGAGTAGGACCAGGGACAGTGGCCATTTTAAGGGGTATAGTGATTATTGCTAAGTGATGCATGATGCTAGGGGCATTACTCTGTGGGGCATAAAAAAGGGGCATTACTGTGTGGAGCATACTTTGGTGCAAGGGGCATTATTGCGTTGTGCATAACAAGGGGCATTACTGTGTGGGGCAAAATAAGATGCAAGGGGCATTACTGTATGGGGCTTAATATGGTGCAAGCGGCATTACAGTGTGGGGCATAATATGGTGCTAGTGGCATTAATGTTTGGGGCATAATATGCTTAAGGTAGTTTTTTCCTTCAAGACCATGCCCATTTTAGCAAGACCACGCCCACTTCAGCAATACAATGCCCCTTTTCTGGGGCACACACATTTTCCAATCACCCATGACTATGGTCGGGGTGCATCTTTTTTTTGCATTCGCACTGGGAGCCAAATTGAATAGAAATAGTCCTGTGTGCAGGACACTGTATCACCCACTGCTTCCCCCTGTTACTCACTGCCTTATGATGTCACCCTATACCTAACCCTGCCTTCCATTGTCACCCTCTGCCTCTCCCTGTCACCCATTGCCGTGTGGAATATTGTGAATGTGGATTGGGGCCACCACTGACCATAGTACTGTATCTATAATGGGTGCGTGGTTTGCTGTGCTGTCACACTACACATCCTGCATCCATATATTTACACTTACACCTTTGGGGTCCCACGGTGGCGGCTGATGCTGCAGAAATAAATCACTGGGAAAATGGTTGCCATAACCATTTTCCTGGGGATTTGAACATGCATATTAGAAATGTCCCCAGGAACATGGTGTGGGCGCCATGCAGGTGCCATGTTCCCGGAGACCAGCACATGTGCAGTAGACTCTGGCATTCTCCTCTTTTAAAACGCCCCTGGCAGGGACAGTGATTAACAAAACAAAACATATTTTTGAGGGTTGTAATTTCTTTACTGTCACATGAATTACTTTAGTTTGGAACTCTGGGCAACTTGCAAATCACTAAACTGTTAAAATTACATTATGCAGCTGTTAATGTTTGGGGTTTTTTTTTGGGGGGGAGGGCAATGAATTACTGTATATGCTATTTATAGGTAACGCATTGTCAGCAATTGCGTGGGAATGCTTGTAATGGCAGCACATCATTCATTCATAGGGGTAGTCAGTATAATACAGGCAGTGGCGGTTCTTGCCACGGGCAAGCGGTACTTTTGCCCGGGGCGCCGCCTTCCGGAGGGCGCCGGCGCCATCCGGAGGGCGCCGCACCAGGGCAAGATCCGCCACTGTGCCCCCCGCAGTGCCCTGCTGTGCCCCCCCCCCCGCTTTGAAGGGAACCAGACGCGTAAGAGGACCTTAGTTGTGCGGTGCGCGATGATGACGTCATCGCGCACCGCACAGCAAAGGTCCTCTCCATGAAGGGAAACTAGACGCTACGGTCTAGTTTCCCTTCGTGTAGAGGACCTTTGCTGTGCGATGCGCAATGACGTCATCGCGCACCGCACAGCATAGTGGCACAGACACTAGGGGTCATAATTGACCTCTAGTGTCTATGCTGTTCTATGGGAGAGACGTAATAACGTCTCTCCCATAGATCGAAGAGAAGAGAGAGGGGAGAAGAGCGGTGCCGCCGGCGGAAGGGGTCTGGATCAGGAACGGGGATGGTAAGTATTCTTTTTATTTATTTATTTATTTTCTTGCAGCGTCGTGACCACGCCCCCAATTGAAGCCACGCCCCCATATTTTGCCCGGGGCGCCACAACTCTTAGAACCGGCCCTGAATACAGGGCATAACTAAGGGTGTGCGACTGGTGTGCAGCACAGAGTGCCCGCAGTCTTTGCTTATGTGGCACCCCAGTGAGTGATTATATATGATGATATATGAAGCTCTAGATTCCCCTTTACTAAAGTCACTGTTGCCTAGCGAACTGAACAGCGCTGAAGGGGTTAACACCCCCTCCCTATACACTCCTCAGGATGACGTCAGCAGGCGCTCCGGCTAAAACACGCCAGACACTGTGACTCTGGAGCCTACCTGCAGAGAGGAGTGAGGCGTGTGCAGCTCAGTACACCGGGTGAGCTCTGAGAAAAAGCTTTGAGCTGCCGGCCGCAGTAGTGACGGAAGCCGGGATCCAAGTACCACCGCCAGTCTGCCTATTACTGAGGGGAAGCCTTAGGGGTCTATTCATGAAGCAGTGAAAAGTGTGGAGAAGTGAGCCTGTGAGGAAGTTGCCCATGGCAACCAATCAGCTGCTCCGTACGATTGTATAGTATGCAAATTATAAATGTTACTTCAATGCTGATTGGTTGCCATGGGCAACTTCTCCACTGGCTCACTTCTCCACACTTTTCACTGCTTCATGAATAGACCCCTTAGGGAGCTGAGGTGCCGCGGGGACAGAGAAGCTTCTGGGAGAGAAGGAGATGCTGACAGAGAAGAGAGCACACAGTCTGCTGACTGGAACGGCCCAGCGGGAGGACACAGAAAGTGTTTAGGAGAGGGGAGCGTCAATAAGGGTCAGTGCAGAGAGAGAGAGAGAGAGAGAGAGAGAGAGAGAGAGAGAGAAATTGCTACCCTTGCCCTTCAGACCCAGTTAATAAGCATCACAGGGATAGCCTCATAACACTGAACTGGGGAGCCTTGATAGATCAAAGTACAAAAAATCCCTATAATTTACAGATAACTTCAGGAGAGACTTGTACCAGTTAGCAGTAGGGACTTAATACAGCCTCAGTGATAACAGCAGATGTCAGTGAGCCAGGCAGGCAAGTATCTCTGGTGCACTAAAGACACTACGCAGCTTAAACTTGCCAGCTTTACTTTGGTTCTTCTGTTTGCCTGAAATTGTGTACTTCTTCGCACCCTAACTGAACGCTGCTGCCTGCATGTTATTAGACTTCTGACAGACTCATCTGCAAAGCTTGCCCTATCTGCTAAAAGGACACTCAATATTAAATGTCCTGCCTTAGGAGAGAATATCTGATGCAAGCTGATGCTTCTTCATAATCTGTCGCTATGCCAGCCTCTGCTAATTACAATTCTCAGGTATCTGTAACTTGCTTTTATATTTAATTTTATTATTGCCTTTATACTTTATACTTATGTTGTGAGAGGCAGAAAGGATCCTGCATTAGGGGTTGCTCCAAGGTAGGTAGCTCTTAGCTAATATATATTTAAGTAAGGAGCCATTATCATGTTGCTCTTTGCTGGTTAATCATAGACTCAGATTGGGGTAATGGAGGTGTGGGGTGTGGTGCCTCTGGAGTGGCTGGGCTGGATGGCTCTAGTGTGGCATACCTTTACATTCTATTAACACTTATCACTTACTAATTTCTTTACTAGCACTATTTCTTCATTATTTTAATTACATCTCATTGTTTTTGTATCACTTTCTGTATATAGCTTCGTTTACTAATTTATTAACACTATAGTTTTTTCACTGGTATACTGCCCTGGGCTTTCTTGCTTTTGCTGATTTTTGGGGTGCGGCACCATGCACCTAGATATAGTGCTAGGGACCCCCGATATACAGAGAGGCCTTGACGTGGCTTGGGGGCTTATTCATACATTTGCGCAAATATATGTAACGAAGGTCTCTGAATTCTAATATTGTGTAGGATTTAAATCTGGTTACTGGTATCATTCAGGGTGCTGGGGGAAACATAATGCTTTTTTTCTTGCTTAGAAATACCCCTCCTTTGCAAGCACCTGAGTGATATCACTAAGCTAATTGAGCATCTGCCACTATATAAGATAGACCCTTGTAGTTTAGTGACAGTCTTCCAGCCAATAAGGGACAGGGCAGAGAGAGAGAGAGAGAGAAAGAGAGAGAGAGAGAGAGAGACACTGCTACCCTTGCTCTTCAGACCCAGTTAAAAAGCGTCACAGGGATAGTCTCAGGGGGATTGGATAACCTTGTGCCTCATATCACTGAACTGGGGAGCCTTGATAGATCAAAGTACAAATCCCTATAATTTACAGATAAGTTTAGGAAAGGCTTGTACCAGTTAGCAGGAGGGACTTAATACAGCCTCAGTGATAACAGCAGACGTCAGTGAGCCAGGCAGGCAAGTATCTCTGGTGCACTAAAGACACTACACATCTTTCACCCCTTTCACATTGCAAAAATAATCCGGTATCGACCCGGCATATTGCCGGGTCGACACGGGTCAGTGTGCGATGTGAAAGGCCCCCATGAGAATTCCCAGGTTGCCTGACCCAGTAATTCAACCTGGGTAATAAGAAGGGTTATTCTCTGGTTGAATACCGGGTCAGTGGCAGCATAAACGTATTCCCGGGTCAATGCGACCCGGGACCCGTTTACTAGAGATGAGCGGGTTCGGTTTCTCTGAATCCGAACCCGCCAGAACTTCATGTTTTTTTTCACGGGTCCGAGCGACTCGGATCTTCCCGCCTTGCTCGGTTAACCCGAGCGCGCCCGAACGTCATCATGACGCTGTCGGATTCTCGCGAGGCTCGGATTCTATCGCGAGACTCGGATTCTATATAAGGAGCCGCGCGTCGCCGCCATTTTCACACGTGCATTGAGATTGATAGGGAGAGGACGTGGCTGGCGTCCTCTCCGTTTAGAATTAGAATAGATTAGAGAGACACTTGATTTACTAATTTTGGGGAGCATTAGGAGTACTCAGTAGTGTACAGTGCAGAGTTTTGCTGATAGTGACCAGTGACCACCACTTTTATTTATAATCCGTTCTCTGCCTGAAAAAAGCGATACACAGCACACAGTGACTCAGTCACATACCATATCTGTGTGCACTGCTCAGGCTCAGGCCAGTGTGCTGCATCATCTATTATCTATATATAATATTATATATATCTGTCTGACTGCTCAGCTCACACAGCTTATAATTGTGGGGGAGACTGGGGAGCACTACTGCAGTGCCAGTTATAGGTTATAGCAGGAGCCAGGAGTACATAATATATTATATAGTGAGTGACCACCAGACACACAGTGCAGTTTATTTAATATATCCGTTCTCTGCCTGAAAAAAGCGATACACACAGTGACTCAGTCAGTCACATACCATATCTGTGTGCACTGCTCAGGCTCAGGCCAGTGTGCTGCATCATCTATATATATATTATATATCTGTCTGACTGCTCAGCTCACACAGCTTATAATTGTGGGGGAGACTGGGGAGCACTACTGCAGTGCCAGTTATAGGTTATAGCAGGAGCCAGGAGTACATAATATTATATTAAAATTAAACAGTGCACACTTTTGCTGCAGGAGTGCCACTGCCAGTGTGACTAGTGACCAGTGACCTGACCACCAGTATATAATATTAGTAGTATACTATCTCTTTATCAACCAGTCTATATTAGCAGCAGACACAGTACAGTGCGGTAGTTCACGGCTGTGGCTACCTCTGTGTCGGCACTCGGCAGCCCGTCCATAATTGTATATACCACCTAACCGTGTTTTTTTTTTCTTTCTTTATACATACATACTAGTTACGAGTATACTATCTCTTTATCAACCAGTCTATATATTAGCAGCAGACACAGTACAGTGCGGTAGTTCACGGCTGTGGCTACCTCTGTGTCGGCACTCGGCAGCCCGTCCATAATTGTATATACCACCTAACCGTGGTTTTTTTTTCTTTCTTTATACATACATACTAGTTACGAGTATACTATCTCTTTATCAACCAGTCTATATTAGCAGCAGACACAGTACAGTGCGGTAGTTCACGGCTGTGGCTACCTCTGTGTCGGCACTCGGCAGCCCGTCCATAATTGTATATACCACCTAACCGTGGGTTTTTTTTCTTTCTTTATACATACATACTAGTTACGAGTATACTATCTCTTTATCAACCAGTCTATATATTAGCAGCAGACACAGTACAGTGCGGTAGTTCACGGCTGTGGCTACCTCTGTGTCGGCACTCGGCAGCCCGTCCATAATTGTATATACCACCTAACCGTGGTTTTTTTTTCTTTCTTTATACATACATACTAGTTACGAGTATACTATCTCTTTATCAACCTGTCTATATATTAGCAGCAGACACAGTACAGTGCGGTAGTTCACGGCTGTGGCTACCTCTGTGTCGGCACTCGGCAGCCCGTCCATAATTGTATATACCACCTAACCGTGGTTTTTTTTTCTTTCTTTATACATACATACTAGTTACGAGTATACTATCTCTTTATCAACCAGTCTATATTAGCAGCAGACACAGTACAGTGCGGTAGTTCACGGCTGTGGCTACCTCTGTGTCGGCACTCGGCAGCCCGTCCATAATTGTATATACCACCTAACCGTGGTTTTTTTTTCTTTCTTTATACATACATACTAGTTACGAGTATACTATCTCTTTATCAACCAGTCTATATATTAGCAGCAGACACAGTACAGTGCGGTAGTTCACGGCTGTGGCTACCTCTGTGTCGGCACTCGGCAGCCCGTCCATAATTGTATATACCACCTAACCGTGGTTTTTTTTTCTTTCTTTATACATACATACTAGTTACGAGTATACTATCTCTTTATCAACCAGTCTATATATTAGCAGCAGACACAGTACAGTGCGGTAGTTCACGGCTGTGGCTACCTCTGTGTCGGCACTCGGCAGCCCGTCCATAATTGTATACTAGTATCCAATCCATCCATCTCCATTGTTTACCTGAGGTGCCTTTTAGTTGTGCCTATTAAAATATGGAGAACAAAAATGTTGAGGTTCCAAAATTAGGGAAAGATCAAGATCCACTTCCACCTCGTGCTGAAGCTGCTGCCACTAGTCATGGCCGAGACGATGAAATGCCAGCAACGTCGTCTGCCAAGGCCGATGCCCAATGGCATAGTACAGAGCATGTCAAAACCAAAACACCAAATATCAGTAAAAAAAGGACTCCAAAACCTAAAATAAAATTGTCGGAGGAGAAGCGTAAACTTGCCAATATGCCATTTACCACACGGAGTGGCAAGGAACGGCTGAGGCCCTGGCCTATGTTCATGGCTAGTGGTTCAGCTTCACATGAGGATGGAAGCACTCAGCCTCTCGCTAGAAAACTGAAAAGACTCAAGCTGGCAAAAGCACCGCAAAGAACTGTGCGTTCTTTGAAATCCCAAATCCACAAGGAGAGTCCAATTGTGTCGGTTGCGATGCCTGACCTTCCCAACACTGGACGTGAAGAGCATGCGCCTTCCACCATTTGCACGCCCCCTGCAAGTGCTGGAAGGAGCACCCGCAGTCCAGTTCCTGATAGTCAGATTGAAGATGTCAGTGTTGAAGTACACCAGGATGAGGAGGATATGGGTGTTGCTGGCGCTGGGGAGGAAATTGACCAGGAGGATTCTGATGGTGAGGTGGTTTGTTTAAGTCAGGCACCCGGGGAGACACCTGTTGTCCGTGGGAGGAATATGGCCGTTGACATGCCAGGTGAAAATACCAAAAAAATCAGCTCTTCGGTGTGGAGGTATTTCACCAGAAATGCGGACAACAGGTGTCAAGCCGTGTGTTCCCTTTGTCAAGCTGTAATAAGTAGGGGTAAGGACGTTAACCACCTCGGAACATCCTCCCTTATACGTCACCTGCAGCGCATTCATAATAAGTCAGTGACAAGTTCAAAAACTTTGGGTGACAGCGGAAGCAGTCCACTGACCAGTAAATCCCTTCCTCTTGTAACCAAGCTCACGCAAACCACCCCACCAACTCCCTCAGTGTCAATTTCCTCCTTCCCCTGGAATGCCAATAGTCCTGCAGGCCATGTCACTGGCAATTCTGACGAGTCCTCTCCTGCCTGGGATTCCTCCGATGCATCCTTGCGTGTAACGCCTACTGCTGCTGGCGCTGCTGTTGTTGCCGCTGGGAGTCGATGGTCATCCCAGAGGGGAAGTCGTAAGCCCACTTGTACTACTTCCAGTAAGCAATTGACTGTTCAACAGTCCTTTGCGAGGAAGATGAAATATCACAGCAGTCATCCTACTGCAAAGCGGATAACTGAGTCCTTGACAACTATGTTGGTGTTAGACGTGCGTCCGGTATCCGCCGTTAGTTCACAGGGAACTAGACAATTTATTGAGGCAGTGTGCCCCCGTTACCAAATACCATCTAGGTTCCACTTCTCTAGGCAGGCGATACCGAGAATGTACACGGACGTCAGAAAAAGACTCACCAGTGTCCTAAAAAATGCAGTTGTACCCAATGTCCACTTAACCACGGACATGTGGACAAGTGGAGCAGGGCAGGGTCAGGACTATATGACTGTGACAGCCCACTGGGTAGATGTATGGACTCCCGCCGCAAGAACAGCAGCGGCGGCACCAGTAGCAGCATCTCGCAAACGCCAACTCTTTCCTAGGCAGGCTACGCTTTGTATCACCGCTTTCCAGAATACGCACACAGCTGAAAACCTCTTACGGCAACTGAGGAAGATCATCGCGGAATGGCTTACCCCAATTGGACTCTCCTGTGGATTTGTGGCATCGGACAACGCCAGCAATATTGTGTGTGCATTAAATATGGGCAAATTCCAGCACGTCCCATGTTTTGCACATACCTTGAATTTGGTGGTGCAGAATTTTTTTAAAAACGACAGGGGCGTGCAAGAGATGCTGTCGGTGGCCAGAAAAATTGCGGGACACTTTCGGCGTACAGGCACCACGTACAGAAGACTGGAGCACCACCAAAAACTACTGAACCTGCCCTGCCATCATCTGAAGCAAGAAGTGGTAACGAGGTGGAATTCAACCCTCTATATGCTTCAGAGGTTGGAGGAGCAGCAAAAGGCCATTCAAGCCTATACAATTGAGCACGATATAGGAGATGGAATGCACCTGTCTCAAGTGCAGTGGAGAATGATTTCAACGTTGTGCAAGGTTCTGATGCCCTTTGAACTTGCCACACGTGAAGTCAGTTCAGACACTGCCAGCCTGAGTCAGGTCATTCCCCTCATCAGGCATTTGCAGAAGAAGCTGGAGGCATTGAAGAAGGAGCTAAAAGGGAGCGATTCCGCTAGGCATGTGGGACTTGTGGATGCAGCCCTTAATTCGCTTAACAAGGATTCACGGGTGGTCAATCTGTTGAAATCAGAGCACTACATTTTGGCCACCGTGCTCGATCCTAGATTTAAAGCCTACCTTGGATCTCTCTTTCCGGCAGACACAGGTCTGCTGGGGTTGAAAGACCTGCTGGTGACAAAATTGTCAAGTCAAGCGGAACGCGACCTGTCAACATCTCCTCCTTCACATTCTCCCGCAACTGGGGGTGCGAGGAAAAGGCTCAGAATTCCGAGCCCTCCCGCTGGCGGTGATGCAGGGCAGTCTGGAGCGACTGCTGATGCTGACATCTGGTCCGGACTGAAGGACCTGACAACGATTACGGACATGTCGTCTACTGTCACTGCATATGATTCTCTCAACATTGATAGAATGGTGGAGGATTATATGAGTGACCGCATCCAAGTAGGCACGTCACACAGTCCGTACTTATACTGGCAGGAAAAAGAGGCAATTTGGAGGCCCTTGCACAAACTGGCTTTATTCTACCTAAGTTGCCCTCCCACAAGTGTGTACTCCGAAAGAGTGTTTAGTGCCGCCGCTCACCTTGTCAGCAATCGGCGTACGAGGTTACATCCAGAAAATGTGGAGAAGATGATGTTCATTAAAATGAATTATAATCAATTCCTCCGCGGAGACATTGACCAGCAGCAATTGCCTCCACAAAGTACACAGGGAGCTGAGATGGTGGATTCCAGTGGGGACGAATTGATAATCTGTGAGGAGGGGGATGTACACGGTGATATATCGGAGGGTGAAGATGAGGTGGACATCTTGCCTCTGTAGAGCCAGTTTGTGCAAGGAGAGATTAATTGCTTCTTTTTTGGGGGGGGTCCAAACCAACCCGTCATATCAGTCACAGTCGTGTGGCAGACCCTGTCACTGAAATGATGGGTTGGTTAAAGTGTGCATGTCCTGTTTTGTTTATACAACATAAGGGTGGGTGGGAGGGCCCAAGGACAATTCCATCTTGCACCTCTTTTTTCTTTTCTTTTTCTTTGCATCATGTGCTGATTGGGGAGGTTTTTTTTGGAAGGGACATCCTGCGTGACACTGCAGTGCCACTCCTAGATGGGCCCGGTGTTTGTGTCGGCCACTAGGGTCGCTAATCTTACTCACACAGTCAGCTACCTCATTGCGCCTCTTTTTTTCTTTGCGTCATGTGCTGTTTGGGGAGGGTTTTTTGGAAGGGACATCCTGCGTGACACTGCAGTGCCACTCCTAGATGGGCCCGGAGTTTGTGTCGGCCACTAGGGTCGCTAATCTTACTCACACAGCTACCTCATTGCGCCTCTTTTTTTCTTTGCGTCATGTGCTGTTTGGGGAGGGTTTTTTGGAAGGGACATCCTGCGTGACACTGCAGTGCCACTCCTAGATGGGCCCGGTGTTTGTGTCGGCCACTAGGGTCGCTAATCTTACTCACACAGCTACCTCATTGCGCCTCTTTTTTTCTTTGCGTCATGTGCTGTTTGGGGAGGGTTTTTTGGAAGGGACATCCTGCGTGACACTGCAGTGCCACTCCTAGATGGGCCCGGTGTTTGTGTCGGCCACTAGGGTCGCTAATCTTACTCACACAGCTACCTCATTGCGCCTCTTTTTTTCTTTGCGTCATGTGCTGTTTGGGGAGGGTTTTTTGGAAGGGCCATCCAGCGTGACACTGCAGTGCCACTCCTAGATGGGCCCGGTGTTTGTGTCGGCCACTAGGGTCGCTAATCTTACTCACACAGCTACCTCATTGCGCCTCTTTTTTTCTTTGCGTCATGTGCTGTTTGGGGAGGGTTTTTTGGAAGGGCCATCCTGCGTGACACTGCAGTGCCACTCCTAGATGGGCCCGGTGTTTGTGTCGGCCACTAGGGTCGCTAATCTTACTCACACAGCTACCTCATTGCGCCTCTTTTTTTCTTTGCGTCATGTGCTGTTTGGGGAGGGTTTTTTGGAAGGGACATCCTGCGTGACACTGCAGTGCCACTCCTAGATGGGCCCGGTGTTTGTGTCGGCCACTAGGGTCGCTAATCTTACTCACACAGCTACCTCATTGCGCCTCTTTTTTTCTTTGCGTCATGTGCTGTTTGGGGAGGGTTTTTTGGAAGGGACATCCTGCGTGACACTGCAGTGCCACTCCTAGATGGGCCCGGTGTTTGTGTCGGCCACTAGGGTCGCTTATCTTACTCACACAGCGACCTCGGTGCAAATTTTAGGACTAAAAATAATATTGTGAGGTGTGAGGTATTCAGAATAGACTGAAAATGAGTGTAAATTTTGGTTTTTGAGGTTAATAATACTTTGGGATCAAAATGACCCCCAAATTCTATGATTTAAGCTGTTTTTTAGTGTTTTTTGAAAAAAACACCCGAATCCAAAACACACCCGAATCCGACAAAAATAATTCGGTGAGGTTTTGCCAAAACGCGGTCGAACCCAAAACACGGCCGCGGAACCGAACCCAAAACCAAAACACAAAACCCGAAAAATTTCAGGCGCTCATCTCTACCGTTTACTACACAGGGAGAGGTGGTGCAGAGATTAGTTTATTATTCTCCAAAGTACAGGTCCTTAGGTACTGAATAGGACTAGTATAGGTCATTGACTGCCACCGAGTGGACTTTTATGGTAATACAGCAGGTTAACTAGTATATGGTAAACCACTCTCTAGTATACAGTATTACTTGTTTTCTCTTTCATGTGCTTATTGTTATGAACATATTAACTCTTTAATTACATGCTTGATATGTGATGCCCTAATACTTGCATGTGTATTGGAAATTGCCTTTAACTCCCAAATTTATCTCAAGTTGGATTTGCAGCTGTGATCTTAATGTTTGCTGTACAATAAAACATTAGTCACTGTCCTCATGTGTGGTGACTTTATGGGGAAAGGGGTTTTCTCCAACCTTCTGCCTAGGGTTCCAGCGGTGAGGTCCGGCGCAAGAGGAGGCTCCAGTTGAAGAAAATAGGTACGACCACTGACACCTGCACAGACATTTTTTACTTACCTTTCCTGATGATACACTTACTATGGTGACTGGAACAGTACGATGAAGCCATGATCTTTGCTTCAGCACCACTGAAACATCCTCTAGATTCTTGCACGGCCGTAACTAGGTGTGTGCGGAGGGGGCACCGCACATAGCGCTGCAGGGTTATGGGGCACTGTTAGCAGCACTTATCAATTATCTGTTTTAATTACTTTCAGTTGCAGCCTCCCCACTTGTGAAGAACAGCATCGCCTGACCGCCACTGTCTCCTACCCTGACCCCTTCTATCACTAATACCCATACAACATTCATGAACTCAACTTGAGATTTCTTTGTTATTCAGTCACACAGTCCTTTATTACATTTCAAGATGTTGACATACCCAGGATTCGAACCCATTGCCTGTGGCATTGCAGGCAGACAATCTGTTCATTGAGCTATCTGCCCTTGCATAGAAAGCTAGAGAATTTTTCGCTAGAGAATTTTAACTATTGGAAGCTTACCTTGTACTTTGTGAAACAATGATCAGCATTGCGGCTGAGCAGATCTATGTAGTGTGTGGCTGCAAGAGATTGGATGTGTTGCTGCACACTACATAGATCTGCCCAATTGTAATGCTGATTATTATTATTTTTTTACAAAGTACCAGTAGCTTCATATAGTTCTCATAGTTTTTATGTAGGATCAAATAGCTCAATGAGTAGCGTGTTTGATTAGAATTCAACAGGTTATACGTTTAAATCCTGGGTATGGCAGTATATTGAAATGTGTTACTTAATAAAGGGTATTATAACTGAATAACAACGAGCTCCCAAGTTAAGTGCATGAAGGTGGTGTAAGGAGGATTTGTGTCCAAATCCATTTTCTTGCAGTGGTCTATAAATGTGTGTGTATTATATGACCCATGGCATGGGCTTTCTCTGAGATCAATCTTTGATATGTCCCTTCCCCCATGCGCCTTATGTCCCTATTGAAAAAAATGTGGGGGGCGCCAATTCTCTCTCTGGCATAGGGCACCAAAAAGTCTAGTTATGGCTCTGGATTCTTAAGACTGGCACCTTGCAGTCTGTACAGCGTCAGAATGCTTCGGTCAGCACTGCACTTACTAGCCTCTATTGGGCTCCATAACGAGTTTGTGAAGAAAGTGAACATGATGACTTCTTCAGTGTGCAGTGCTGCCTATATACTGTTCTGTGCCCTGACATTTCACGAGAACTTTAGTCAGACATTACAGTACACAATCAGACAGTCAGATTGTGTCTCCTCTGCCTATGTACTGCACATCAGGAAACTTATAGCAAACCCATCGAATGAGGCTTTAGAGTCAGAATAAAAATTTTTTGCAACATTTAGAAAAACTGGTTTGAAATACTGGATCTTTTTAAAACATTTTACAAGGTTTAGTTTAGTTGCACATTATGATTAAATTGTATCATCATTAAAAAAAGGTTTATAAATAAATAATTTCAGTATAGAATTGTTCAAAATGTTTCCAGTACTTACAAAAATTGCCCCCCAAAATGGTAAACCAGAAAATAATGTTATAGATTGCTTGACAAAAACAAATGCAATTCCCAGGGGAATTTGCAAGACGGCCGCAACAATCAGAACAATCTGCGGGGAAAAAAATAATAATCAGATTACAAAGGATTCTTACTGGCATTATATACTTAAATGGTTTATATATCGTCTAAAAAAATGTAAATACACCAGTTACTGCGCAGTTAAGAGTTTTCTCGCAGCCCTAGTGCACTTTGGAAACGAGCACTATTTTTCCCTTTAAACATGGAACTACTTAGTAAATGGGTACACTCTGGGTGCTGAATAAAGCTGCTGGATTTCTCACAGAGAGACACAAGATATTTAAAAATACAAATGTATTCTTAAAATTTCACAATAAAATTTGTTTACAATGAATCTGTTCAAAAACATGAAAAATAAAATATAAATAATGATAAAAAAGCATATGAAAGCACAGTGGAATTAAATTCGTGAGAACCATAAGTAGTGAATAAAATTCCATACAGATGATACCGCCAGGCCTGGCACTACCCGCTCAGCAAAGGGATGCCGTGCAGGCAGGCACCAGGGACGAGAGGCGCTTTCCCTGCACTGCATCCCCGATGCTGCGCCTGGCCTCCCTGCTGCTGCTGCCGGCTGCTGTACCTGTCACTGTATGACAGGCAGCGGGGCCGGCAGATTAAAGCCTCATCTCACCTCCTGTAACAGTGACTAAGGGCGGGATGTACTAAGCTGTCCTGCCACGTTAACTGCCTTCTCTACTCTCCCTTTGACATTCTCCACGGTAACTGTTCTCCTTCCCCAGCCGGCGCTGCCGTTCGCTACCTGTTGTTTTCTCCCCAGTCCTCCCCTCACTGGTATTACACTTGTTCCACCTCTTCACCACCGCGGCCACTCAGACATCCCAAGCTGTGTGCATGCGCAAGAAAATAGTAAAGGCGGAGCGCGGCATCAACAACGCCGAGACCTGCAATGTTTCCACAGATTTAACCTCAATCTGGCTTTAATACATCCCAGCCTCAATCACTATGACCTTTAATAAAATGTTAGTCCTGTCTTATTTGTGAGCATGTATAGGGCCCAGTGCAGTGCAGTGGAGTCCAATTTGTGTTATTGTTTCACGTAGAGATGTGCACAGACCACCCCTTTTGTTTTGGTTGGGTTCTAAATAGAGATGAGCGGGTTCGGTTCCTCGATCCGAACCCCCCCCGAACTTCACCTATTTTACACGGGTCCGAGGCAGCCTTGGATCTTTCCGCCTTGCTCGGTTAACCAGAACGCGCCCGAACGTCATCATCCCGCTGTCGGATTCTCGCGAGATTCGTATTCTATATAAGGAGCCGCGCGTCGCTGCCATTTTCACTCGTGCATTGGAGATTGAACGGATAGGACGTGGCAGCGTTCTCTCCCTGAAAAGCTCCGTAATCTATGCTCAGTGTGCTGCAAATATCTGTGCGCAGTGTGCTGCAAATAATCTGTGCTCAGTGTGCTGAAAATATCTACGTTCTCTGCCTGAAAAAGCTCCATATCTGTGCTCCGTGTGCTGCAAATATCTGATCAGTGTGCTGCAAATATCTGTGCTCAGTGTGCTTTATTGTGGGGACTGGGGACCACCAGTATATAATTATAGTAGTACAGAATAGTAGGCCATTGCTGTATCTTGCAGCTCTGTGTCACTGCAAGTATCCATTCCATATCTGTGCGGCATTTTTGTGAGAAGTATATAGTATTACAGAGGAAATTTAGTTTAGAGTGTTTAACCACTCCAACTCCTGGCGCAAATATTGTATTAAGTTAAATTAATGAATTACACATCAGCTGCAAATACTGAGGGATCGCTAACTCCCCCAAACAACTAGACACAAAATATAGACAAAATGTGTATTTGCGCTTTGTGTATAATTAGTAATAAGATAAAAATGTCAAAAGATAAATACACAGGTGTCTGCTTGAATCAAAATCAACACACGTGGAACTTGCTGATATAATTAAAAATAAACAAATTTATTAACATACACAATTAAAACCCATCTATAGAGGGAAGCTCAGACACATTCATATGTATTCAGATTACTTTGCCACTTTGTAAAAGAACTTAAAACACTGTAGCTTGTGAATTGCCACAGAGACCTGTATGGTCTAATTGAATCAATTGAACGGATTGCAATAGTTACTTCAGCCTTTAGAAATTGGTTAATGCTCCCGTGCTCTATGCTACTGGCGTCCCAGTGCAGAGGTAATGCTGCTGGTAATAATTACCCGACCTGCGGGAAGGTTCAGTCTCGCAGCACAGGAGAAACCGGGGAATCTTCTCAGCGTCCGCCGCCGGCACTATCACGGTGCAGATGTCACTGTCCTGGCGGGCGAGTGCGGATGCTGCAGGGGTATGCTGACCTGGCGTCCCGGTAGAAGAGATCCAAGGCTGAATTCAAATCAACCGCTGCATGCGGAAACGGCAAATAGCAATCAGTACGTGTGCAGACTGAGCAGGGAAGATGACGTCAACGCGTTTCGTCCCGTCACACTCGGGACTTCCTCAAGACGATATCATCTCTTCTACCGGGACGCCAGGTCAGCATACCCCTGCAGCATCCGCACTCGCCCGCCAGGACAGTGCCATCTGCACCGTGATAGTGCCGGCGACGGACGCTGAGAAGATTCCCCGGTTTCTCCTGTGCTGCGAGACTGAACCTTCCCGCAGGTCGGGTAATTATTACCAGCAGCATTACCTCTGCACTGGGACGCCAGTAGCATAGAGGACGGGAGCATTAACCAATTTCTAAAGGCTGAAGTAACTATTGCAATCCGTTCAATTGATTCAATTAGACCATACAGGTCTCTGTGGCAATTCACAAGCTACAGTGTTTTAAGTTCTTTTACAAAGTGGCAAAGTAATCTGAATACATATGAATGTGTCTGAGCTTCCCTCTATAGATGGGTTTTAATTGTGTATGTTAATAAATTTGTTTATTTTTAATTATATCAGCAAGTTCCACGTGTGTTGATTTTGATTCAAGCAGACACCTGTGTATTTATAGTATTACAGTGCAGCATTTTGGTGACTAACAGTATATAGTTGTACAGTACAGTAGTCCATTGCTGTATCTTGCAGCTCTGTCACTGCAAGCAGGGCCGGCTCCAGGCCTACTAGCACCCTGAGCGAGAAAATGTAAAAGCGCCCCCCCATGCGTGCGGCGAAGGCGCGCACGTTCTTGGAAAAGTGGGTGTGGCCTCTGGAAAAGTGGGCGTGGCCTCGTAACTTCATATCATCAAACTATAAACAAATTTTCACACAATTAGCAGCCTTACACATAGCCACAGTAGTGTTCCTTACACACAATGTCTCCAGTATAGTGCCAGATACACATAATGTGCAGTGCCAGATAGACATGACATGCCCCCCAGCAGTGCCAGCTACAGATGACATGCCCCGCAGCAGTGCCAGCTAGACGTGACATGCCCCGCATCACTGCCAGCTAGACATGACATGCCCCGCAGCAGTGCCAGCTACACATGACATGCCCCCCAGCAGTGCCAGCTACACATGACATGCCCCGCAGCAGTGCCAGCTACACATGACATGCCCCGCAGCAGTGTCAGCTACACATGACATGCCCCGCAGCAGTACCAGCTACACATGACATGCCCCCCAGCAGTGCCAGCTACACATGATAGTGTTAACTTTTTAGGGCATGGTGCTGATCACAGGGAGGGCACATTTTTAAGTTAGGAGGGCAAAATGATGTACATACTGCTTGTTGTTCCCATACCTATATGTCAAAGCATGGACAGTGCGCGCCGAAGCCGCGCAGCAAAAATTAAGGGGAGTTACTTTGTGGGGAAGGTACGTGGCCACATAATAGTGGCAATTTGCATTACACCACACAGTAGTCCAACTAATACACACTGCACCAGGTAGAACCTCCTATACACTTTGCGCCAGGCACAGCACTGAGACACATTGCACCAGGGAGAGCACTGAGACACATTGCCTAGCCACAGATGCCTAGCGGGAACACTACATGACATGCTCCCCAGCAGCGCCAGCTACACGTGACATGCCCCCCAGCAGTGCCAGCTACACGTGACATTCTCCCCAGCAGTGCCAGCTTCACGTGACATGCCCCCCCCAGCAGTGCCAGCTACACGTGACATGCCCCCCAGCAGTGCCAGCTACATAAATGGCCACACAGTGCCAGATATGCACCCACAGTTCAGATACATAAATGCCCCCAAAGTGCCAGATACATAAATGCCTCCACAGTGCAGATATGCCCCCCACAGTGCCAGATACATAAATGCCCCCACAGTGCCAGATACATAAGTGCCCACACAGTGCCAGATACATAAGTGCCCCCACAGTGCCAGATATAAAAATGCCCACATAGTGCCAGATATGTCCCCACAGTGCCAGATATAAAAATGCCCACACAGTGCCAGATATGTCCCCACAGTGCCATATATAAAAATGCCCCCACAGTGCCAGATATGCCCCCACAGGGCCAGATACATAAATGCCCCCAGTGCCAGATACATAAATGCCCACACATTGCCAGATGCATAAATGCCCCCAGTGCCAGATGCATAAGTGCCCACACAGTGCCAGATACATTATTTCCCCCCACAGTGTCAGATACATTAATGACCCCAGTGCCAGATATGCCCCCACAGTGCCAGATACATTAATGCCCCCAGTGCCAGATATTCCCCCAGAGTGCCAGATACATTAATGCCCCCAGTGCCAGATATGCCCCCACAGTGATAGATACATTAATGCCCCCAGTGCCAGATATGCCCCCACAGTGCCAGATACATTAATGCCCCCAGTGCCAGATATGCCCCCACAGTGCCAGATACATTAATGCCCCCAGTGCCAGATATGCCTCCACAGTGATAGATACATTAATGCCCCCAGTGCCAGATATGCCCCCACAGTCCCAGATATGCCCCCACAGTGCCAGATACATTAATGCCCCCAGTGCCAGATATTCCCCCACAGTACCAGATACATTAATGCCCCCAGTGCCAGATATGCCCCCACAGTGCCAGATACCTTAATGCCCCCAGTGCCAGGTATGTTGGCATAGTGCGATGGATTGATACCATAGGTGTGCAGCAGGATGTCTTATAGATAAAGGATCACCTCAGTAGTTACCTTGTATTCAGACAGAACGAGACTTGAGATGTATATCTCCTTTATATAGTACTGAGTACCAGGATCAATATAACAACAGGTTTCAGTAACAGCTTCTTAACTTAAACATGTCAGTAACATGAGCTGCTCAGCTCACCTCCTTTCCTCAAAGACTTTTCTAGAACACACACGTGAAGAGGAAGAACAAACAAGTACATGCATATACAGCAGACAAACAATACACCTCTGTAAGTATACAGCGCCATCTGCTGCCCCATACGGTAACTACATGCATATAAACAAACCCATAGTCTGTTGTACATATTTCAACACCCCTTCTCAACAGACTGGGTTTCTTCAGTTAGACCCATCTTTGACGTAAGTCTCCAATGTCTCTCTCTGGTAAGAGACTTAGTCATGATATTAGCTGTCATATCTTCTGTTGGGCAATAGTTCAACTCTATGAGACCTTGTTCCTGTAGATCCCTCAGGAAGTGATGCTTGACATCAATGTGCTTGGTTCTTGGGTTCACTCTTTCTGTTTGTGCTAATGCAAGGCATCCTTGATTATCCTCATATATCTTGATAGGTTCTTCTTGAGGCATTCCTAGGTCTGATAGTAGTTGGATTAACCATACCACTTCTTGACTGGCGTGAGCTGCTGCAATATATTCAGCTTCTGTAGAAGATAGTGCTACGGTAGACTGCTTCTTGCTTGTCCAGCTGATTAATCCTTCTCCGATAGATAATAGATATTCACTTGTGGATTTTCTGTCACTTGTGTCTCCAGCCCAATCTGCGTTAACATATCCTGTTAACTTGTGACTTGTGTTTGCTGAGAGCTTAAGCTTTTTGTTAATCGTTCCCTTTAAGTAATGAATTACCCTCTTAACTGCATTCCAATCCATCTTGGTTGGTTTAGAGACTTTTCTGCTTAAAATCACGACTGCTGTGGAGATATCTGGTCTGGTGACGGTTGCAATGTATAGCAATTTTCCTATGGCTTTTCTGTATACATGGTTATCCTGTAACAGGTTGCTCTGATCATTTGGTTCCTTTTCATAACTTGTCTCCATAGGAGTGCTTGCTGTCTTTGCATCTTGTATACCAAATTCCTCAATGGTTTCCTGAATTTTGTATTTCTGACTTAGTGTGAATTTTCCATCATCTTCTCTTGAGATTTGCATTTCCAAGTAATGCGTTATGTGGCCGAGGTCTTTTGTTTCAAACTGACGGTTTAGTTCTTGTAACAATTCAATTTCGTCCCCTTCTTGTTCAAAACAAACTAGCAAATCATCCACGTAAATCAATACATAGAACCATCTTTCCTCTATCAACTTTGTATAGAGACATGGGTCTGCTTTGCTTCTGATGAATCCCTTTTCTGTCAGAACTCCATTTATCTTTGTATTCCATGCTCTTTCTGCTTGTTTAAGACCATATATACTCTTGTTAAGTTTACATACATGATCTGGGTTCTGAGAATTCACGAAGCCTGGTGGTTGTTCCATGTATATATCTTCCTTTAGTTCACCATATAGGAAAGCCGTCTTTACATCGAAATGTTTCACTTGCATACCCTTTATGGCTGCTGTTAGGAGTAAGGTTCTAATGGTAGTGTGATTCACAACTGGAGCAAACGTTTCATCATAATCTTCTCCAAATTTCTGTGAATATCCTTTAGCAACCAGTCTTGCCTTGTATCTTTCTATTTTTCCTTCAGAATCATACTTGACCTTAAAAGTCCATTTACATCCTATGGCCTTTTTGTCTATTGGTAGTCTGGTCAATGTCCATGTCTGATTGTCTTCCATTGATTCCATTTCTTCTTTTGCGGCTCCTAGCCATTTCTGTGCTTCTCTTTCAGAAAAATTTGCAATTTCTTCCCATAATGCAGGTTCTTGTATGTTAATAGCTTTTGCTTTGTAAGATAAACGTGTAGGTGCTTTTCCCTTATTTTCTCTTGAAGAGCGTCTCACCCCCTCGGATGTACTCTCACGAGTGTCGCTGGTATTTGTCTTGTGTTGTACTTCAACTTCTTGAGTGATCTCTACTTCATCTGTTTCTTTGGATTCAGTGCTTTCTTCTTCAGTAGAGTCTACTGGAATTATGACATCATCTCGTGTTTCTTCTATGAATGTCACACTGTTGCTTATAACTACTTTTCCAGTTCTTGGATTTAAGATTTTGTAGCCTTTTGAATGTTCGCTGTAGCCGACTAGAACTCCCTCTTCTGCTCGGTTCTGCAACTTGCTTCGTTTTTCAGCAGGAATGTAGACGAAGGCTCTGCATCCAAAAACTCTAATGTGCTTTAAGCTGGGTTTCTTACCGTGCCACAGCTCATATGGTGTCTTCCTTACTGCTTTGGAAAGTAGTCTGTTTTGAAGATAGGTGGCTGTTGCTGCTTCTTCACCCCAATATTTATCAGGTAGTCCTGAATCTGTAAGCATGCACCTTATCATTTCTGTTAGTGATCTGTTTTTCCTCTCAGATACACCGTTTTGCTCTGGTGTATATGGTACTGTCTTCTGATGCTCAATACCGAGTGCTCTTAAGTACCGTTCTATTTTCTGTCCTGTGAACTCGCCTCCATTGTCGCTGCGAAGAGTTAGCATATTCCTGTTGAACCTGTTTCTGGTCATGGTCACATAGTCTTGCAGCTTTTCTAAGACTTCATCTTTACTTTTTATTAGATAAGTGACTGTGAACCTGGAGTAGTCGTCAATGAATGTCAGCATATACCTTTTGTCTCCTACGGTTCGCGTTTTCATAGGTCCACATACATCACTATGTACCAGGTCTAGTGGTCTGGAAGCTCTGTTTTCACTTTTCTTAGGAATTGTCGTCCTTGTTGCTTTTGCTTTTATGCAGCATTGGCACTTCATCATTTCCGAACAGTCTGACACTTTGAGATCCGTGGCTAGGTCTCTCCTCTGCATTTCCTTTATGCAATCTGGGTGTCTGTGTCCTAATCTTCTATGCCACTTGTGAATACAGTCAGCGTGTTTCTGTGTACTCAGCTTTGCCTGATGTGCTGCAATATCCAGACAGTATAAATGTTCTTTTATTCTGGCTGTAGCTAGTGTTTCTCTTCCATTTTGGATAAAACACTTATTATTCTGAAACTTTACAGTAAGTCCTTTTTCTACTAGATTCTTTACTGATAGCAGTGCTCCTTCAAGCTTGGGAACATATAGCACATCTGTTACGGGTATTTCTGCATAGCTGCCATTACCCTTGGAGCATAGGAATTGACCATTCCCTTTCCCTTCTGCAATGATATTTGTTCCATCTGCTAGGTAGATTGTTTCTTTATGGTTAAAATCAAGTTCAGTAAAGAAGTCCTTGTTATTTGTCATATGACTAGTCGCTCCTGAATCTACATACCACTTTTCTGACAATTGGGTTACTGTCACTTTAAATGTTCCATTCCAATTGTGTGCTCCTGTATCTGTAAGTGTGGCTTTGGCTCTTTGTTTGTGTAATCTTTCTGGTGGTTTGTGCTGCTCTGTCTTCCATATGGTGCAATCTTTTTTCAGGTGACCCACTTTCTTGCATTTGAAACATGCTCTTGTTTCCCTGGTGTGTGGTTTAGTGTCCGCCATTTTAAGTGCTTTCTCTGTGTCACTTTCAGTATTGCACTCTGTAAGCTCCTTTCTGCGTTGATACTCCTCTATGAGCCTGTTCTTCACAAAGTCTGGTGTGATTTCTGCTTCAGGTCTCATTTCTAGTGCATTTATTAGTGCACTGTATGTATCTGGTAAACTGCACAGGAGGATAGCTACTATGTGGTTGCTTTTGATTTCTTCTCCCATTGACCTGAGCTGTATAGTTATCTCTAGTAGTGCACTGATGTGTTCTTGCATTGTCTTGCCTTTATTAAATCTCATTTGGTATAATTTTCTTAATAGAAATAGTTTGCTGTTTAAACTTGATCCTTCATGCACTCTCTGTAATGCTGTCCACATGTTTTTAGTTGTATTCTCTTGTCTTATGTGTATAAGCTGTTCATCTTCCACCAGTAAATTTATAGTGGCTCTTGCCTGTCTGTCCTTCTTAATCCACTGCTGATCCTCTCCTTCAGGTCTGTCTGCATTTATAACATCCCATAAATCATCTCTGGTTAATAGCATTTCTACTTTAAACTTCCATGTCTGATAGTTCTCATTAGAAAGCTTGCTAGCAGCTAGTCTGAGATCTGTGTAATTTGCCATAACCCTTCCTTGTATAGATCTCTCTATTCTTCTGTGGTATTAAACTTGTTTTACTCACAGTTTTCTTTCCAAGGTTCTCCTGGGTTGTTTCTTGTGTACGTTACACAGTCTGCTGTCTGCGCCTGCTGGGACTTGCAGTGCAACTCGTGATCTGGATGCTGCTTAGGATGCACTCCTGAAAACTTTATCTTGTATAGACTCCAGTCTGGGCCCATAACCTGTTGGCATAGTGCGATGTATTGATACCATAGGTGTGCAGCAGGAGGTCTTATAGATAAAGGATCACCTCAGGAGTTACCTTGTATTCAGACAGAACAAGACTTGAGATGTATACCTCCTTTATATAGTACTGAGTACCAGGATCAATATAACAACAGGTTTCAGTAACAGCTTCTTAACTTAAACATGTCAGTAACATGAGCTGCTCAGCTCACCTCCTTTCCTCAGAGACTTTTCTAGAACACACACGTGAGGAGGAAGAACAAACATGTACATGCATATACAGCAGACAAACATTACACCTCTGTAAGTATACAGTGCCATCTGCTGCCCCTGTACGGTAACTACATGCATATAAACAAACCCATAGTCTGTTGTACATATTTCAACAAGGTATGCCCCCACAGTGAGAGATACCTTAATGACCCCAGTGCCAGATATGCCCCCACAGTGCCAGATACATTAAATGCCCCCAGTGACAGATATGCCCCCACAGTGCCAGATAAATAAATGCCCCCCACAGTGCCAGATAAATAAATGCCCCCACAGTGCCAGATAAATAAGTGCCCCCACAGTGCAGATATACCCCCACAGTGCCAGATACATAAATACCCCCACAGTGCCGATATGCCCCCACAGTGCCAGATACAGAAATGCCCCCACAGTGCCAGATACATAAATGGGGCACCACAGTGCAGATACATAAATGCCCCCACAGCGCAGATATGCCCCCACAGTGCCAGAAATGCCCCCACAGTGCCAGATACATTAATGCCCCCTCACAGTGCACAGATAAATGAATGCCCCCCACAGTGCCAGATAAATGAATGCCCCCCACAGTGCCAGATAAATGCCCCCACAGTGCCAGATAAATGCCCCCCACAGTGCCACATATGCCCCCAGTACCTGCTGTGCCGAGGGAGGGGGAGTGCTGTTGGGAGTGCTGCTGTGCGCGCCGCTGTCTGTGCTGTCTGCGCGCGCTGTGCGGCACCAGTGTCTGACATCAGACGCCGGTGCCGCATAGCGCACACAGCGCATACAGCGGTGGCGCACACAGCGGGAGCCGGGAGGACAGCAGGGGAGATCAGGGCCGGCTCCAGGCTCCGACATGGCGGCGCCAGCGCGCGGCGCCCTTTAAGGGTGGTGCCCTGCGCGGCCGCTCGAGTCGAACATGCCTCGATCCGGCCCTGACTGCAAGTATCCATTCCATATCTGTGCGGCATTTTTGTGAGCAGTATATATAGTATTACAGTGCAGCATTTTGGTGACCAACAGTATATAAGCACACGAGGGAAGAGGGCCCTTCTCGTGAGAGCTTACAATCTAAAGGGGAGGAGTAGACAGACATGGGTGACACAGATGGGGTACATAGAGAATGTGGAACAGAGTGTTAGATTGAGATTTGGCTGGGTTTGGTGAAGAAGTGGACCCCCAGAAGGCACAAGTCAATACTTAACATTGCAACATTTTACTGGGCTATGCAGGAGAAAAGTAAAAATGGGGGGGGTGGGGGGGGGAATCGATAACTTCTACCGCTTTCAAAAAAGGTCAATGGAAGCTGAAATAATGGACAACTACCTCATGGAAGCCAGACACAGTATACCAAACAGTACTTAGCAGAGTTAGGAATGAGTGCTTATGAAATACAGTAACATATAGTCATAATATTTCAGAAACTGAATGGCTGGTCTCTTGCACTCTTTTGATCTAATACACCCCCTGCTTTAGGATTTATATTCAAAAACATTATGTCTCCATAATCCCAAAAACGTCAGTCTTCTTGGAAAGTGGTTTGTTCCTTTGTAAGGGAAAGAGAACAAACGTTCTCAAAAAACGGGTTCTCAATTTCTTTTTCCTCTGTGAAGGGATGGTGGATTCGCAGGAATATCTGAGCATTTCTGTAATCAGAAAGCAGCGACTTTCTACAAATGTTTACGAATAATTTCAGTGATTTTGTCATTTTCTTCCAGTGATTTGGACCAATAATACCATTGATTAGAACGAATAATTCCAGTGATTTTGTCATTTTCTTCCAGTGATTTGGACCAATAATACCATTGATTAGAATGAATAATTCCAGCGATTTTGTCATAAGCCGTCCATTGATTTTATGAATACACTCACCCCTCACCCCCTACCACCTTTCTCCCCAATAATCACTCGGACAACTGAATTGCGATATAAAAGGTCACAGACAAATTTATTGATCGAATTAGAATTGGTACTCTATAAGTGGGTGGCGCAAGTTAGCCGAGCGGTACCACTTCCCACCATTGGCATAGCACCAGTCCACCCTTAAGATGACGACCGTGTCGGCCCTTGAGGCCACGACAAACTCGCCGAGTATCTGGGGGAAGTGCCGGCCAACCGATGTTGCGCTACTACAGACCGCCGTGGAGCACTGCTTGCCGTGCCTGCTGGACCTCTCATATCAGGTGATAACTAAACTTCAAAATGCCTGACGGTGCCTCCACCGGCATTAAAATTAATTAAAATTTTCCATATAACCAACTTTGCACGTTGATATTACACTCAGGAATGACCTACCGGTGCCTCCACCGAAAAGAAAAAAATTCTAAATTCGAGTTAATCAACATTTTAACTGCCTACGTGCCGAAACTGCCCTATCACCAGGGCGGGAGGGTGGGTGCCTTCTTGGATCCTTGTCCAGCGTGGAAGAGGAAGCCTGTCTGCCTTTCCTGACCTTTTGTACCTCACAGGTAACTCTCCTCCCCCCTTGTCCTACTGGATGTGCTTAGGAATCTCTCTGCTCTACCCTCCCCTTCCCCCTCCCCTCCCCCATTCCCCAATTCCCAGCCCCAGGCTTCCCTCCTTAAAAAAACAGGATGCTTATTTATTCCTCAGGCCTATTTTGCCCTTGAATTCTTTAAGCTTTCCATTGATTTTATTAATACACTCGCCCCTCACCCCCTACCACCTTTCTCCCCAATAATCACTCGGACAACTGAATTGCGATTTAAAAGGTCACAGTCAAATTTATTGATCGAATTAGAATTGGTACTATATAAGTGGGTGGCGAGAAAGCAGCGCGTTCCCCTGGCCACAGTCTTTAATATTAAGTTCCTCTTAAATTAAACAACGGGGCGGAACTTAAGTCCCACCCTTGCGCAAGTTAGCTGAGTGGTACCACTTCCCACCATTGGCATAGCACCGGTCCACCCTTAAGATGACGACCGTGTCGGCCCTTGAGGCCACAACAAACTCGCCGAGTATCTGGGGCAAGTGCCGGACAACCGGTGTTGTGCTACTACAGACCACCGACGAGCACTGCTTGCCGCCATAGCCTGGTTCCTAGAACCCAGGCCCACCACCCGCTGCGACCACCAGCCTCCTACTGACGCTTTTTGCGATGTCTTCCAAGAATATTGCTAAACCCCTTTCTGTCAGGTGCATTCCATCTCGCCTTAACACGCTTTCCTCCCCGAACCTTAACGCCGGGTGCCCGGCGACTGTATCGCCTTCTCCCGTCATAAGGCGGGCTACGGCCTTGTTAACCTTTCTTCTGACCCTTTCTAATCCCGGACCCCCCTGCGCCCTTGGGACTATATCTGACCATGTGATCCCCGTATTAGGACACCGCCCCTTCATCCATTGTATCTCGGCTTGGATTGCTATAATTAGCTCGCTCCCTTTGCCTTTTCCTAGATCGTTGCCCCCTAGGTGCACGACCACCCTATCTGGTATCCCTTTTTCCTGCTTGCTCCTTAGCAACAGCACCCGTTACCCGTTCCAGCTCAAACCCCTGATGCCTATCCATTCCAGCTCTGCCCCCCACCCTTGCGCCAAACTCCCTGCTGATGTGTGCCTACTGGCCCAGTAAACATACGAGTGGCCGACCATCCACATTCGTAAGGCCTTCGTTTGCCCTCCTGAAAAGCAGAATTACACATATACGTTACCCCATGTTCTATGCGGACCTATAGCGTGAACTTTCACGCGACCCATATGAAGGTGAAAACCACAAAACCTCTTTTTGTTTGAGGGCAAAATTGGAAAGTCCTTCATTCCCCCAGTTATGGCGGGCAGCTTAAGGCCTTGGGTTTCGCGAAAGCCGCCGCGCACCTGAACCCTAGACTTGCTACTCAGCGCACAGGTAAACCTTGTAAGCTCCTGACTTCCACCTGCCCAAATTTTTTATCTCCCCTGCTGATAACCCCCCAGCCGCCGCGCATGTTGCTGCCCTTATTCTAAAAGAATGGGTCCCGTACTGCCCGATGGGAAGCTGCAAAGCCCTCAGGCCCTTCTTGAATATGCTTTGGAACTGAAATTTAGTTAAGGGGGATCCGTTATCATGCACGAGCCACTGTGAAGTCTATGTTCCTTTGCAAGCAGCGCAGCACTAGGTGCCTCAGTAGCTTAAGTGCCTGTGGTGATTCTGCTTTCTGATTGCTTATTGCCTGCACTACCCCCAAGTTATCGCACCAGAATACTATGCTTTTGTTTGCCAGCCTGTCCGCCCATAACTCCACCGCCACTACTATCGGGAAGAGCTCAAGCAGCAGCATATTTTTGATCCACCCGGCTGCCCGCCATGCTTCCGGCCAGGGTTGCGCGCACCATTCCCCTCCTAAGTAGGCCCCAAAGCCGACTGCCCCGGAGGCGTCCGTGTACAATTGCAGTCCTGTGCTATGTACTGGCTCGGGCAGCCATATCCGTACCCCATTGAAGCCTTTTAGGAATTCTAACCACACCTGCATGTCCTGCCTCAGCTTGCTTGATATGCGTATCCTATAACGCGCCTTTTTGACCCCGCAGGTTGCTTTCTCTAACCTGCGACAAAACACCTTGCCCTGCATGCAAAATTCAATAACCCTAAGAGGGACTGCAACTGCTTGAGAGTGACTTTTCTCACCCCTGCGCATTCCTGCAGGATGCTCCTCAGCTTTCCTACCTTCTCCGCCGGTAGCTGGCAAAGGCCCAGCTCCGTGTCGATCTCTATGCCCAGGAACGTCAGCCTCGATGTGGGCCCCTAGGTCTTCTCGACAGCTATCGGGACTCCTAACTATCGAAAAAGAGCCTGTGTCTTCTGGCTGCCCCTAGGGCCCATTAGCAGGAAGTCGTCCAGATAATGTGTGACCCCCTCCGCCCCTGTCCCTGCCCTCACGCACCATTCTAGGAATGAACTGAATCGCTCGAAGAAAGCGCAGGAAATAGAGCAACCCATTGGTAAGTATTTGTCTATGTAGTATTGATCGCATCATTTAAATCCCATGTACTTGAAGGAATTTGGGTGGAGCAGGAGCAGTCGAAACGCAGACTCAATATCCACTTTCGCCAGTAATGCCCCTTCACCGTAGCCTTGCACCATTGCTAGAGCCTGCTCGAACGATTGTTATGAGACACCACATGCCTGGGGGTCTAGGGCATCGTTTACTGATTCCCCTTCTGGGAAAGATAGTTGCTGAATCAGCCGAAACTTCCCCGGCTCCTTCTTAGGGACGACCCCTAACGGTGAAATGCACAGGCCCTCGAGGGGCGGCGAGGGGAAAGGGCCGCACATGTGCCCCAGCTGAATCTCCCCGGCTATTTTGGCCCTGACCACTTCTGGGAAATCTCTTGCTGACTTTAATTTTTTTTTAGCTACCGCTGCCACTGGCCTCGCTAATGGCAACGTGAATCCCTCTATGAACCCCCTCCCTAAAAAGGGCGCCTCCCCTCTTAGCGGGTAGCGGCCTAGCCATCGCTCTAGGGCT
Source organism: Pseudophryne corroboree (assembly GCF_028390025.1). Taxonomy (NCBI): domain Eukaryota; kingdom Metazoa; phylum Chordata; class Amphibia; order Anura; family Myobatrachidae; genus Pseudophryne; species Pseudophryne corroboree. Next base: position 110,350,656 of record NC_086446.1, on the reverse strand, counting down.
TCAGTATTTATTGGGGAGGGCGCCCTGCTTATCCCCCCCTTTGCCTTGGGCGCGACTGCAGTCTTTGGATGGGTGACTTGCGTTGCAGCACGTGCATGAGTGCTTGTAGCGGCAACCCGCTCCCCTGTTGCACAGTGCAAAATTAACAGCATAGCATTTTCCTTTAGCTGCGGGGCTTCCGCCTGACCTTGGCAGAAAGGGCTGCCTGCGCTCTGCTGCTTGCGCCGCCTGATTTGTGACTTCCAGCCAAACTTCAACGTCTTTTACCACAAAGCTAATAACCTTCAACCCTTCTTGTTTTTACCTAAATTTCTCGTCATATTGCCTCCCAACCCATGCTCTGGCCGTCATGTTAGAGATGAGCGCCTGAAATTTTTCGGGTTTTGTGTTTTGGTTTTGGGTTCGGTTCCGCGGCCGTGTTTTGGGTTCGACCGCGTTTTGGCAAAACCTCACCGAATTTTTTTTGTCGGATTCGGGTGTGTTTTGGATTCGGGTGTTTTTTTCAAAAAACCCTAAAAAACAGCTTAAATCATAGAATTTGGGGGTCATTTTGATCCCATATTATTATTAACCTCAAAAACCATAATTTCCACTCATTTTCAGTCTATTCTGAATACCTCACACCTCACAATATTATTTTTAGTCCTAAAATTTGCACCGAGGTCGCTGGATGACTAAGCTAAGCGACCCTAGTGGCCGACACAAACACCTGGCCCATCTAGGAGTGGCACTGCAGTGTCACGCAGGATGTCCCTTCCAAAAAACCCTCCCCAAACAGCACATGACGCAAAGAAAAAAAGAGGCGCAATGAGGTAGCTGACTGTGTGAGTAAGATAAGCGACCCTAGTGGCCGACACAAACACCGGGCCCATCTAGGAGTGGCACTGCAGTGTCACGCAGGATGGCCCTTCCAAAAAACCCTCCCCAAACAGCACATGACGCAAAGAAAAAAAGAGGCGCAATGAGGTAGCTGACTGTGTGAGTAAGATAAGCGACCCTAGTGGCCGACACAAACACCGGGCCCATTTAGGAGTGTCACTGCAGTGTCACGCAGGATGTCCCTTCCAAAAAACCCTCCCCAAACAGCACATGATGCAAAGAAAATAAGAGGCGCAATGAGGTAGCTGTGTGAGTAAGATTAGCGACCCTAGTGGTCGACACAAACACCGGGCCCATCTAGGAGTGGCACTGCAGTGTCACGCAGGATGTCCCTTCCAAAAAACCCTCCCCAAACAGCACATGACGCAAAGAAAAAAAGAGGCGCAATGAGGTAGCTGTGTGAGTAACATTAGCGACCCTAGTGGCCGACACAAACACCGGGCCCATTTAGGAGTGTCACTGCAGTGTCACGCAGGATGTCCCTTCCAAAAAACCCTCCCCAAACAGCACATGACGCAAAGAAAATAAGAGGCGCAATGAGGTAGCTGTGTGAGTAAGATTAGCGACCCTAGTGGCCGACACAAACACCGGGCCCATTTAGGAGTGGCACTGCAGTGTCACGCAGGATGTCCCTTCCAAAAAAACCTCCCCAAACAGCACATGACGCAAAGAAAATAAGAGGCGCAATGAGGTAGCTGTGTGAGTAAGATTAGCGACCCTAGTGGCCGACACAAACACCGGGCCCATTTAGGAGTGGCACTGCAGTGTCACGCAGGATGGCCCTTCCAAAAAACACTCCCCAAACAGCACATGACGCAAAGAAAAATAAAAGAAAAAAGAGGTGCAAGATGGAATTGTCCTTGGGCCCTCCCACCCACCCTTATGTTGTATAAACAAAACAGGACATGCACACTTTAACCAACCCATCATTTCAGTGACAGGGTCTGCCAAACGACTGTGACTGATATGACGGGTTGGTTTGGACCCCCCCAAAAAAGAAGCAATTAATCTCTCCTTGCACAAACTGGCTCTACAGAGGCAAGATGTCCACCTCATCATCATCCTCCGATATATCACCGTGTACATCCCCCTCCTCACAGATTATCAATTCGTCCCCACTGGAATCCACCATCTCAGCTCCCTGTGTACTTTGTGGAGGCAATTGCTGCTGGTCAATGTCTCCGCGGAGGAATTGATTATAATTCATTTTAATGAACATCATCTTCTCCACATTTTCTGGATGTAACCTCGTACGCCGATTGCTGACAAGGTGAGCGGCGGCACTAAACACTCTTTCGGAGTACACACTTGTGGGAGGGCAACTTAGGTAGAATAAAGCCAGTTTGTGCAATGGCCTCCAAATTGCCTCTTTTTCCTGCCAGTATAAGTATGGACTGTGTGACGTGCCTACTTGGATGCGGTCACTCATATAATCCTCCACCATTCTTTCAATGGTGAGAGAATCATATGCAGTGACAGTAGACGACATGTCCGTAATCGTTGTCAGGTCCTTCAGTCCGGACCAGATGTCAGCATCAGCAGTCGCTCCAGACTGCCCTGCATCACCGCCAGCGGGTGGGCTCGGAATTCTGAGCCTTTTCCTCGCACCCCCAGTTGCGGGAGAATGTGAAGGAGGAGATGTTGACAGGTCGCGTTCCGCTTGACTTGACAATTTTCTCACCAGCAGGTCTTTCAACCCCAGCAGACTTGTGTCTGCCGGAAAGAGAGATCCAAGGTAGGCTTTAAATCTAGGATCGAGCACGGTGGCCAAAATGTAGTGCTCTGATTTCAACAGATTGACCACCCGTGAATCCTTGTTAAGCGAATTAAGGGCTCCATCCACAAGTCCCACATGCCTAGCGGAATCGCTCCGTGTTAGCTCCTCCTTCAATGTCTCCAGCTTCTTCTGCAAAAGCCTGATGAGGGGAATGACCTGACTCAGACTGGCAGTGTCTGAACTGACTTCACGTGTGGCAAGTTCAAAGGGCAGCAGAACCTTGCACAACGTTGAAATCATTCTCCACTGCGCTTGAGACAGGTGCATTCCACCTCCTATATCGTGCTCAATTGTATAGGCTTGAATGGCCTTTTGCTGCTCCTCCAACCTCTGAAGCATATAGAGGGTTGAATTCCACCTCGTTACCACTTCTTGCTTCAGATGATGGCAGGACAGGTTCAGTAGTTTTTGGTGGTGCTCCAGTCTTCTGTACGTGGTGCCTGTACGCCGAAAGAGTCCCGCAATTCTTCTGGCCACCGACAGCATCTCTTGCACGCCCCTGTCATTTTTTAAATAGTTCTGCACCACCAAATTCAAGGTATGTGCAAAACATGGGACGTGCTGGAATTTGCCCATATTTAATGCACACACAATATTGCTGGCGTTGTCCGATGCCACAAATCCACAGGAGAGTCCAATTGGGGTAAGCCATTCCGCGATAATCTTCCTCAGTTGCCGTAAGAGGTTTTCAGCTGTGTGCGTATTCTGGAAACCGGTGATACAAAGCGTAGCCTGCCTAGGAAAGAGTTGGCGTTTGCGAGATGCTGCTACTGGTGCCGCCGCTGCTGTTCTTGCGGCGGGAGTCCATACATCTACCCAGTGGGCTGTCACAGTCATATAGTCCTGACCCTGCCCTGCTCCACTTGTCCACATGTCCGTGGTTAAGTGGACATTGGGTACAGCTGCATTTTTTAGGACACTGGTGACTCTTTTTCTGAGGTCTGTGTAAATTTTCGGTATCGCCTGCCTAGAGAAATGGAACCTAGATGGTATTTGGTACCGGGGACACAGTACCTCCAACAAGTCTCTAGTTGGCTCTGCAGTAATGATGGATACCGGAACCACGGTTCTCACCACCCAGGATGCCAAGGCCTCAGTTATCCGCTTTGCAGTAGGATGACTGCTGTGATATTTCATCTTCCTCGCAAAGGACTGTTGGACAGTCAATTGCTTGGTGGAAGTAGTAAAAGTGGTCTTACGACTTCCCCTCTGGGATGACCATCGACTCCCAGCAGCAACAACAGCAGCGCCAGCAGCAGTAGGCGTTACACGCAAGGATGCATCGGAGGAATCCCAGGCAGGAGAGGAATCGTCAGAATTGCCAGTGACATGGCCTGCAGGACTATTGGCATTCCTGGGGAAGGAGGAAATTGACACTGATGGAGTTGGTGGGGTGGTTTGCGTGAGCTTGGTTACAAGAGGAAGGGATTTACTGGTCAGTGGACTGCTTCCGCTGTCACCCAAAGTTTTTGAACTTGTCACTGACTTATTATGAATGCGCTGCAGGTGACGTATAAGGGAGGATGTTCCGAGGTGGTTAACGTCCTTACCCCTACTTATTACAGCTTGACAAAGGGAACACACGGCTTGACACCTGTTGTCCGCATTTCTGTTGAAATACCTCCACACCGAAGAGCTGATTTTTTTGGTATTTTCACCAGGCATGTCAACGGCCATATTCCTCCCACGGACAACAGGTGTCTCCCCGGGTGCCTGACTTAAACAAACCACCTCACCATCAGAATCCTCCTGGTCAATTTCCTCCCCAGCGCCAACAACACCCATATCCTCCTCATCCTGGTGTACTTCAACACTGACATCTTCAATCTGACTATCAGGAACTGGACTGCGGGTGCTCCTTCCAGCACTTGCAGGGGGCGTGCAAATGGTGGAAGGCGCATGCTCTTCACGTCCAGTGTTGGGAAGGTCAGGCATCGCAACCGACACAATTGGACTCTCCTTGTGGATTTGGGATTTCGAAGAACGCACAGTTCTTTGCGGTGCTACTGCTTTTGCCAGCTTGAGTCTTTTCATTTTTCTAGCGAGAGGCTGAGTGCCTCCATCCTCATGTGAAGCTGAACCACTAGCCATGAACATAGGCCAGGGCCTCAGCCGTTCCTTGCCACTCCGTGTGGTAAATGGCATATTGGCAAGTTTACGCTTCTCCTCCGACAATTTTATTTTAGGTTTTGGAGTCCTTTTTTTACTGATATTTGGTGTTTTGGATTTGACATGCTCTGTACTATGACATTGGGCATCGGCCTTGGCAGACGACGTTGCTGGCATTTCATCGTCTCGGCCATGACTAGTGGCAGCAGCTTCAGCACGAGGTAGAAGTGGATCTTGATCTTTCCCTAATTTTGGAACCTCAACATTTTTGTTCTCCATATTTTAATAGGCACAACTAAAAGGCACCTCAGGTAAACAATGGAGATGGATGGATACTAGTATACAATTATGGACGGACTGCCGAGTGCCGACACAGAGGTAGCTACAGCCGTGAACTACCGTACTGTACTGTGTCTGCTGCTAATATAGACTGGTTGATAAAGAGATGTAGTAGTATGTATGTATAAAGAAGAAAGAAAAAAAAACCACGGGTAGGTGGTATACAATTATGGACGGACTGCCGAGTGCCGACACAGAGGTAGCTACAGCCGTGAACTACCGTACTGTACTGTGTCTGCTGCTAATATAGACTGGTTGATAAAGAGATGTAGTAGTATGTATGTATAAAGAAGAAAGAAAAAAAAACCACGGGTAGGTGGTATACAATTATGGACGGACTGCCGAGTGCCGACACAGAGGTAGCTACAGCCGTGAACTACCGTACTGTACTGTGTCTGCTGCTAATATAGACTGGTTGATAAAGAGATGTAGTAGTATGTATGTATAAAGAAGAAAGAAAAAAAAACCTCGGGTAGGTGGTATACAATTATGGACGGACTGCCGAGTGCCGACACAGAGGTAGCTACAGCCGTGGACTACCGTACTGTACTGTGTCTGCTGCTAATATAGACTGGTTGATAAAGAGATGTAGTAGTATGTATGTATAAAGAAGAAAGAAAAAAAAACCACGGGTAGGTGGTATACAATTATGGACGGACTGCTGAGTGCCGACACAGAGGTAGCTACAGCCGTGAACTACCGTACTGTGTCTGCTGCTAATATAGACTGGTTGATAAAGAGATGTAGTAGTATGTATGTATAAAGAAGAAAGAAAAAAAAACCACGGGTAGGTGGTATACAATTATGGACGGACTGCCGAGTGCCGACACAGAGGTAGCTACAGCCGTGAACTACCGTACTGTGTCTGCTGCTAATATAGACTGGTTGATAAAGAGATGTAGTAGTATGTATGTATAAAGAAGAAAGAAAAAAAAACCACGGGTAGGTGGTATACAATTATGGACGGACTGCCGAGTGCCGACACAGAGGTAGCTACAGCCGTGAACTACCGTACTGTACTGTGTCTGCTGCTAATATAGACTGGTTGATAAAGAGATGTAGTAGTATGTATGTATAAAGAAGAAAGAAAAAAAAACCTCGGGTAGGTGGTATACAATTATGGACGGACTGCCGAGTGCCGACACAGAGGTAGCTACAGCCGTGGACTACCGTACTGTACTGTGTCTGCTGCTAATATAGACTGGTTGATAAAGAGATGTAGTAGTATGTATGTATAAAGAAGAAAGAAAAAAAAACCACGGGTAGGTGGTATACAATTATGGACGGACTGCTGAGTGCCGACACAGAGGTAGCTACAGCCGTGAACTACCGTACTGTGTCTGCTGCTAATATAGACTGGTTGATAAAGAGATGTAGTAGTATGTATGTATAAAGAAGAAAGAAAAAAAAACCACGGGTAGGTGGTATACAATTATGGACGGACTGCCGAGTGCCGACACAGAGGTAGCTACAGCCGTGAACTACCGTACTGTGTCTGCTGCTAATATAGACTGGTTGATAAAGAGATGTAGTAGTATGTATGTATAAAGAAGTAAGAAAAAAAAACCACGGGTAGGTGGTAAACAATTATGGACGGACTGCCGAGTGCCGACACAGAGGTAGCTACAGCCGTGAACTACCGTACTGTACTGTGTCTGCTGCTAATATAGACTGGTTGATAAAGAGATGTAGTAGTATGTATGTATAAAGAAGAAAGAAAAAAAAACCACAGGTAGGTGGTATACAATTATGGACGGACTGCCGAGTGCCGACACAGAGGTAGCTACAGCCGTGAACTACCGTACTGTACTGTGTCTGCTGCTAATATAGACTGGTTGATAAAGAGATGTAGTAGTATGTATGTATAAAGAAGAAAGAAAAAAAAACCACGGGTAGGTGGTATACAATTATGGACGGACTGCCGAGTGCCGACACAGAGGTAGCTACAGCCGTGAACTACCGTACTGTGTCTGCTGATAATATAGACTGGTTGATAAAGAGATGTAGTAGTATGTATGTATAAAGAAGAAAGAAAAAAAAACCACGGGTAGGTGGTATACAATTATGGACGGACTGCCGAGTGCCGACACAGAGGTAGCTACAGCCGTGAACTACCGTACTGTACTGTGTCTGCTGCTAATATAGACTGGTTGATAAAGAGATGTAGTAGTATGTATGTATAAAGAAGAAAGAAAAAAAAACCACGGGTAGGTGGTATACAATTATGGACGGACTGCCGAGTGCCGACACAGAGGTAGCTACAGCCGTGAACTACCGTACTGTGTCTGCTGCTAATATAGACTGGTTGATAAAGAGATGTAGTAGTATGTATGTATAAAGAAGAAAGAAAAAAAACCTCGGGTAGGTGGTATACAATTATGGACGGACTGCCGAGTGCCGACACAGAGGTAGCTACAGCCGTGAACTACCGTACTGTGTCTGCTGCGACTGGATGATAAATAATGATATAAAATATATATATATATCACTACTGCAGCCGGACAGGTATATATTATATAATGACGGACCTGCTGGACACTGTCTGTCAGCAGAATGAGTTTTTTATAGAATAAAAAAAAAAACACCACACAAGTGAAGTCACACGACGAGTGTTTAACTTTTTCAGGCAATCACACAATATAGTATACTACTAACTATACTGGTGGTCAGTGTGGTCAGGTCACTGGTCAGTCACACTGGCAGTGGCACTCCTGCAGCAAAAGTGTGCACTGTTTAATTTTAATATAATATGTACTCCTGGCTCCTGCTATAACCTATAACTATTAACTGGCACTGCAGTGCTCCCCAGTCTCCCCCACAATTATAAGCTGTGTGAGCTGAGCACAGTCAGATATATATACATAGATGATGCAGCACACTGGGCTGAGCAGTGCACACAGATATGGTATGTGACTGAGTCACTGTGTGTATCGTTTTTTTCAGGCAGAGAACGGATATATTAAATAAAACTGCACTGTCTGGTGGTCACTGTGGTCAGTCACTAGTAAACTCTGCACTCTCTACACTTCTACAGTACTCCTAAGCTCCAGTAAATCAGGTCAATCTCTCTCTCTCTCTCTCTCTCTCTCTCTCTTCTAATCTAAATGGAGAGGACGCCAGCCACGTCCTCTCCCTATCAATCTCAATGCACGTGTGAAAATGGCGGCGACGCGCGGCTCCTTATATAGAATCCGAGTCTCGCGAGAATCCGACAGCGTCATGATGACGTTCGGGCGCGCTCGGGTTAACCGAGCAAGGCGGGAAGATCCGAGTCGCTCGGACCCGTGAAAAAAAACATGAAGTTCGTGCGGGTTCGGATTCAGAGAAACCGAACCCGCTCATCTCTACGTCATGTACATGCTATGTATCATGTGTATGTAACGGAGGATGTTCATGGCTTCACCCGGCCTTGCTTCGATGTAGCATGCCGCAAAGACGTACATACCCTCCGCCCAATGTGCGTAATCTCTCCGCACCTCCTCCGCCCCTGGGCCCGCTGCCTTAGCTGCGTCTAGACTGTGCTTCGCATCCTCAGTCATTGCGAAGACGTCCACGAACTTCCCCTTACGTATACCATCCTTTATCTTAGACCTAATCCCCCTCAATATCGCCGTATTGGCGCAGTGCACCATACTTTCTTGGGCATCTGGCCCGCGTCCCCCTTCTTTGCCGCGTCTTTGCTACGCCTTTTGCTACCCTGCTTGCACTTAAAATATTTTCTGAACTGCCACCGCCTTTCGGCGGAACTAGAAGAGTTGCTAGAGTCTGTATATGAGTCGCTACTGCTTGAGGAAGATTTTTGCTCACCTGATCCTGAAGACGAGGGTGTCTGGCTGACCTTCTCTGCTGCTCCCTTCTGTCCCTGATCGCACAGCGCGCCCGCCGCGACTTGATCCGATGATGTCCCTGCCGCCGGTTGGCTACCATCTATGCTGACCGGAACCTGTAATCTCGCAGATGGGATATGTAAAGTATCCGCTAGTTGCGCCTGAGGTTGTTCCGTGGGGTGCTGCTGTTGTTGACCAGCCAGCGGCGGGAGGGCCAGCGCCACACAGTTATGCTTGCGGTCTCCTGACCCGAAACTTCTGCCGACCCCCATCAACACTGCCTGCCCTTGGTGTGGCTGTGGGCCGGGCTCTAAGGGGGTGGGTGGCATGCATGGCTGAAGGGGGGTAGGGCTGGGCTGGGCACTGAATGGGTATGGGTATTGGCTCGCGCCTGATGGGTATGACAGGGGTTGGTACCAGGGGGGTTGGGCAGAGGTGGGCCAGCAGTTTGCCCACTATGAGTAATGGGCTGGGGGGAGGGTGCAGCCCTGCCTGCCACCAGGGGGGAGGGAGTGCTGCAGGCTGCTGCCCCCACCCCACTTGCGGTGCCGCTGCGTATGCTGGCTGCCCGAATGCAGCCTGTGCTACCTGTGCGTGGGGTGAGAGGCTGCAGCGGGAAAGCTGCGGGGGGAAGGCCTGGCTTAGTTCTGCCATGCTCGGCGGTGTGGAGAGCAGGTGCACGGGCTCCGGCGGTGGGGCCAGTCCCGCCGGAGCCGAGGTATGTGGCTGCTGCTGCTGGCCGGCACCGAGCGTGACGCAATCGCTCGGCGCCGGCGGGGGGGAGCGCGTCCTGTGATGGGCTGGGAAGCCTCGCGACGGAGCCCGCCTCGGTCCCGCCGCGCGCCAGCCAGGGGTGAAATGGGCACTGGTCTCGCCGTGACCAGCCGGAGCCCGCGGGTGAGGGTTGAGCCACCCGCTGGCGTGGACGGGGATGCCTCTGCTTGTCTGAGCCGCCGGGGAGGGGGGGGGGCGTGTCTCCTAGGCCTGGGCATGGTGTGGGGGTGACCCGCAGAACCTAATACAGCGGCGGGTGGTAGGGCAGCCAGGCCGGCCTGCTATAAGGTGCCCTAAAGTGAGAGGGGGGGTGCACGGCCGCAGTGAGGCTATAACTGCTGTATAGGAGAGGGAGGTGGGGGGAGGATTAAAAGTAAATTGTACTTATGCCTTCCTTGCGTGGTATCAGCCTTCTTGGATCCTTGTCCAGCGTGGAAGAGGAAGCCTGCCTGTCTTTCCTGACCTTTTGTATCTCACAGGTAACTCTCCTCCCCCCTTGTTCTACAGGATGTTCTTCGGAATCTCTTTGTTCTACCCTCCCCTTCCCCCTCCCCCATTCCCCAATTCCCAGCCCCAGGCTTCCCTCCTTAAAAAACCAGGACGCTTATTTATTCCTCAGGCCTATTTGGCCCTTGAATTATTTTTTCTTCCAGTGATTTGGACCAATAATACCATTGATTAGAACAAATAATTCCAGTGATTTTGTCATTTTCTTCCAGGGATTTGGACCAATAATACCATTGATTAGAATGAATAATTCCAGTGATTTTGTCATTTTCTTCCAGGGATTTGGACCAATAATACCATTGATTAGAATGAATAATTCCAGTGATTTTGTCATTTTCTTCCAGGGATTTGGACCAATAATACCATTGATTAGAATGAATAATTCCAGTGATTTTGTCATTTTCTTCCAGTGATTTGGACCAATAATACCATTGATTAGAACAAATAATTCCTGTGATATTGAGGTGTTTGTGTCGCTTAGCTTAGCCATCCAGCGACCACAGTGCACCTCTTTTTCTCTTTTCTTTGCATCATGTGCTGTTTGGGGACTATATTTTTGAAGTGCCATCCTGTCTGACACTGCAGTGCCACTCCTAGATGGACCAGGTGTTTGTGCCGCCCTCTTGGGTCGCTTAGCTTAGTCATCCAGTGACCTCGGTGCACACTTTAGGACTAAAAATAGTATTGTGAGGTGTGAGGTGTTCAGAATAGACTGTAAATGAGTGGAAATTATGGTTATTGAGGTTAATAATACTATAGGATCAAAATTACCCCCAAATTCTATGATTTCAGCTGTTTTTGAGGGGTTTTTGAAAAAAAAAACACCTGAATCCAAAACACACCCGAATCCGACAAAAAAATTTCAGGGAGGTTTTGCCAAAACGCGTCCGAATCCAAAACCAAAACACAAAACCCGAAAAATGTCCGGTGCACATCTCTAGTTCTAAATCAGCAATGTGTTTTGGAAAAAAATATCCTCAAATGTTTTTATTTTGGTTTTGGATCTGGATTTCTTTACAAATTCACAAAAACAGTTAAAGTCATGTAACTTGGATGCTAGTATGTAGTATTGCAGCATAAACTATAGGCCACACCCTCATCATACATTCTCCTGAGTAAAATGGCAAGGACTTACATGCAATAATAAAATAAAAAACAATTTTTGAGATCTGCGCTAGGAACTTGGCGGAAAGGCCCAAGCCAGGAATTGGTTCTACACGGGACCCCAAAGTGATCAGAGTCGGGACTTGGTTCTGCTCAAAACCCCAAAGTGAACTGTGCTTGTGCTCGATTCTTCTTGGAACCCCAAAGAGACGACAGCTGGGATTCAGTTCCACTGGGAACCTATATGTGATCCCAGCCAGGACTCGTTTCTATTTGAACCCACAAGGTGATCTGAGCTGGGACTTGGTTCGACTCGAAGCCCTAAAGTTCGGGTGTGTTCGCTTTTTAGAAAAACCAGACTGCTCATCTTCAGTTTCACAGTGGATGTGCACAACATTAAATATCATTGTGACACATCACATACCAGCAACATGGGTTGTCACCAGACTGTAGGTGTTTCATTTTATTGGCAAAGTGGTATCATACACATATACAGTAAATAATTGTTAGCATTTTGAATCTTGTCTCTGCAAAGACTTACCCCCAGAGCTTTTGGCTTGCCTTTACGAAATGTTCTGAAAAAATGGTTTGATATATCTAGATTTTGGGGCACAACAGCAGCAAGATTCCACTGTAACACCTCAGGAGGGACTGTATACACCTGTGTAGCAGGATAGGCGTTGTATGCTGGGGGCCGTGAGTTCCCATTGTGATAATTGGGAGCTGGCAACCTATTCAACTTGGGAACAGCTGAGAAACCTCCACTCAGCAGAGTCTCATAGATATGTGTTGTGGCTTCACTGTCAGCATACAATGACATGATAGAGACTGGAAGAAAAAGAAAACAATAAATATTATTCTGCTAAATAAATAACTGAGCAATTACTGTATAACATCACTAATTTTTATTTTTATTTTAACCTCTTCACTGTGGGTCCCACTGTTCAATCGCAAATATACTAAAACTGCTGAAAGGAAGATATAAAAAATAAATATATATTTTATAATCTTCCCCACTGATCCAGATGACTAGTGGGGACATGAAGGCAGCCAGCAGGGTAACGGCGCTTTCATGTTTTTTTTTTATTTTTTATTGGAAAGGTGGGGTACCCTCATTTATGATCATCAGGCATTAGTCCCTAAACTATAAGAAATCTAGGTAAACCAGGGATAGAGGAATCTCCTCTTTCAAATTATTTGGTCCTCCTAGCACAGTGGTTCCCAAACTATCTTGAATCACTGCACCCGTGCATACACACTGCCCGATCCGTCGGGGACTGACATCTTGAACTGGGTGGCCGTGTACACACACCCTCCCAGTTCAGCTGTCAATCACCGCCGGCTGCTGTATCAGATTTTTTTACACGGCACGCCTAGGCCAAAAGTTTCTTATTGAGAAATTTAGAAAGAAATATTAAATTAAGTAAATTGTTTATATGTCATCCTTAGGTGGTGAGGGACAGGATTCACTTCTGTTTGTCCACATGTTTTGTGATTGACAGCCACCAGCATTGGCTTTACCTGTTACATTTACCATAAATAATTTGAATTGGTCCTGGATCACAAACACAGGGCACACCTGCAAGTGCCCTAAGGCACCCCATGGTGCCACGACACACACTTGGAGAACCACTGCCCTAGCAGCTATTGGTGCAATTGGGATCTAATTATGGCGTGATTTCAACCATTTTTTAATTCAACACTATTCGACAGCTGAAACCCTCCATCCGGGATCATGAATTCGACATATTCAATTCATAACGGATTCGACACTCCCCTTGTCGAAAAACGGACCAATCGTCGATTAGTGGGCGTCCTGGATTCGACTTCACGCCGTTTGGAGTTCTATATAGGGCTTGTTTGCTGTGTGCCCAGCAGCCATTTTGTAAACCTGCAGAGAGGTGTGGATGTGCTGCAGAGCAAGCAAATTGGTTGTTTTTTGCTGTGGTATCGTTTGGACACCCAGCAGACTTTAATCCAGGAAAGACAGAAGACCTGTTACCCCGGAGGAGAGTCGTTTTTGGAGCGATTTCTACATTTGTAGGTAAGTACCACATCTGGCGTTGCACGTAGGTGTTTGTGTAGTGTATGGATGTTGTTCTGAGTGCTTGGCTACTGTTTTGGATGAGGTATGAGTGCAGTATGTAATGTTTGGGTTGTGGGAGGGGGGGTGCTATGAGGTGTACATGTGGCGTTGCTTTGGGGTGTTTGGGGTATGTACAGGGCCGGACTGGCCATCTGGCACTTCTGGCAAATGCCAGAAGGGCCGATGGCTACGTGGGCCGGGCCAGCACTCACTGGGACACGCTGCTACTCAGTCCAGCAGCAGCGTGTCTCAGCTGTCAGGGAAGGAGAGCGCGCCTGCGCGACTATGTCTTGCGGCGTATAGTGGACTTCAAACCAGCCACCGATTCGTGAGCCAATCAGTGCTTGCGGACCGGCAGCCAATCAGGAGTCGCCGCTGCCGGTATGCGAGCTCTGATTGGCTCACGAACCGGCGGCTGGTTTGAAGTCCGCTATACGCCGCCAGACACAGCCGCGCTGGCGCGCTCTCAGCTGCTGACAGTCACATCCCAGCCAGAGGAGCAGCAGCGGTAAGGGGGCAATTGGCACTGTGGGGGCAATTGTTTACCTGGTACTGTGGGGGCATTTGTTGATCTGGCACTGTGGGGGCAATTGTTTACCTGGCACTGTGGGGGCATTTGTATACCTGGCACTGTGGGGAATTTGTGGATCTGGCACTGTGGGGCATTTGTGGATCTGGCACTGTAGGGGCATTTGTGGATCTGGCACTGTGGGGGCATTTGTGGATCTGACACTGTGGGGGCATTTGTATACCTGGCACTGTGGGGGCATTTGTATACCTGGCACTGTGGGGCATTTGTGGATCTGGCACTGTGGGGACATTTGTGGATCTGGCACTGTGGGGGCATTTGTGGATCTGGCACTGTGGGGGCATTTGTATACCTGGCACTGTGGGGCATTTGTATACCTGGCACTGTGGGGCCATTTGTATACCTGACACTGTGGGGCATTTGTAGATCTGGCACTGTGGGGGCATTTGTATACTTGGCACTGTGGGGGCATTTGTATACCTGGCACTGTGGGGCATTTGTGGATCTGGCACTGTGGGGGCATTTGTGGATCTGGCACTGTGGGGGCATTTGTATACCTGGCACTGTGGGGCATTTGTATACCTGGCACTGTGGGGGCATTTGTATACCTGGCACTGTGGGGCATTTGTGGATCTGGCACTGTGGGGGCATTTGTATACTTGGCACTGTGGGGGCATTGTGGGGCATTTGTGGATTTGGCACTGTGGGGCATTTGTGGATCTGGCACTGTGGGTGCATTTATGGATCTGGCACTGTGGGGGCATTTGTGGATCTGGCACTGTGGGGGCATTTGTATACCTGGCACTGTGGGGGCAATTGTGGATCTGGCACTCCACTATTAGGGGCATATGTTTGTGTATCACGTCCCATTTTAATTGGCCACACCCACACACAGTGCCTCTATGGGATACTCTCTGTCTGATTGGTCACCGCTTAGCCTCGCCGGGAGTGCACACAGATGCTCTCATTCTAGTGAATGGGGCGCGTGCGTGTCCATGCCCCTTTTCTGGAGCGTGCGCGCTTAGTTACAACCTTTATTTTTCTATACCCCCGCTTCAACATTTCCACTTCAACCAATGGTTGTGTGTATTTTAATACAGAATGATGTACACTTGTATGTTGTTATAATATTAATTTATATTTGTAGGAGCATAGACTAAGAAGTAGGAGGAGTCGGGAATCGTAAGGGGAGGAGTCAGATGTTGGCACCGAGGTGGGCCTGTGGGCTTCAAAAATGCAAAAAAATTTTTGGACCCAGTCCGGCCCTGGGTATGTATATGTGTATAGGTGTGTGTATATAGGTCCTGTTTGGATTGCTGCAGGTCCTGCTTGTATCGTTGCATGTATTTTTGGGAGTTTTGTGTTTGGGGGTAGTTTTTCACGTTGTTGTTTTTTTGCATAAAATTGTTTTTTTTGGGTCATGCTTTAGCACTGGTGTACTACCAGCATGACATGTTGGGGTGCAGGGATGCTTTTACTGTTTTTTGGCTTGTTTGGGTGAGGTTTTACATGTCGGTATGTGCCATGCGGTCGACATGTGCTCTCCTTTTATTTGCAAAACATGTTTTTTGGCTCCTTCTTTAGCACTGGTGTACCCCCAGCATGTGCAGGGATGCTTTTACCGGCTTTTTGGCTTGTTTGGGTTAGGTTTTGCATGTTGGTATGTGCCATAGTCTGTAATCACCAAACAATATCACCCAGTGCAACGTAAAAAAAAACAGTTTCTCATAGAAGGGGGAAGTGTACATTGTACTCTACATCCCCCATATAGTATATTCCTTGAAAGAGGGAAGTCTGCTCTTTCATCATATGCGCCCCGGTCACCAGGCAGCAACAGTAACTGTACAATACACAAAAAATAACATTTTCCACAGAAGGAAGGGATCTAAAGCTGCATACACAATACAGAAAAAGATTATCTGACTGACGGATTTTAGCAGCTCGGCGTACACATGCGATCACACACTTACACAGCGAATACACACTCTCCTTGGGCGGCGACTATCTGATTGCAGGACAACTATTTTAGCAGCCTAGCGATCAGGTCTAATCACATGGGCAACTTTCAGAGATCTTGTGCAGGGATCAGTACCTATTAGAATTGTAGCAGGCAAAATATTAGGCAAAGATGATTCAAGAGGCAATGTTACTGTAGGGTATGCAAATGGAAAATATACAGCATGGTAACTAGGCCGGGATGCAATGTAAGATGACAAGCAGGTTGATACAAACTGTGTTGTTAGTCTTTGAAGTACTGGTTATACAGAGGTAACATACAAACTGGAATACAGACAATAATGGAACTCCCCCCCCCCCCCCCCTTCCCACGGCACCTATGTAATAAAGGTATTGCGTGCGCTGTAATAAAAATAAAAAAAAAGAGGCATGGCCTCAAAAATAAAAGGTGTGGTCACACAATAGTAATAATGCCTACAGTAGTAGCACCCCGTAATACACATAATGCCCATCGCAGTAGCGCCCCTTATACAATGCCCACAGTAGTAGTGCTCCTTATGCAATTTCCACTGTACTGGTAGTGCCCACAGTGCTAGTGCCCCTTATATAGAGCCCATAGTAGTGGTGCCCCTTAAGCAATGCCCGCAATAGTAGTGCCCCTTATGTCCCCAGGAGTGATGCCCCTTATGAAGTGCTCCCTTTATAATGCCCTCATTAGTAGGGCCCCCAGTAGTAATGCCCTTAATGGTAATGCCCCAGTGTAGTATTGCCCCCAGTAGTAATGTTGCTTGTAGTAATGCCCCCAGTAATTTAGCCCCCTGTAGTTTAGCCACAGTAGTTATGCCCCCAGTGGTAATGCCCCTGCAGTTATGACCCCAGTAGTTTACCACCCTTTTAGTTTAGCTTCCCAGTAGTAATGCCTAGAGATGAGCGCCTGAAATTTTTCGGGTTTTGTGTTTTGGTTTTGGGTTCGGTTCCGCGGCCGTGTTTTGGGTTCGACCGCGTTTTGGCAAAACCTCACCGAATTTTTTTTGTCGGATTCGGGTGTGTTTTGGATTCGGGTGTTTTTTTAAAAAAACACTAAAAAACAGCTTAAATCATAGAATTTGGGGGTCATTTTGATCCCATATTATTATTAACCTCAAAAACCATAATTTCCACTCATTTTCAGTCTATTCTGAATACCTCACACCTCACAATATTATTTTTAGTCCTAAAATTTGCACCAAGGTCGCTGGATGACTAAGCTAAGCGACACTAGTGGCCGACACAAACACCTGGCCCATCTAGGAGTGGCACGGCAGTGTCACGCAGGATGTCCCTTCCAAAAAACCCTCCCCAATCAGCACATGACGCAAAGAAAAAAAGAGGCGCAATGAGGTAGCTGACTGTGTGAGTAAGATAAGCGACCCTAGTGGCCGACACTAACACCGGGCCCATTTAGGAGTGGCACTGCAGTGTCACGCAGGATGTCCCTTCCAAAAAACCCTCCCCAATCAGCACATGACGCAAAGAAAAAAAGAGGCGCAATGAGGTAGCTGACTGTGTGAGTAAGATTAGCGACCCTAGTGGCCGACACAAACACCGGGCCCATTTAGGAGTGGCACTGCAGTGTCACGCAGGATGTCCCTTCCAAAAAACCCTCCCCAATCAGCACATGACGCAAAGAAAAAAAGAGGCGCAATGAGGTAGCTGACTGTGTGAGTAAGATTAGCGACCCTAGTGGCCGACACAAACACCGGGCCCATTTAGGAGTGGCACTGCAGTGTCACGCAGGATGTCCCTTCCAAAAAACCCTCCCCAATCAGCACATGACGCAAAGAAAAAAAGAGGCGCAATGAGGTAGCTGACTGTGTGAGTAAGATTAGCGACCCTAGTGGCCGACACAAACACCGGGCCCATTTAGGAGTGGCACTGCAGTGTCACGCAGGATGTCCCTTCCAAAAAACCCTCCCCAATCAGCACATGACGCAAAGAAAAAAAGAGGCGCAATGAGGTAGCTGACTGTGTGAGTAAGATTAGCGACCCTAGTGGCCGACACAAACACCGGGCCCATTTAGGAGTGGCACTGCAGTGTCACGCAGGATGTCCCTTCCAAAAAACCCTCCCCAATCAGCACATGACGCAAAGAAAAAAAGAGGCGCAATGAGGTAGCTGACTGTGTGAGTAAGATTAGCGACCCTAGTGGCCGACACAAACACCGGGCCCATTTAGGAGTGGCACTGCAGTGTCACGCAGGATGTCCCTTCCAAAAAACCCTCCCCAATCAGCACATGACGCAAAGAAAAAAAGAGGCGCAATGAGGTAGCTGACTGTGTGAGTAAGATTAGCGACCCTTGTGGCCGACACAAACACCGGGCCCATTTAGGAGTGGCACTGCAGTGTCACGCAGGATGTCCCTTCCAAAAAACCCTCCCCAATCAGCACATGACGCAAAGAAAAAAAGAGGCGCAATGAGGTAGCTGACTGTGTGAGTAAGATTAGCGACCCTAGTGGCCGACACAAACACCGGGCCCATTTAGGAGTGGCACTGCAGTGTCACGCAGGATGTCCCTTCCAAAAAACCCTCCCCAATCAGCACATGACGCAAAGAAAAAAAGAGGCGCAATGAGGTAGCTGACTGTGTGAGTAAGATTAGCGACCCTAGTGGCCGACACAAACACCGGGCCCATTTAGGAGTGGCACTGCAGTGTCACGCAGGATGTCCCTTCCAAAAAACCCTCCCCAATCAGCACATGACGCAAAGAAAAAAAGAGGCGCAATGAGGTAGCTGACTGTGTGAGTAAGATTAGCGACCCTAGTGGCCGACACAAACACCGGGCCCATTTAGGAGTGGCACTGCAGTGTCACGCAGGATGTCCCTTCCAAAAAACCCTCCCCAAACAGCACATGACGCAAAGAAAAATAAAAGAAAAAAGAGGTGCAAGATGGAATTGTCCTTGGGCCCTCCCACCCACCCTTATGTTGTATAAACAAAACAGGACATGCACACTTTAACCAACCCATCATTTCAGTGACAGGGTCTGCCACACGACTGTGACTGATATGACGGGTTGGTTTGGACCCCCCCCAAAAAAGAAGCAATTAATCTCTCCTTGCACAAACTGGCTCTACAGAGGCAAGATGTCCACCTCATCATCACCCTCTGATATATCACCGTGTACATCCCCCTCCTCACAGATTATCAATTCGTCCCCACTGGAATCCACCATCTCAGCTCCCTGTGTACTTTGTGGAGGCAATTGCTGCTGGTCAATGTCTCCGCGGAGGAATTGATTATAATTCATTTTAATGAACATCATCTTCTCCACATTTTCTGGATGTAACCTCGTACGCCGATTGCTGACAAGGTGAGCGGCGGCACTAAACACTCTTTCGGAGTACACACTTGTGGGAGGGCAACTTAGGTAGAATAAAGCCAGTTTGTGCAATGGCCTCCAAATTGCCTCTTTTTCCTGCCAGTATAAGTATGGACTGTGTGACGTGCCTACTTGGATGCGGTCACTCATATAATCCTCCACCATTCTTTCAATGGTGAGAGAATCATATGCAGTGACAGTAGACGACATGTCCGTAATCGTTGTCAGGTCCTTCAGTCCGGACCAGATGTCAGCATCAGCAGTCGCTCCAGACTGCCCTGCATCACCGCCAGCGGGTGGGCTCGGAATTCTGAGCCTTTTCCTCGCACCCCCAGTTGCGGGAGAATGTGAAGGAGGAGATGTTGACAGGTCACGTTCCGCTTGACTTGACAATTTTCTCACCAGCAGGTCTTTCAACCCCAGCAGACTTGTGTCTGCCGGAAAGAGAGATCCAAGGTAGGCTTTAAATCTAGGATCGAGCACGGTGGCCAAAATGTAGTGCTCTGATTTCAACAGATTGACCACCCGTGAATCCTTGTTAAGCGAATTAAGGGCTCCATCCACAAGTCCCACATGCCTAGCGGAATCGCTCCGTGTTAGCTCCTCCTTCAATGTCTCCAGCTTCTTCTGCAAAAGCCTGATGAGGGGAATGACCTGACTCAGGCTGGCAGTGTCTGAACTGACTTCACGTGTGGCAAGTTCAAAGGGCAGCAGAACCTTGCACAACGTTGAAATCATTCTCCACTGCGCTTGAGACAGGTGCATTCCACCTCCTATATCGTGCTCAATTGTATAGGCTTGAATGGCCTTTTGCTGCTCCTCCAACCTCTGAAGCATATAGAGGGTTGAATTCCACCTCGTTACCACTTCTTGCTTCAGATGATGGCAGGGCAGGTTCAGTAGATTTTGGTGGTGCTCCAGTCTTCTGTACGTGGTGCCTGTACACCGAAAGTGTCCCGCAATTTTTCTGGCCACCGACAGCATCTCTTGCACGCCCCTGTCGTTTTTTAAATAATTCTGCACCACCAAATTCAAGGTATGTGCAAAACATGGGACGTGCTGGAATTTGCCCATATTTAATGCACACACAATATTGCTGGCGTTGTCCGATGCCACAAATCCACAGGAGAGTCCAATTGGGGTAAGCCATTCCGCGATGATCTTCCTCAGTTGCCGTAAGAGGTTTTCAGCTGTGTGCGTATTCTGGAAACCGGTGATACAAAGCGTAGCCTGCCTAGGAAAGAGTTGGCGTTTGCGAGATGCTGCTACTGGTGCCGCCGCTGCTGTTCTTGCGGCGGGAGTCCATACATCTACCCAGTGGGCTGTCACAGTCATATAGTCCTGACCCTGCCCTGCTCCACTTGTCCACATGTCCGTGGTTAAGTGGACATTGGGTACAACTGCATTTTTTAGGACACTGGTGAGTCTTTTTCTGACGTCCGTGTACATTCTCGGTATCGCCTGCCTAGAGAAGTGGAACCTAGATGGTATTTGGTAACGGGGGCACACTGCCTCAATAAATTGTCTAGTTCCCTGTGAACTAACGGCGGATACCGGACGCACGTCTAACACCAACATAGTTGTCAAGGCCTCAGTTATCCGCTTTGCAGCAGGATGACTGCTGTGATATTTCATCTTCCTCGCAAAGGACTGTTGAACAGTCAATTGCTTACTGGAAGTAGTACAAGTGGGCTTACGACTTCCCCTCTGGGATGACCATCGACTCCCAGCAGCAACAACAGCAGCGCCAGCAGCAGTAGGCGTTACACGCAAGGATGCATCGGAGGAATCCCAGGCAGGAGAGGACTCGTCAGAATTGCCAGTGACATTGCCTGCAGGACTATTGGCATTCCTGGGGAAGGAGGAAATTGACACTGAGGGAGTTGGTGGGGTGGTTTGCGTGAGCTTGGTTACAAGAGGAAGGGATTTACTGGTCAGTGGACTGCTTCCGCTGTCACCCAAAGTTTTTGAACTTGTCACTGACTTATTATGAATGCGCTGCAGGTGACGTATAAGGGAGGATGTTCCGAGGTGGTTAACGTCCTTACCCCTACTTATTACAGCTTGACAAAGGGAACACACGGCTTGACACCTGTTGTCCGCATTTCTGTTGAAATAGTTCCACACCGAAGAGCTGATTTTTTTGATATTTTTACCAGGCATGTCAACGGCCATATTCCTCCCACGGACAACAGGTGTCTCCCCGGGTGCCTGACTTAAACAAACCACCTCACCATCAGAATCCTCCTGGTCAATTTCCTCCCCAGCGCCAGCAACACCCATATCCTCCTCATCCTGGTGTACTTCAACACTGACATCTTCAATCTGACTATCAGGAACTGGACTGCGGGTGCTCCTTCCAGCACTTGCAGGGGGCGTGCAAATGGTGGAAGGCGCATGCTCTTCACGTCCAGTGTTGGGAAGGTCAGGCATCGCAACCGACACAATTGGACTCTCCTTGTGGATTTGGGATTTCGAAGAACGCACAGTTCTTTGCGGTGCTACTGCTTTTGCCAGCTTGAGTCTTTTCATTTTTCTAGCGAGAGGCTGAGTGCCTCCATCCTCATGTGAAGCTGAACCACTAGCCATAAACATAGGCCAGGGCCTCAGCCGTTCCTTGCCACTCCGTGTGGTAAATGGCATATTGGCAAGTTTACGCTTCTCCTCCGACAATTTTATTTTAGGTTTTGGAGTCCTTTTTTTACTGATATTTGGTGTTTTGGATTTGACATGCTCTGTACTATGACATTGGGCATCGGCCTTGGCAGACGACGTTGCTGGCATTTCATCGTCTCGGCCATGACTAGTGGCAGCAGCTTCAGCACGAGGTGGAAGTGGATCTTGATCTTTCCCTAATTTTGGAACCTCAACATTTTTGTTCTCCATATTTTAATAGGCACAACTAAAAGGCACCTCAGGTAAACAATGGAGATGGATGGATACTAGTATACAATTATGGACGGACTGCCGAGTGCCGACACAGAGGTAGCTACAGCCGTGAACTACCGTACTGTGTCTGCTGCTAATATAGACTGGTTGATAAAGAGATGTCGTAGTATGTATGTATGAAGAAGAAAGAAAAAAAAACCACGGTTAGGTGGTATACAATTATGGACGGACTGCCGAGTGCCGACACAGAGGTAGCCACAGCCGTGAACTACCGTACTGTACTGTGTCTGCTGCTAATATAGACTGGTTGATAAAGAGATGTCGTAGTATGTATGTATGAAGAAGAAAGAAAAAAAAACCACGGGAAGGTGGTATACAATTATGGACGGACTGCCGAGTGCCGACACAGAGGTAGCCACAGCCGTGAACTACCGTACTGTACTGTGTCTGCTGCTAATATAGACTGGTTGATAAAGAGATGTAGTAGTATGTATGTATAAAGAAGAAAGAAAAAAAAAACACGGGTAGGTGGTATACAATTATGGACGGACTGCCGAGTGCCGACACAGAGGTAGCCACAGCCGTGAACTACCGTACTGTACTGTGTCTGCTGCTAATATAGACTGGTTGATAAAGAGATGTCGTAGTATGTATGTATGAAGAAGAAAGAAAAAAAAAACACGGTTAGGTGGTATACAATTATGGACGGACTGCCGAGTGCCGACACAGAGGTAGCCACAGCCGTGAACTACCGTACTGTACTGTGTCTGCTGCTAATATAGACTGGTTGATAAAGAGATGTCGTAGTATGTATGTATAAAGAAGAAAGAAAAAAAAACCACGGTTAGGTGGTATACAATTATGGACGGACTGCCGAGTGCCGACACAGAGGTAGCCACAGCCGTGAACTACCGTACTGTACTGTGTCTGCTGCTAATATAGACTGGTTGATAAAGAGATGTCGTAGTATGTATGTATGAAGAAGAAAGAAAAAAAAACCACGGTTAGGTGGTATACAATTATGGACGGACTGCCGAGTGCCGACACAGAGGTAGCCACAGCCGTGAACTACCGTACTTTACTGTGTCTGCTGCTAATATAGACTGGTTGATAAAGAGATGTCGTAGTATGTATGTATAAAGAAGAAAGAAAAAAAAACCACGGTTAGGTGGTATACAATTATGGACGGACTGCCGAGTGCCGACACAGAGGTAGCCACAGCCGTGAACTACCGTACTGTACTGTGTCTGCTGCTAATATAGACTGGTTGATAAAGAGATGTAGTAGTATGTATGTATAAAGAAGAAAGAAAAAAAACCACGGGTAGGTGGTATACAATTATGGATGGACTGCCGAGTGCCGACACAGAGGTAGCTACAGCCGTGAACTACCGTACTGTGTCTGCTGCGACTGGATGATAAATAATGATATAAAAAATATATATATATCACTACTGCAGCCGGACAGGTATATATATTATATAATGACGGACCTGCTGGACACTGTCTGTCAGCAGAATGAGTTTTTTATAGAATAAAAAAAAAAACACCACACAAGTGAAGTCACACGACGAGTGTTTAACTTTTTCAGGCAATCACAATATAGTATACTACTAACTATACTGGTGGTCAGTGTGGTCAGGTCACTGGTCAGTCACACTGGCAGTGGCACTCCTGCAGCAAAAGTGTGCACTGTTTAATTTTAATATAATATGTACTCCTGGCTCCTGCTATAACCTATAACTGGCACTGCAGTGCTCCCCAGTCTCCCCCACAATTATAAGCTGTGTGAGCTGAGCACAGTCAGATATATAATATATACATAGATGATGCAGCACACTGGGCTGAGCAGTGCACACAGATATGGTATGTGACTGTCTTGTACTCCTGGCTCCTGCTATAACCTATAACTGGCACTGCAGTGCTCCCCAGTCTCCCCCACAATTATAAGCTGTGTGAGCTGAGCACAGTCAGATATATAATATATACATAGATGATGCAGGCATGCAGCACACTGGGCTGAGCAGTGCACACAGATATGGTATGTGACTGAGTCACTGTGTGTACCGTTTTTTTCAGGCAGAGAACGGATATATTAAATAAAACAACTGCACTGCTGGTGGTCACTGTGGTCAGTCACTAAACTCTGCACTCTCTTCTACAGTATCAGCCTCAGGTCAATCTCTCTCTCTCCTAATCTAAATGGAGAGGACGCCAGCCACGTCCTCTCCCTATCAATCTCAATGCACGTGTGAAAATGGCGGCGACGCGCGGCTCCTTATATAGAATCCGAGTCTCGCGAGAATCCGACAGCGTCATGATGACGTTCGGGCGCGCTCGGGTTAACCGAGCAAGGCGGGAAGATCCGAGTCGCTCGGACCCGTGAAAAAAAACATGAAGTTCGTGCGGGTTCGGATTCAGAGAAACCGAACCCGCTCATCTCTAGTAATGCCCCCAGTAGTTTAGCCCTCATGTAGTTTGCCCCATGTAGTTTAGCCTCCCAGTGGTAATGCCCCCAGTAGTTTAGCCTCAGTAGTTTGCCCGCTTGTAGATTGCCCCTTTGTAGTTTAGCAGCCAGTAGTAATACTCCCCTGTAGTTTGCCCCCTTGCAGTTTAGCCCCTGTAGTTATGCCTCCAGTAGTTTAGCCCGCAGTAGTTTTCCCCTGTAGTTACGCCCCAGTAGTAATGCCCCTGTAGTTATGCCCCCAGTAGTAATGCCCTCCTGTAGTTTGTCCCTTTGTAGTTTACCCCCAGTAGCTTGCCCCCTTTTAGCTTGCCCCCTTGTAGTTGGCCTCCAGGAGTTTGCCCCCAGTAGATGCCACTCAGTAGTAATGCCCCCCAGTAGTTTGCCCAAGTAGATGCCCGAGTAGTAATTGCCTCCAGTAGATGCCCCCCCAGTAGTAATGCCCCCCAGTAGTTTGCCCCTTAGTAGATGCCCCCCAGGAGTAATGCCCCCCAGTAGTTTGCCCCTAGTAGATGCCCCCAGTAGTAATGCCCCTGAGTAGTTTGACCCAGTAGATGCCCCCCAGTATTTTGCCCCAGTAGATGCCCCCAGTAGTAATTGCCTCCAGTAGATGCCCCCAGTAGTAATGCCCCCCAGTAGTTTGCCCCTTAGTAGATGCCCCTCAGTAGTAATGCTCCCCAGTAGTTTTCCAAAGGAGATGCCCCTCAGTAGTAATGCCCCCGAGTAGTTTGACCCAGTAGATGCCCCCCAGTAGTAATTGCCCCCAGTAGATGCTACCCCAGTAGTAATGCCCACCAGTAGTTTGCCCCAATAGATGCCCCCAGTAGTAATGCCCCCCAGTAGTTTGTCCACAGTAGGTGCACCCCCCAGTAGTAATACCCCTCCCAGTAGTTTGCCCCCAGTAGATGCACCGCTACACTAAGAAAAAAATCACAATACTCACAAAGCCCCGTTTCCACTTCCAGACTGCTGCAGTCCTCTCTTGGCGTCCGCTCCTCAGCACTATGGGAGCGATGTCATGATACAGTGACAGTGCCAGAAGCCAGAGCTCAGTAGTGAGCTCCTGCCTCGGCTTTCACGGTAGAGAGGGAGACGGGCGCCCGCTGGTAACAAATAGTAGTGCTACTTATTTGCTTTATGCCATATAGTAATGCTACTTATTCACATTATGCCACATAGTGGTGGCCCTTATTTACCTTATGCCACATAGTAGTGCTACTTATTTGCATTATGCCACACAATAGTGCTACTTATTCACATTATGCCACACGTTATCCCTTTTTCACATTATGCCACATAGTAGTGCTACTTATTCGCATTACACAACACAGAATTGCCAACATTTTGTATTATGCCACACAGGAGTGCCCACAATTGACATTGCACCACATAGGAGTGCCCATATGTCACATTATGCCATACAGTAGTACCTGTTTTTCCCATTATGCCACACAATACTACCCCTTTTTCACATTGTGCCACATAGTATGCCACACAGTAGATCGCAGTACTGTACTGTGGGGGTAATTCAGACCTGATCGTAGCAGCAAATTTGTTAGCAGCTGGGCAAAACCATGTGCACTGCGGGTGTGGCAGATATAACATTTGCAGAGAGATTTCGATTTTTGTGGGTTATTTTGTTTCTGTGCAGGGTAAATAGTGGCTGCTTTATTTCTACACTGCAATTTAGATTTCAGTTTAAACACACCCCACCCAAATCTTACTCTCTCTGCACATGTTATGTTTGCCCTGCCCTCCACCCTGCAGTGCACAAGGTTTTGCCCAACTGCTAACAAGTTTGCTGCTACGATCAGGTCTGAATTACCCCCAGTGTGTCTGTACCTTATGATAGATGTAACATACAGCAAAAAAGTTGTACACATCCTGAAAAGATTTATGAAATAGAGAGGCTGGTGGTAGGAAGGTTTGGAAGATGGGAGAGGTAAGCAGGATGTTAATTTTAGAAATCACTGCTAGGAAAAAGCCTTAATAAAGATTCCAGGTATGTACCCTTGGTGTTCCTCTCCGGGGTAAGAGGGCATCTCTGTTGTTGCCGAATCGGGCTCCTGAAAGGTTCTGCAATTTGTGATGAGGACCCTTCTGACCGATGGGCTCTGTCGCTGAGTCCAGCAGTCTCGCAAAGGAGTCAGTCAGGTGTAGGCTCTGGTGCGCTATTTCAAAATTACATCACAGGGATGCTCTAGATCACAGGTTCTCAAACTCGGTCCTCAGGACCCCACACAGTGCATGTTTTGCAGGTCTCCTCACAGAATCACAAGTGAAATAATTAGCTCCACCTGTGGACCTTTTAAAATGTGTCTGTGAGTAATTAATACACCTGTGCACTTGCTGGGTTACCTGCAAAACATGCACCGTGTGGGGTCCTGAGGACCGAGTTTGAGAACCCCTGCTCTAGATCCAGAAATGTTACTCCTACTTAGTATATCTGCAATTGTTAAAACTGGTGACTTGCACTTGCGCTAAAGGTGCTGGCATCTATTGCTTAAGGAGTGGTTAGGGATATAGGTAACCAAATGCCTATAAATGGGTTATATTCGGCATCCAGGCGGTCGGGTCCTGGTTCTCAAAATACCGACACAAGAATCCCAACACTGATCAGAATACCGACGCCGGCATCCCGAATAGGATCACAATGCCGGTGCTGGCATCACGACAGCAGGGATGCTGATCGACTGACTTCCAGTTGCTGGTGAGGTAAGCCATTGGAGGCGGAAGGATTAGGTTTAGGCTGCGGGGAGAGGGTAGGGTTAGGCTGTGATAAGGGGGCGTTACATTTAGGCTGCATGGAAGGGGGTTAGGTTTAGGGACCCCCGGGGAGGGTTAGTTTAGGTCCCACTTGGGAGGGTTAGCCTGTGGGGGGGGGGGATGTTTAGGCTGCAGTAAGGAAGGGTTAGGAGGGGGTGAGGGGAACCATGCTTCCTGACCCCTGTAGGGATTCTAAGCAGTGGGATGCCGCCATTTCAACCCCAACCCCCTATAAAGTATAAACAGATAGTAAGTATATAAAGACCCCAGTACTGACTATGGATATATGTTAAATAGTATGTGTGCACACATTTCCTGTGAGAGGTTGTGGAAAGTAATACAGAGTATGCATAGAATACAGAGTATGCATAGAGGATAATTCTATTCATTGTGATATTTTTAGGTGTACTGTATTAATACAATTATAGTTGAAAAAGTCAGGTGCAGAAAAAGTGACATACATGGTATACAAATGCATAATAAAATTGACAATAAGGAGAGCAGAAGTACCTTCTCTAACACTTCCATTCCCTGGCGGAAGTAAGCCAGAGTGATGCCTGTACTGAATTCTGTTCATGGCGGGGGAAGATGAATGATAACTCTGTCAGGCCCCGTGCACAGCGTAACAATAACAAGTGCTGGCGGCGCTTTGCCAGCACACTCTGCCGGTGGCACCAGCGCTGCAGTTATCACACTGCACAACGTCGCTGACATGAGGAAGGGTGGCGATGAGCCCCCTCCTCTCCTCCGGCCAGACTAACTACTCCAGATTTGTTATGCCTGCAGCCGTCCACAGCACAGCGTCCTATAATGAGTCAGTGTGACTCATTATTAGTACTGCTGATGAATCCGCTGGCTGTGGGCCCCTCCACTGTGGTGGGCCTCGGTGCGCTGCACCGGCTGCACCTGTGGTAGTTCCGCCACTGTGCAGATCAATTGATCTGCAGATATACCTATGGATGGATTGGGCAGTGTGCTGTGCATACACACTGCCCAATCCGTCGGGGACTGACGTCATGAACTGGCCAGGCGTGTACACACATCCGCCCAGTTCAGCTATCAATCACCACTGGCTGCTGCAGCTTGTGTACGGGCGGTCGGCTGGTCGTCCGTATACACACAGTGATGCGCCAATATGTCGGTAGATATATTGGCCGTCGGCTGTGCTGCAGGGCCGACGCAATATGTCTGTGAACAACGGAGTTCACAGACATATTGCCTGTACACACTGGCTGACGGATCCACGATATATTGGCCGTTCAATAGAACGTGTGTATGGGCCTTAAGAAATATGGGGCAGATGTAGTAAGCCCAGAGAAGTGATAAAGCAGTGATAAGTGCAAGGTAACGCACCAGCCAATCAGCTGCAATATGTCAATTTACAGTTAGGTGCTGATTGGCTGGTGTGTTATCAACCTTGCATTTATCACTGCTCCAGGCTTAATACATTTGGCCTAAATGAACTGAGAGTACCAAAAGATATTGTAGGACATTAGTAAATGCAATTAAAAAGTTGTAGTCTGGGCTGGCTGAAGACAATAGATAACATAGTATAAGCAAATACACAAGCAAAAAAGCAAAGGCAAGTTTAGTTCATAACAAACCAACTAAACAAGCCATGGTCATAACACAAGAAACAGGCTCAGAGCATCAAAGGTAATCTCACAGCACAGTATATATAGTATGAATTGATTTGAACTGAATTCAGGGAAGGATAGGCCTCAACACAGATGGATGTAAACAGCAATACAGCAGTATCATTTAGCTGCTGAAGAGTTGAACAGAAGAAATTCAGGACTGTAGCAATCCTAGTGGTAGGAAAGTATATGGTATGATAACTGTCCAGAATATCAGATTACTGTCGGCTGTGTCTGGCAGATCACAATAGAAATGTTTCAGTCCAATACACGCTGCTAACTGTACATGTTGATGGAGAGGAGTAATAGTATGGGCCTATTTTCTATGGTTGGCATGGTCTTCTTAGTTAGAGTGGAGGGAAATAAAAGTGCTACAGCATACAATAGCATTCTAGAGAATTGTACATGTTAAGGCTTGTGGCAGTAGTTTGAGGAAGTCCATTTCCTGTTTCAGCATAACAATACCTTTATTCACTAAGGTGTCCATTCATGAAGCAGTGAAAAGTGTGGAGAAGTGAGCCAGTGGAGAAGTTGCCCATGGCAACCAATCAGCATTGACGTAACAGTTAACATATGCTTACTATACAATTATACAGAGCAGCTGATTGGTTCTTCTCCATTGGCTCACTTCTCCACTCTTTTCACTGCTTCATGAACAGACCCCTAGTCTGGTCTAATGTAAAATTAATTGAATTGCTGATTTCGAAGATGGAGAACTCCACTGATAGGCACAGAGCACTGATCTCAACCAACAAACACCACAAAGTTGAATTGGAACGCTAACTGGAAGACAAGCCTTATTACCCAAAATTCTTGCCTGACCTCACTAATGCTTTAGTATCTGAATGAATGTGAATCACTGCAGCCGTGATCCACAATCTCCTGTAGTACATTACATTCCCATAATAGTGGAGGCTTTTACAGCAACAAAGAGGAGACCAACTTTATATTTATGACCATAGTTTTGGAATGAGATTTTCAACAAGCATATGCAGAATGGGTTTGATGTTCAAGTGTCCACAAAGTTTTGGCTCTGTAGTGTTTAAAACATTTTGTGACTGTTTAAGCTTACATTGATATACTGTATTTTATAGTATTTAAACAAATGTAAATCACTGACAGCATGGAGAAATATTAAAAAACTCTTTAATATACACAGGGCAGCCAACAGAGGGGGGACTGCGGGGACTGAAGTCCCAGGCCCTTACAGAGAGGGGTGCCCTCCCGTTACTCCTACCGCTGATACCTTAAAATAAGCCTTCCCTGTGCATCAGCTCTCTGTGATTTCTTACTGCAGACCCTTCAAAGCTGCACCTATATGTAACGTCATGATGTGTGACATCACATAGGGGTGGAGCGGTGTGGCGGAATAATTTTTTTTTTTTTAGGCGGGGACTCTGTCTATTTTGTTTGTCCCAGACCCCACAATTACTGATGGGAGCCCTGAATATACATACATTTCTTATAGCACTAGATTATTTTGTTTGTTTTAGATGTTTTTAAGTATAAAGAAAGAAGGCCAGTAGTCTATTTCAGGAAGAAAGTTCTCATATTTACTGTATTACTGTAGTTAAAGCATTGGTTATTACTAATATTATTTCTTCCATGCTGATTTATTTAGAGTTGTATCAATGATCATAGACTCTTGAATTATTAGAGCACTCATACAGTATATTCGTTGTTAGATAATATATATAATGTTAGATTAAATACATCAGTAAAAAAGATATGTTTTTATAGTAATAGTACAATGATTTTTATGACTTACAGTATACTCTATCATTATGCTGAATAAAATGACAGGGTTAAAATTTTAAAATAAAAATGTAGATATATATGAGATTAAAAAAAGAGAAAAACAAATGTATTTACATTTACCTTTGTGTATTCATATAATTGATATATTTTATTATATTGATAGTGTCAGGTGAAATGTATCCTTTGGAAGGTGGTTGACAGACAGTTAAAAGGTCGAAAGTCAGTACAGTAGGTCGGTACCATAGGGTCCACAATCAAAAGATCGACAGTCAAAAGGGGTGACAGTCAAAAGGTCGACGTGAAAAAGGTCAACAGGGTCAACATCAAAAAAGGTCTACACGTTTTCCATGTTTTTAACAAATTTTGCTGCATTTACTATACATTTCAAAAACTATTACCTTTAGTAACCGAGCCCGAAGCAAGCCCGGGAGGGGACACAATTGAACAATTTTTGTGTAAAAAAAGTTTAAAAACACAAAATAACACCCCCCCCCCAAAAAATTTTTTTTTATGTGTTGACCTTTTGACTCTGTTGACCTTTAACTGTTGACCTTTGCCTTGTCGACCTTAAAGTGTAGACCTAATGACTGTCTATCTTTTTAATGTCTATCTTCTGTACCACACCCGTATTCTTTTAGGGCAGAAAATAAAAAACATCCCACAACTCCTCAAGGATGAAAAGGGTAATTTATTATTATTAATATTATTATTATTATTATTATTATTATTAGTAGTAGTAGTAGTAGTAGTAGTAGTAGTAGTAGTAGTAGAAGAAGAAGTAGTATATACTGTATTGTGAACATAAAAAATAAGTGAGAGTGCAAATTTTAGCATAATATAATTATATTTTGTTAGATTGTACTGAAATAAAGTTGAAGAATGTATTAAAAATAATAATCATGGTATAAAATAATGTAATTATTACATATTTGATGCTCTCAACATTTTGTGCATGGAAATGTGTTGGAATTGTCTACATCTATGTGTATGTGTCCATACCACCAATCTGATTGTGAAAGTAGCCATCATCAATTAATAGTGTGCCTAATTACAGAATACAGTTTTCTTGTTCACATGTAAAACAAATTAAATTGTAGCCATTTAAATCTGATAAATGTCAAAAATATTTGCACTGACATAAACATTAAATTGTAGAACTTTCAAACAACTTTAAAACAATCTTGAATGTCTGTGACGGTAATCATAAAGATATAAAATAAGCTTGAGACATTTATAAAGAAAATTTATATAATAATGATTATGTACCTTGAGCTTTGTACTCTAAGATCTGATATCCTCCAGAATAATGTTAATGTGATTGCTTACACCTAGTAGTAGTCCGATTGCTTGGAACCAAACCTTTGGGTGGCTTGGATGCTGAAAATTTGGTTGATGAACATTTGCAGACAGCTGGGCAATGTTTCTTCAGATGAACAATTTCATGACAGCTGTTAGGCCTGTCCTGTCTGATGTTTGGGATTTGGATTCATTGACGTTTAAAGTGGTTTCCTTAATATAATAGTTATGAAATTATTGGCTGGAAATGCAAAATGAGAACATATCAATTTAAAAGAAGCATAATAATAGATATAAATAATCATAAATAGCAAACTATCATGCTCCCCATAACTCTTTATGTTCCCTGTCAAATATCTTGCTTTCTTTCTAGAAAAAAATAGTAAATGTATATAAAATGTAAGAAACTGATTATACAACTATAGATATAAAAACCTACAAACCGACATCCAGACCATTTATTTCAACATCTATTTAACGGGGCACCACATCTGTATATTAAATATCACAACAAGAAATGATCTACAATATATGCATGTAAAATATATATAAATTGTGAAGCACAGAAATAAAAAAGGACCAAAAAATGATTTTAGTATGTGAGTTTACTTTATAAACATGTATAATATGCATAAAAAGAATCAATGAAGATATGGTATTTAAAGAATGAATGTATCAAATAAGTTTTGGTTTTGTGCAAGAAAATTAATCTCTTGCACCACAATGAATTGCATCAGTGCCACAATATTTAAGATTGGTATGGTTAGTATTTTGAACATGTCTATGTATGACATGTAAATAATTTTTTTTATAAATATTAATTTGATGCATAGGTTCACACAGAGGCGTCACTTACATCCTGGACACCCGGTGCGGCGCTGCCAAAAAAGGGGGTGGGTTTTCATGGGAAGGGGCTTCATGGGAAGGGATGGGGCTTTATGGGAGGGGTGGGGCTTCACTGAAGGGGTGGGGCTTTGCATCCTGACACCCATTTTTCAGCACTCGGGGAGTTTGGGAGGTGTGGGCTGCCTCCCGGGGAGTGCTGTTCCTGCAGTGCCGGCTCCTACATAATG